>NW_028322115.1:3525689-3846206 GCF_001445615.1 Aspergillus lentulus | reverse complement strand
GGGATCGGGAGGGGGTTATTGAGGGGTTTGAGAAGTTGGGGACGGAGGTTGGGATGGGGATAGCGAAGACGGTGAAGGAGAGGGGGGAAATAAAGGAAAAGAAATAGTTATTCGATAGACTGTAAGTAGTATTATAGACGTTGGCGATGATTGAACTGTGTTTCCTGATTAGGGAATACTTGTAGATCAGGTAGTAGATAAGCACGTGATAGTTCCAGATCCCCCGGTCGCCTTGGCACGTGCATCTTCCGTCTTGCAAATCCATGAACCCACATTTCATACTCTGCTCATCTTAATTCTTCCATCATATGTTAAGTCTATCATTATCTATTAGGCATGGATGTCTGAGTCGAGCTCGTCAAGAAGATGATGGTTATGAGATGAAGATTACGACCTTTTGATAAATTCTCGGCTGATGCATGTCGTCCACGATGGTCGAGTTAGAAGGATGTTACACCTGCCGGCATCGGCGAATACAATGCGACAGATCCGGTATTCCCTGCTTGAAATGCGAAAAGGGTGGATTCGAATGTCACCAGAAACGCCCCATCAGATGGGTCAAGGGTGTCGCCATCCGAGGCAAGATGCAGGGGGTGTCGTACAGTCGATTAAATATTCTTGCAGGGGATGGGCAGGGCCTGATCAAGTTAAGACGTGAAGGTACGCTCTGTTGCTACTTCCTGTTGTACTGCCTCTTACCATTTCAGGTCGACGAGATTTGCCTACTGGCTTAGGGGACGTATCCATGTCAAGCTTGGACCGAGTGTCGAAATATTATCTCGACTATTGTAAGTAAACCAGCTGGTCAAAATACTAAGCTAACGATGAGAAGATAATGATCGTATATGCAAGCTCTTCATTGTCTATGACAGTAACCAAAACCCATTTCGCAGTCTGGTCTCACTGGCAGTAAAGGATCCCCTCCTGCTCAGTGCGGTTCTTGCTCTCGCAGCAAGGCACAGAGCAAATGAAGGTCGGACGTTTAACGGCAGTGAAGCACCGATCCCTTGGATGGATAATGCTCAACAAGATGCACTGGTCTTTAAACATCAGGCGATACAAGGCCTATCGCAAATTGTCGGTGATCCAGAGTCTTGCAGAACAGATTCAACTATTGCGAGCATTTTCCTTCTCATCTTCCTTGATCTGGTAGAGTCAGGGAACGATCGGTGGAATGCCCATCTGGAAGGCGCAAAGACTCTCTTGTCTTTGAACAAGTCGTTGTCACAAGTCAACGATCCCGGCCGGACAGTACAGGAGATACGGAACTTTATCACTAAGCAGATTTACCTGTATGTACACTTTGCTCTGAACCTTTCTGATGCTAACACAAATTTAGAATCGAGACGCTAGGTGGGACCCTTGTACGGCCGAATCTACTATCACCAGTTCCTGTTGCGGAAGAAGTAGAAATGGGACCAGATACAGTCGAACAGTCGTTTCTCGGCTGTCCGGAGCAGCTTCTCAACGCGGTCCAATTTTTCTCTCTCCAACGAGATCTTGCTAGCGCTGGACAAGGGTCAGACGCTAGTATTTGCAACATCTCGTTCATGATGGAATCCGTCCGCAGCTTTGATACCTATTCCTGGGCTGCAAATCTCCCTCAATCCACAAGGCATGCTACCCACAATATTGCGACTCTTGCCGAATGCTATAAACTGGGTGCTCTCATTTACGGGCAGCGCGTTCTAGATATGCTTATTGATGAAGACACTTCTCAAGAAGAGGTGCTACACAACCTCTTTGGTACCATCGAATCCCTCAAAGATGACGCTACATTGTTCAAGTGCATCCTATGGCCCATTTTCGTTGCTGGTCTTGAGTGTCGCTCGTCGATCGAACGAGAATTTGTCACCCGAGCTTTGGAGAGGTTCTGGACGGTCACCCTGTGCTTGAACACGGTCAACGCTGGGAAGATTCTACAGTCATACTGGCAGACCCAAAACTGCGCTGAGAACCGGCCCTCAAACTGGGTACTCGGTATAGGACAATCAGGAGAGGACTGGCTACTCATTTGACCAAAGTGAAGCTCATACACAACTGACATTAAAGTTCTGTCGACTGCAACAGATGACAAAATCCACTATATTACATGATATCAACCCGCCTGATACAATCCCAAAGCACGGATATGCGGATTCAACATGGTTAGGTTGTACGGTGTGACAAACATATCCGTGTCTGTGAGTGCAATAAAAGCCGTACCGTTCAGGGCTGGATCCGTCTCAAATACTTCGCTCGCCGGCTGATAGGTATATCCCTTATTCTGTCCTGTTACCGTCAGCTCGGTATAGGTCAAGTTCAACTGCGACAACCAAGCCACGAACGAGGGCTGGCCCGCCGTCGTGGAGGTGACGTAGCTGTTGTTCGGCCCCACAGCACGACCTGGCTCATCCCAGGTAAGCTCGACTTTGCGTCCGGGGAATGTGAGCGGATCGTACTTGTCGCGAGAGATGGCGGGTCCGCAATTATAGCCCGTGACATTGTTGTGGACGCAGGACTGGGCCGCTGGGACTGTCGAGTTGCTCGGATCACCAGTGCCGTTGCCGACAACTTCCCATGCTGCGGTAGCATTCGCGTTGATGCGGTTGGGGTTGGCCTGGTTGACCACGTATAAATTGGGGAAATTCTGCCAGACCAGCCGAGTGTTGTTCGCCGGGCAGGACGAAATATACTGGGCTAGCAGGGTCCAGTGCCAGGATTGCGGGATACCGGCAGCGAACCACATGGGCATGGGCTGGAGGCCAAGAAGCTGACGGAAGATGGCCTGCTGCCGGGCTTCGATGGCTTCCGCTTCGACGACCATGGTCGCGACCTCTTTGGAGTTGAGATGGCTCAGCCAGCCCCAGGTGCCGGACTCGCCCCAGCGGGTGAGCTTGACGTTGAAGTCAATGAACTCGCGGACCGTCTTGAAAGGATAGTTGTACGTGCATTGGCGTGGGGCGGACTCGCCCAACATGTTGCTCAGCAGGGTGGCGTGGCCGGCCTCTTGTATGGCCATGTATTCGATCAGGCGGCGGTCCTCGACAGTGAGACCGGCATCGAGAAAGTCCTGCTCGCTGAAGACTTCGAGACCATAGTGGAAAAGGTCCAGCTCGATGTATTCCTGATGCACGCCCAAGGCGACGGACTGGTAGTCGTAATCGCTCTGCACCATATACACGGGCACGGTGCCGTTAGTTCCCACACCGCCGGCGGGCATGTATGGCATAGGCATGGGCTCGGTCAGCTTGCCATTGGGATTGTAGTACGTGGCGGTTGGGTTGGGCTGGATGGGGATGGTGGCCGCCACCGTGGAGGGATACTGCTCAGCCCCGGTGGTGGTAGGGGTGCCAGAGTAGGCACCGTGGGTGGTGACGCCAGTCGTGGCACTGTTGACCAGCGGAGGGGCCGCACCAGGCTCATCACCACGGGGCGGTTGAGTCTCGATGGCGGGGATGCTAATAACCTTTGTTCCTGAGTCGGACGCAAGGGGGACGGCTACGGCAGAGCCGGCAAGCACCCAGACGAGGAACTTCATCTTGATGTTTGGAGTCTGTTGGTTCACGGTTCATGGTTCGCAGTTCACCGGGCAATTGACTGCTTTTATAGCGCGGTCTCGAACTTGTAGCAGCATTGTCATGTTACATACGACTATGGATCTAGCCCTGTGGACTTATCAAGCAGTACTGATTCAAGCTTGGAAAGAACAGACCAAGTGGGTCACGACTATTAAACTTGCTTTCAATACTGCATCATGACACTGGCCTGGGCTACAGCATCTGCAGAACTGGGCCGTTGACTTCCGGCTTAGAGGTGCCGGTATATGCAATGCCGAATGCACGTCATCCTTAATAGATGAGCCTATTCATCATTACCAGGACGGCAATTTCATCCCAAACAGAGTCGAAGGCTGAACGATCCCACTACATCAGAGGCACAATTTGATTTTAACGATATACCAAGAAACCCCATGTACTTCCTTGAATTAACAGGGAACATCTTCCTCAGACTCGGTGCAACCGGCTTTGGGAAAGCCATGGGCGCTGACGCGGAAACTAGTTTCTCTATTCGGATCGCAACCGAAAACAAGGCTGACCCGAAAGTAACCTAGAATTGAGACTGCAGAATGTCATTGTGAAATCACATCTATTACCCTCTCCTACTATGCAGTTCTATATCGGATATGTCTAGAGAGGTACCTTATCTGATTGCCAAGCATTTACGTCATGTTGACGACTCCAATACCGGTCCTTCAACCTAGGTACATCTCTATATCAATCTGGGAACGCCCCCCAAGCCAACACTAATGGACAGAGGGAAGAAGGTGCATAGCAATGTTGCTGCTATGAGACGGGTGAAATCGGCGCCGAATCATTCAGACGAGTGTTCGGACGAGTCCATCTTTACCCGCCATCACTATATATTACTACCCAACTGCAAATACTCTACTCCGTTTTAAGATCTTATAAAATACAGTATAAATACAAGAAGAACCCGTCAGGATCCCATACATACTTTATCATACCCACGCTGCTAGACAAAAGTGCGACAAAAAGCAAAGCTTGCCATGCATTCCTGCAGATGTCATTGGTAGGATATTCCGCCAGGTGTCGATCCCTGCGTCCCTGTCTAGGCCTTCGTGCTAGTTTTGGCATACTTGGTAAAGATGTCGTCCGTGGCAGCTGCAGTGTTGTATTCGTCTCTCAGGGCCCGACTGAGGGCGAGCATCAGCGCTGTCTTGCCAGACCCAAGCGGCCTTGCTGTCAGTTAGCTTTGCCCTTGCTAGCTCAAGGGGTTAGATATAATTACCCTCCGATGCCGACGGTAAATGCTCGCTCGGTCCAATCGCGGCCCTAGTCGAGCGGCTTTTCTCGTTCGAGGTACGAGCCCGGGCCGTCGAGGATCTCGTGCGAGTGGCCGTGGCCATTGTTGGTGCCGTCGTGGCTGTGGTCGTGAGAGTGGGTCATGTTTTACTATTGACAATGACAGAAATGACAGATGCAATGCAAGGAATAAAAGAGAGGCGTCAATAAGGGACTATAGGTAGCTGATATGGGAGTATTTATAGATTTGGAGGGAGCAGACACTGACTATGTTACTACTGTACAGTAAATTCTCTCAATTTACTTTACCTACCTCTGCAAATTTCGAAATACCAGTACCCCCAGATGTAATCAAACATATCACTTATTGGACCTTTAGCCTGGGAGGATAATGACCATCGACTTCTGATGCTAATGGAATCTGCAGCAATGCGATGATGGGGATGCTCTTAAGCTGATCTTGTTATAACAAGCTCTTTTCTATATTACTGCGGCATTTACCTCTGATTCTTCTGCACACATAGTAGTGATTCCTATCATAGCAGCAAACACGCTCCTCGATCCAGATATACAAGGAACGCATGCTACTGTCACTAGAAATGATATTCTTCACTAAGGAATATGTTGGTTCATTGGATTTGGTACGACCAGCCTTGGGAAGCAATGGCGCTGGCACGGGACTAGCATCTCTGTTGGACCGCAACTGGCAAGGTTGACCAGAAGTAACCGTATCAGGACTAAAGGATTCACAGAATGCCGTAGGAATAAATTACCTATACTACGTACCTTGACTGTAGTACCTTTCATGCTATCCGTTATCAGATATGTCTGTTGCCATTGCCAGAACATGTCATTATTATGCCTCAGTGCCATGTGTCTATATATCAATCTTAACGTGCAGTACAACCGGTGGTTGTAGTCGATGTCAAGACATTGAAGACCGCGGTTGGGACGGGGTATGATCTACGAGAAGATGGCAATAGATGAATTCCAGGAGGCATAGCGTGTATACATGCTGCATTTTTGTACATAAATCGTGATATCAGGACATATGTATGGATATCAGTACATCTTGACTGCACCCACGAACCCATCCCCTCCAACGCCATACCCCTGCTTCCAACCTCCCTTCTTCCTCTCCTCGCGGATCTTCCAGAATATCGATCCCTATCGCACGTCAGCATCGTCATCATCACCGTCACTCCTTGCAAATGACGTACATCATATACCCCCCTCAAATCCTCCTTGTAAACCCGTCCATCACGCTGAATCAACAGCCACGTCGTCCCCCATTCAAAGAACGCAGCTCCCCACTACAGTTGTAAGCTTAGCTTCCCTCAATCAAATCCAAAGAAAAAGACCTACCCCAAACGGATCCGCCGCACACCGATTCCCGTGCATCATCTCAAACAACTCCCCCAGTGTCAACGCCCCGTCTTGGTCCCGATCATACTTGGCAAACATATCCTCGAAATGCTGCGGGATGAACCGTCCTTCGGGATCATACGTCCCGCTATCAGAACCATGCTGTATCACTCTCATCAGCGCCCGCTCCATCATTCTTCCGAGGCAAGAAAATTCACCTTAGCTTTGTATATGCTGTCAACATAAACCCTAAACCACAAATCCGGGATAACGGAATGCGCCAACCGCGTCGGATACGAGAAATTCAAATTGATGATCAGCACCGCCAGTATCGAGAAGAGGATATTGAAGCCTAGCTCCCGGAAGCCCTTGTAGGTGTCTAGCGGGTAGATCTGGCCGTCGTGGTCGCGGTCCCAGAAGAGGACGTGTTGTTGTAATGGGGTCTGTGGGAGTCAGTTTTCTGGAGCATTATTTTCTGGGGCTTTGGGAGGGACGTACGTAGTCGCCGTATTTGGCAATGTAGTCTGCGTCGCCATTGGGTTTGTCGATTGAGACGGCGGCGTTGGCGCGCGCGACGGCTGGGTTCGGGATGGATGTTGCGGTGGATGTTGCGGGGGGACGCTCGGATGTGACGGGGCAATTTGGGGCTGTTGTTTGGATTTTGGGGTCGTTGAGATCGGATTCGGGAATGAGGTCTGGGACGCTGGGCATTTTGTGGTTCAGTGTGGGTTTTTGTGCGGTTCAGTGATTCAGATGGAGGAGATTGAATCGAGTATGTTGATGGGGATGGAGAGGCCAATTGATGGCAGTTAAGTATAATACCAGGAGAATCACATGCAAATTGATCAGGCAATCAGGATTTCTGTATTATCACGACTCTCAAGACTCATATCATCTTGTTTATCAGATAGAGAATGACGTTCGTTCCGGTCCAGTGTGATGTCATTTTATAGTCTCAAGAGTGGAGCTGATATCAAACATATGATTCTCGCATATCATAGGCATATACGAATTTATTTTATAGATAGCCAGAAGACAAAAAGTACAATAATTAGCTGGGGTATATTCATCTCTATGTTCATAGTCTGAGAGTTTCTGAACACAACGTATGCTATGCTATGTTATGCTATGCCATGCTATGCCGAATCATGCTGCCTCCCATAAATAAAAGCACATACACAAGTCGCATTATCACTCATCGGCCCTCCTGTCGCCTCCGTCGTGATCTTGCCCGCTACGCCCTCAGCCTGAGTCCCATAATTCCAATGCGCTACGGCCCGATCAAGTATCCTCCGATCCTCCATTTCATCCGTCACCCCATCCGTCGTAAGAATAACGATATACTTTCTGTCCTCCTTGAGTTCAATCCGTGAGATAGCCGGTCGGTTAGACAGTAGATCCCCCTGTTCCTTGTCCGGGTTGAACCCGGCAATCTCCTGCTCGAGCGAGAATGGTTCATCCGCGTTGATTAGCGGCGCTTTGTACTGGAGGTCTCCGAGCGCGCGTGACATGTTCAGGGCGCCTGCGGCTGTCATTTAGCAATTGAAGGCATTGGAAGGGAGAGGAAGTGAAATACCTATTCGCGGGGACCCGAGCTCCCGATTCACGACTCCCCCAGCCTCTTTGATGCGTTCCTTTTCCGCGTCGGAGCCCGGCTTATGTGCTTTCGTGATGCGTTTCTATCATGGCATTAGCACCGTCTGACAAAAAAGTAGGCTAAACTCACCACTTCCCAGCCATTAGGATAATGCTCAGCGAGTAGAACATGCGAATCGCCTAGGTTTCCCACGATCAGAACCCCGTCGGTGAGATCCACTAGGCAGACGGAGAAGGTCGAGCCGGATTTGCCAAACACCTCGTTCCCTGCTTTGAATTGATCGAGGAGAAGGTTGTCCTCTTTCTGGACGGCGTCTTCGATGGCTTTCTCGTAGTTGCCTGTTTGGATGTCGGGGGATTCGAGGATGAGACGGTGGAGGTGTTGTTTGGCGTGGAGGGAGACGTCGGATGTCACGCTGGAGGACCAGATTATCAGTATATACTTGACGATTTCATGATCGCGTGGATACGTCGAGACTTACTGCCCGTCGTAGACTCCGAGGAAGAGGAGTGTCTTTTCTGTCTTGAAAGGAATCTGCGCGGGGAGGAGGATGGTGTACTGGTCTTGTTGCGAGGGTCGAGATCCTAGGGCCTATTTTTCTTAGTTTCGACCGACAGTAGACAGTAGACAGACAGTAGACTTAGGCTTAGGCTTACACTATTTCCTCCCGCATCCTTGAGCGTAAGCTTATCGTCTGATGCAGAACTTGATAGCGGTCCCATTTTGCTGTTTGCTCTAGAGAGTAGAATTGAAGTTGCGCAGTTGCGTTTATTTACGGACAGTAGATGTAGAAATAGTAAAGCAGAAATGCCATCACCGATGCATAAGATCTACGACTTGGTCCGAGCTGAAATGAGCAGGTCTCATGATACGCCCCTTAAAATATCTTGATCCGTCGCTGTCAGATAAAAAAGGAGACTAAAAAAAGAGATAAGAGATACACTACGCAACGGTGACGTCATCCATTGTCCTCCATCGATTATCAGCTTCATCCTATGCAATATTATATTATATTCCCTTACACATATACTACCTAGGTAGATCATCAATCGTCTGCATTCAATGGTCTTAATGTAGTAATGTACATAGTCAACGAGGTAGATATATTCAGCCTAAACCCTAGACCTCCGTGACTTCTGTTCATCCTCCGGCCCCATCTTCCTGCTCCCCGCTTTCTCCACATTCTCTCTCTTCTTCTCTGTCGGCTCGTTGGGGTCATTCTTGATCATTGCATCCGCACTCGTCTGCTCCTCGCCCTCGTGCGCCTCCGAGGGGTGTGCCCTGTGCATCGAGACCGGCGATTGCACTGACCGTGTATCTGCTTCGTCGGAGTGCCCCGCCTCCCTTCCGCGGGCCTTGTTGATAGAATAAGCCTGGGGGTTGCTGGAGATCGGATTTCCAGATGATCCAGATGGTTTTGTGGCAAGGAATCGGACGTCTGATTTCTGTCAGTGCTGGTGGATGAGAGGTTGGAGGGGGGGGGGGTCACTTTGTCACGTACGGTTGTAAGGTCTCAGTGACCGAGAGATCGGAATTCGAATTGGAGGCATTTTGATGCTGCTGATGCTGCTGATGATGATTGTTCGTAGTTGTTTGTCTGATTGGAGTAGATGTGTTGCTAAGTGTTTATATATGCCGGGGTGGGGGATGACTTCATTCGCCGTCACCGGGTTGTCATCCTCCTTGAAGCAGGCACAAGCTTGATGTTTACTGCCTGATCCAATAATGTGGTCAAACAAACTGGCTAGACAGCAAGGGCTTTGAAGGTCTTTACACCTCCCTCAAGACCAGCTTGTAGGATTCCAATCGATCGTGAACGTCTTCAAGGGTACCACTTCCCAGTATATGTCTCAAGCAAAGCAACAGAGTACTCTCCCACGTCAATCCCATCACGCCATGGCGTCTCACCTCCTTCCCCAGCTCATATCGATAATCATCCAGCGCGTCGTTCCAAAACCCTCCGTCCTTCAGCGCATCTAGTACTTCTAAAGGCGAGACATAGTACGGATGGCCTGCCCGAATGAAGGGCTTCGTCCGTCGCTGTAAACGACACTTATGAACGAGTCCATCCGAGAACGGCAGTCGATACACGGTGCAATCGGAGCACGAACACCACTTCCACGGCGACTAGACTTCGTCTTTCCCAGCTTTAGATTTCGGGAGCCCGACTGCTGCTGTCCCTTAGGAGACAAGAGGATAACCTGGATACCATTGAACCTCGGTTTGGCGAGGCATTCGGTGCAGTCTAACTAGCCAGAGAGTCCCCAGGATCGAAAGGAAAGATTAGCTTGCAATGGATCTCGAGTGTCACATCGTCTCTCGAAGATTTACTCAACCACTACTACTGATTAGTAGCAGCTGATTCAATGAAATGAAGACTTGCAGGCTCAGTGAGCCACTTAATCAAAATACGAGCAAGGCTTTCTATTTCGAGGTTGCATTGCCTCCAGGAAAGAGGCGAGAACCTGTTCGACAGAGACCAAGAACTTCAGATCCCATCAGATTCCAGTCAAGAAGTCAAAAATGCTTCGCGTGTTGCTTTACTTAGTTTATCTAGGGCATCGCATTGAATTGCGCACAGATAGTCTCGCTGAATGACTCTCAAAAAGGAATCAACGCAACATGAGGACCTCCACGCACCAGGGTTCAAACAAATACGGATCAAACTAGTTTATTAGGCCAGATTAAATCGCACTAATGGAACATACCCCTGGGGTATTGTGATGGTCTGATCTCGTATTCGGCGATGATTCGCTGTGGGTGATCTGCAGACTAATCTGCAACACGAGAAGAACGAGAAAGATGGCCTTGACGAGTTAAGCTTCAGAGCTTGTGTCCTCTTGGATGCTATTTTTAGATCTATTTTTAGAGCATGCCCTTCTGCTTAACTCCTAATGGCTTCCTACTCCTTCGATTCCCAGGAACACGAACAGTACGAGCCGGGCACTCACAGGACCTTAGTCGATGTAACGCTTCTAAACTTGGCCTCGGATACGATTTTCGGCCCCTTTCCTGGACCCTGAATTGAGAAAACACGAGCGTTCATGTTTGGGCTCTGTGGGAATACGAGATGTGCTCCTTCGGATCGACAGGCTCTGAAGAATCTCATGAAATGGGGAAGAAGCAGCAACAAGAGCTCAATGTCTATAAAAGGTACGATCTGCCCGTGTCTGAGTCCACTTCAACAACAACATCATCAAGCCTCAATCAAAACACATCTCAAATTCTCATCTCCCTTCTCTCACCAAAATGAAGTACCTCACCATCGTCGCTGCATCCCTTGCAGCCATCATTCCCTCAGTCAGCGCCTACCCCATCACTGGCGACGGCGTCAACTGCCGCTCCGGTCCCGGCACCGACCACCCCGTTGTCAAGTCCTACCCCAAGGGCCACGATGTCTCCATTGTCTGCCAAGCCCCTGGCACCGACGTCAAGGGCGACAAGATCTGGGACAAAACCTCCGACGGCTGCTACGTCGCTGATTACTACGTGAAGACCGGTTCCTCCACCTATGTCACCAAGCACTGCGACGGCGGCAGCGGTGGAGGCAGCGGCGGCGGCTCCGGCAGCGGATCGGGCAAGGCCATCGTCGACGCAGCCGAGAAGGAGAAGGGCCTACCCTACGTCTGGGGAGGTGGTGGCTGCAAGGGTCCCTCTGGCGGCGGCTTCGACTGCTCCGGTTTGACTCAGTACGCCGTCTGCCAGGCGCTGAAGAAGACCATTCCCCGCACGGCGCAGACGCAGTACAACTCGAACATGGGCAAGCGGATTCCTCGCGCACAGGCTAAGGAGGGTGATCTGCTCTTCTGGGCTACCGGTGGTGACTGCAGCAACAAGGTTGCCCACGTTGGTATCTTCATCCGGGACGGATGGATGATCAACGCTGCGAAGACTGGTACTCCTGTCAGAGAACAGGCTATCTGGACCTCTTATGGTGGAGAGTCTATCTGCCCTTATGTCATGAGGTATGTCACTTTCTTCGGTACTGTGGATTAAGCTAATGATTATACAGATTCTGGTAAGAGTTCTTGCAACTATTGCATGGGATACAGTGGACATACTGGCAGTTTTGCCTCTCTTCTGATTTCTTTCGAATTGGGCTATACAATTGTGATTAACCGCTTGCCTACTTTCTTCGCACTGTACAAATCTTTTCAATTCTATATAGACGAACCAATTGGTCTTCTTTGATCTTATTTCATCTATTATGCGTTTCCTCTAAAGACAAATGAAATTTGTCCTCAGGCTAAGGCTGTCAGATCAACTGCTTGAATATATTATACATCCTGGAAATTTGCAACACCCTAGTAACCTTGTAAGCAGTTTGGCTCATAGCACAATTCTGCTACAATACTAGCCAACATAATATAATCCAATGGAGAAAAACTATTTCAGACATAGCGGAAACTTCCAAACATCGGAATTCCATGCCAACCGTGGATCGTCCCATCATACCGATACACCACAAAACGAGACCCAACGGTTCAAAAGAGCTAAACAAGCTTCAAGCGAACCACGGTCGGTCTTCCGGCTTCGTTCCGTGGATAGCTATAGGGTTGCCATATAAAGTAAACCAGAACCATGTTATCTCGCCGTCAGTCGAGTGTTCATAACCAGGTTCTTCCCAACGTCTTTTCGTATAAGACCTTGATTTTGGGCTGGTCCCTGTTCTGCATGTCGCATAGTTATATTGCCTCAAATTTGAGCCTAGTCTCATCACATCATTTCTCAGAGACTACGTTATACTGACATAGATGGCAGGTCAATCAGGATGAAATGCTTCTATTGGAGTTGGGCGGGATTGCCAGCAGAAAATCCTAGCATATAAGGCGGCTGAGCTTGGAAACGTAGAGATGGTCCAGTTTTTGGTCTCTGGAGGAATAGACCGCAGCATCAAGATGTAAATGGGCGGACTGCTCTGGAGTGCGCTGAGATGTTAACATGTCAAGTGGAGGTTGCGAAAGTGCTCAAAGAGGCAGCGAAAGGAAACGAGCAACCATCCCGAAGTTTCTTGGAGAACTCTTGAGCAAAGGCTGCAAAACTACCAGATTTGAAGTCAGTGAGCGCAGACCGTCCCGAAATGGTTAGCAATGCGAAAGTGTCATTGACTGGCACGATATTAGCGTCGAAGGCTTAGGTAACGCTCATTGCCTGGGGATAATTACAACCTAAATTATATATCCTGCTGCACAGCCGGACAAGACTTCACTGAGGTGCAGGTATTTGACTCTTTGTGGTTCGCGATGGAGTTCTGACACATACAGAAGTTATAGAAGGGTTGCAGATACTCCAACCGTGTCTGTGTTCACCCGAAGATATGCAGTACAACGGCTGTAGATCTCGGATAGGAGATTTATTCGCCCTTGAAGACATGACGCTCTATAAATGAGAATTGAACAATGAGTGCAGGTTAGTACAGCTGAGCTGGAGGTGCAATCCATTGGTATAAGTCAGAGGGTCTGAACGGGTGGACAACGGGGCTTCCAGTAGCCTTAGAGTGATGGTATCTCCAGCCCAATATGGTCAGGTCCCTTTGAGACAGTCAAGCCATTCCTCCATGCATTGCGACGAATAGGTAGGTGCACGCCGGACGTAATTCTGGTTATTATGACATTAATGTGAAATAGTTTGACATAAGCTGAAATACATGAATAATCGTCACATTCCATCGTATCGTACTAGCCCCTGGATATGAAACTCGGTTGTTTTGAGGATCCCGGTCGGTGAACTAGGCTCGATCGTAATGAGCGCCTCACTGTCACTGCTACGGCGCTTGGAATCCTTCGCTGACCCGACGCAGGTCATGGGATATTCGACGTATTCTCGCCCTACGCTTGCAAAAGGCAGGTAGGGTTGAGGGCGACTCAACTTGCGGTCGCTTGCTCCCAGCTCGTTGGGAGTTGATTTGGATTTGGACCGCTTGCTGGTTACTCGACGCACAATGATATTGAAAAGAGGCGTGAGTGCAGGAATGCAAGCGGCTATAATAATGAGATATTGTTCGACTGAAACCCAGACTGTCAGAGTGAGCGTATCCCACGTATAATCTGTTCTGGCCGACAGTGCCGCCAAGTGGACGGTCTTGATAATAGCAGCCACCATTGCGCTATGCGGTATGACGTTAGAGTACAGCACACAGGAGTTGAGGCGGGAATTTTGACTAACATGATACCAAGCGAGAGCACGAAGCCGAGCCCAAATTTAACCTTCGTGGCCATCTGCAAATCCTTGATGGTAAGGAGAGGATATACCGCCAGAACGAAGTCGCTGAATGCAGAGGCAGCTACAGCGTCCCCGATTAGCAACATCGTTAAAGAGAAGGTCCGTCCAGCCATACGTACAGCCCTGAAAAAAAGCGTAATCTCTCTGTGCTCCCGCTGGCCAGCAGGTGCCTTTGATGTCATTATCCCAAGCTTTTGCAGTGGGTGTGCACTGCCCGTAGATTGTGTAGACACCACCGATATTAATGATAGACAGGAGTATCATTCCCGCATACATGGCTCGCTTATGTTGCTTCACCTCCGAAATAATGCGAACCAGAAATAAGGCGACCGACACCTTCCCCCAATTTGTTGACATGACATGAAACCCCTGGGAAAGCAGCTGGTACTTTACTGAAGCGATCTGTTGCTCGTGTGATAGATCACGCATGTGACGCCCAGTGCCATGCATGATACTCAGAGTTACCAGTACAGTATTGACAGCGGCACAGATCAATGCAAGCAGGATGAATGCATCGTCCCAGCCGCAGCTCCGAATGATGCGCGCACGTACCCAGAATCTGGTAGCAGTGATAAGAACGCAGATTCCGAACAGCGGCCACGAGACTGCGTGGAGAATCCAGCCGCGGTCATCGCCTGATGCGTCTGCCATCATCAAGAACTGCGGTGCAGGACATGGAGGTAGATAGTGTAGAAGTGAAGATCAAGGGCCTGGGGGAGGGGCAGGTGGGTGGGGAGGTAGGTAGATGGCAGAAGAAGGAAATCGCGATGCTATTGACAAAAACTGACATCTTTGCACGATCTAATACGGAGTAGTCGGCAAAGATGTCCCTCTGAGCGAAGATCTTGCTGAGTTCAGGGGCAATGGCTTGCATAGTTTCTCTGCCGTTGTGATCATCTCAACCTTTGCCGAATTGGGTTATGACTTCGGGGAAAAAACCCCCACTTGGGAAATGATTCTCACCGCAGTGGACCTGTCGAGGGATGGCGGTTTGATGTATCGGTTTGAAGAAGAGATTCAGACAATAATGCAACGGATCTATCTTGATTTTGCGACCCTTCTCAGATAGAGCTAGTGGTAAGTGGCCAGTCGGCGTAATATTCTAGAGCCACCCACCGAATCCAACAGTGAGTGAGATGATCCTTGATGATCCTTCCTGGTCTCCCTCATGAACCAGATGGGGAAGTGGATACAGTACGCTTCGTATTCCCTGTTATGGCGGGAACTATACGAGAGCGCCTATTATTGGCCAGTACTGCCATTGATAGCGTTGATGTTTCCTTGCTATGCGAATAAGATGCAAAGAATATAGTGGATAGTCCTGCACGGGATCTGGACCCCAGCAATAATACTAATAATATTAAAGGAAGTCAAACTAGTCCTCCACCCTGTTTTGCATCAAAAAGACCCAAAAATGTGGCAACGACCTGTCTATCCTTTCTCAATCAGAGCACGTGGCCCCTGCGAATGGAGTCTGGCCAGAATGGTCCACCCAACCTTATTCCGCTCCCACACTAATATAAGGACAAGTATTCGCATTCATCTCCCTCGTTGTTTCTCTCAACACGTCTCTGCGTTTTTCTGCGTTTTTCTGCTTTTGGTCTCATTGCGGTTATTGTCGGAATCCAATTATTGTCATAATAGGAAACATTACATCCGCGATTAATTGCAGCTCAGCTCGTCCGAAGTTTAAGCGTTGAACGTATACAGGTAAATGCATCCTCGCAGTAATAACAACAGCCTGCTATGGGAACTCTGAAGAGCTATTCCCAAAGATAGGATCGAAGACAGCGGGATCTTTCTCCAAATTGGATAGAGCGAGAAGCCTTCAATCCATTTGAGACAAGAGGAAGCGCTATACCACCCTTCGCGGGCTAAGTTTCATCCTCGACACGCCGGGTAAACGCTAAATGATTAAAAATACGCATTGCAACATGCATACCAGCCTCAATATGTAGCCGAGAGCCTGGCTTGCACCCCAATCTCTCCGAGGATTACTGACCACCACAATGCCAAGTATTCCTCCATAGGTCCTCCGCAAGACCAATTTAATCGATTATGGATCTCATAGATTCGTTCAAACGTTCATTGTTGTTTATCTAGAATAGCTGGCGTGGCCGTCTGATGCTTGTCATTCCCAAGCTCATACAAGATTCATTTCTAGAGTTGGCATTGACTTGATAGCCCCGTCATGGAGATCTCTTTGAGCCGGCCGGATTTGAGCGCTCATTGCAGGACAATCGTCACTTTGATGATCGAGGCTGTAGTCAACACCTACATACGAGTGGAAGAATATACAACAGATGACCAGTCACTTGTCCTGTTTCTCTCTCTTCATCTGCTTTGAAAGAAACTCTTGGTTTAATCTACTAAGCTGTTGAGTAATCTTTAACAAGTTGTTGAGTTATCTCTATTTATTCCACCAGCTGCCCACTAACATACATTCAAACGATTTCATGTCGCAGAAAAGGTATAAATCTTCCTGGTACTCTGCTGCTTGCATCTCTCGCTCTTCCCTGATCAAAACAGCTCAAGGTCCCAACACTTGTTCTTCCTCGGCCATCCATCATGAAGGTCTCCCAGATAATCCTCACTTCCCTTGCCGTCGCTGTCAGCAGCACAGCCGCCATCAAAATCAGCACTGGCTAGCAAATCAACTGGGACGAGAACTACGCCGTCGCCTGGAAAGAAGGCAAAGACCCGTGTCGTAATGACCACCTCCTTGCCCCCGTCTACCAGAACCCATGCGAGCGCAACTTTGTTATTGATAGCGTGCCTTGTAAGTCTAAATTCTTGCTCCCTTTGTTATGTCGGACTTACATAGTATAGACCACCTTGCGAACTGCGGCACCGATGACTTTGGCCTGTATAGGAGTGATGACGGTTCGCGAGTTGGTGGTTGTACGAGGGTAGCTGATCAGAAGATTGGCTGTGACCATGTCGCTGCGTATGTGCATGATGTTATCAAGCACTGGATCTGTGGGAATTAGATGCGCCCTAACAGAAGCATGAGTAGCCTGGGTATGAAGACAGTTCTGATGGGAATAGTCCCGGCGATTTGCCACAAGACTTGATAAAGAGATGAGGGCGTTGCATAGGTTGGCCTCCGGCCTCCCCGCTAGTACTAGGAAACTTCAGCTGTTCTCTTCTCACGCACTGCTAAGTTATGTAACTATGGATCTTAGCAAGGGTCTTGAATACTATCTGTTTTTGTTATGGTGTCCTTTCATTTACATAAGGTGTAGGATGAGGAGAAAAGTACAAAGGTTTGGATAGCGGCTAAACAGATGACAGAACGAGCAAGAGGACAAATGCACAGTGGAGACAGGGGTGCGAAGGAATATGACTAGAAGTAGATGGTGTTAATCAAACACCCTGAACGTCACTTGTGCCGCCAGCATCTGTTAACCAATACCTCTCAGAAGCATGTATCATATGCTCAGTACACCAGGAGACACGACAAAAAGCTAATACCACGTCCAACTTTCCGCCTCTTCGCCCTGCCAACTAAAACCAAAACCACACTCATTTTCCCGTGCCCTGACAGCTCGCCCCCACAAGCGACCACCAACACCTTGTGAGATCGGAGTTAAGGTCCGCAGAGTTCAAAGCTCAGACTCAATGATCAGCCCGCTCCGCTCAGAGGCCATGCTCAATGCTGCACCTCATGGAATAGAATCCGCGGCCCCAGTTCGACGCACAATTGTCCCCACCGTAGACAACAGTCTGTTGCGCGCCCTTACAGTGCGGCTGCGTGTAAAAAGTGCAGAGGCACTTTCCATTCGGAAACGTGCAGTCGGCGATATTCACGCTGTTGGAGCCGGACCAGACGTAGTCATAGCAGTAAAAGTCGGTTGTTGGATTGAGCGAGGTCATGTAGTTGGAGCAGCCGCCGTCGGAATAGTAGTTGACCTTGAGAGTAGCCGCCGTAGCGGCGGTAATGAAAGTGGCAGTGGCCCAGGGTGAAAGATGCATTTTGTGAAATGGAGGATGGTCTTGATACTATGTGAGACTCTTGCGGGTAGGATGAGAGGGGAGTAGAAACAGTTTGGTAGAATGCTTTGATTGTGAGGCTCCATTGACTGTGGCGAGAGGTTCTACCTCTTATATAGCTCATCCCAATCGCTACTCTATATTGTCTTCACTGTATCTCTGCGTTCTTCATATAGTTCTCCACCGTGTGTCAGCATTACTATAAGTCAGTCAGATTACGGTTGGGTAATAACATCCCTAAAAGGGAAAGGGTCGCATTTCTTAAGCATTATCAATGAGACATGCATGCTAGGATAAGTATTCGACTGAGCGTGTTCTGTCTATACATTGTATGGACGTATAAGAAGGTTAGATGTCTATTTCAATTTAAGTTATGCTTATCATTAACCTTAGTTTGATGACAAAGTCTTGGTTAACTAAGTAGTATGTGAGTCTTTCAACTGCCATTTGATGTGGATCATTTACCGACAGTAACAATGATTTTTTGTGTTTCGTCCCTCTTGATACATTTTGACTACTGTGTACTATCTTCAAGATAATCACTGTAACTGAAAAAGGGCTATACTTCAAGTTTTATCACGTCCAAATCTTCACCGTTCCCTAGCCCTGCTGACCACATCATGACCAATTAATCAATTATCCTCGACTGTCCCAAAAAAAGACATTGTTGCTTGGCTCAGGCTGGACTGTGGTTCTGGTGCCTAAATCGTGTCAGGTTAATGAAGAATCCTGGGCTTGTGTATAAGGATAATAGTACTTCGAACTTTGCTTACAGGCAACTTGAAATACCTTTGATTGAGGACAGACGATGATTCGATGGGCTGGGAAGACCTTGGCGCCGCAGATGATGTACAGATCGCTGTAGGCAGGGTTTAGGAATTGACTGGTTCTATCAGTCGACCTTTGTAACTTGCAAGGAGAACAGTGTATCTTTTCAGTACCTGTGGACGAACCCTTTCTCCTTGACAGCAGCCCCATCATCCACTGCATAACAACGCGTCAAATCGACCGACTTTCCATCATCAGTGTCTTTTTCGCTGGGTTCTGAGACTCTTCGCCTTTTTGCAAGCCTTAGTTTGATAGACATTTCGAGAACGCTGGTAAATTCTGCCTCATAGAGAGGATGTAAACGGTGCGAGGTAATGGGATTGTGGGAGTTGAGCCCGACTTTGACCTAGTGTGCTGTAAGAGTACATTCACAACTTGTGAGCTAGTTGTCACCTTTTCTAGTTTGAACTCAGCCTGATGACCCTGATCTTGCAAAGCACTATCAACAGAATATCATGCCTTTGCATATGTCAGTCTTCATTGTATATTGTGTTCTGTCTAGTACGTTCTTGGATACTGCAGTCATTGTGATAGAAAGTATTCGGTTCCTGACTATGGTGAAACAAATTGCCGAAAGCTCACGCTATCTATGGGACGGTATGTTTCATGAGTCTTCAGCTCATACATTGAAGCAACGATTGATGTCAAGGAGGTCGTCCCAAAGTGTCCCCAGTTTGCGGAACGGGCCACGTAACTGTTTGCATTGTGGAAGATGCGGTCAGGCTCTTTCGGGACAGACAATCTCAGGGACACTGCTGAAGATATTCGCAGTCGGCGAAGGATGATGAAGCGATATCTGTCAGGCATCCTCTGGTATGTACTTCCACATTCTTCTGTACGTCATGGTCAGCAAGGGGCCCGATAATATCTCCGAGGACATAAGCACAAAGATGACGAACACCGTGTAACGACAGTTTCAATATCATCATGGTACGCAGGCATTTTCAGTTGGACCTTATCTGACGTCAAGGGATCCATTATCCTGAACTGTGCATCTCACGCGTGTAGGGTACGTCAATCAAGACTGCTGCCAGTGTAAGCAGCTCGAGTCCCAAATTCCACTCCTTCGCACCGACTGCCACAAAGGAAATCAGTGAGGTGGTACAAAATAGTTCGAGAGGACCTGCAAAAGCTAGGGGTGTATAAAGGTCGGCGCAGGCTACTGGGATGACCAGATTCCAGCACTCCATCTCCAGACCACAATTACGCTTATAAACAAATCCAACAACATGAAAGAAAACCTTCATCTTTGTAAAATCAAGGGAAAGCTGTGCGGTTCGAGCCAGGAACCGGAACAGGAATCTTTCTCTCCTCAGATTTTAGGCTTATACAACTTCCGAGACATTGGGGGCTACGAATTGGCCGGCAACAAAGCCGTGCGAAGAGGATATCTCTTCCGCTCAGCCAATCTGAGGAACGTCTCCCAAGCTGGAGTTCAGGCTTTGGAAGAACACTTCGGTATCAGAAACATCTTCGACCTCTGTTCAGACAAAGTCTCAAACAAGACAGCCATTGCCATCGAAGGCGTTACCACACAGCATGTTCCCGCCATAAGTTGGGAAGAGAGCCGAGAAACGCTCCTTAAACATTTCAACCGGCTTTCTTACGACGTAGTCGAAAGTTTCATGGTGATCTATGAGCACTACTGTACCGTGTCTGCCCCTGCGTACAGAGCGATATTTGCACACATCCGGGATGGATTCGACCTCCCACTTCTTGTTTACGACGACTTGGGAAAGGACGAGACGGGAGTCGTCATTGCAGTTGTCCTTAAGTTGCTGGGTGTGTCGGATGAAGATATCATCGAGGAGTATCACCGTTCTGAGGCTGAAATTGAGGGACTGGTCCCTGAGAAGAGTGCGAGACTTCCTGGTCTGTCTATCTTTGATGGCTGTCCACCTGAGAATTTTGAAAAGCACTTCCTGGCACCAAGAGAGGTCATGAGAGCGTTCCTTGTGTACCTTGACCTGACGTATGGTGGAGGCGAAGGATACTTGAGGTTTCTGGGATTTGTTGATGTTGAGATCGGACTTATCAAGAACAATCTTATTGAGAGCAAGTCTGCGTGAACTCTTTTATATACCTAGGACGCATTAGGGAACTATCCTAAGATGAAACTTCTGGTTCGTTCTCGCTATGGTCAATCCACTTACATGATTTTTCTTTGACCTTTCGACCGGAACGCGCTCCCCAACCCAGCCCATTCATTTGGTCGATCAAACGTAGCATCCTTGACTACTGATATCTGCATATGAGCCATGGTTGATCTGCCATGTCGGCTGCTAAAAGGATTGCGGGATTGCGGAAGTCAGTCGACAACTCGTCATTTTGATAGTCAGATTGGACGAAGCAGGTAAACAGCGCTTAGTCATTCACCAGACCACTTGCCTATTAGATTTGGGGAACACTCTAACATTTGCCTTCAATGAAATATCCAATCACAGGACCCATTCTTTGACGAAGGTCTACAGCTACGATGCCAACAGATACAAAACCTGCAATCTTTAGAAACGCTAAATTCAACGTTGAAGCCCTTTGTCGCCAGGCAAGTGCCCTGCGACAGGGGATTGTGTGCACTTGTGATATGAATCAGCGCCCAGCTATGGGAAGTTTCAACTGGGCCATATTCGTCTCGTTTGAAGATGGGATACAATGGGTGCTACGGTCTCCCCATAATCTGGCCGCTTCGTCGGAATTGAGTTTGAAGCTTCTAGCTAGCGAGGCTGCTACTCTACGATATCTCAGGTTGAAGAGCGATATACCAGTACCGGAGGTTTATGGTTACAGGTATGAGATTTCTAAGTTTGAATGTTACCTCAGCTGATTCTACAAGCTCTACGCACGATAATGATATTGGAATCCCATACATTCTGATGAGCAAAGCCCCTGGTCGGCCGCTGTCAGACACATGGAAATTAGCAGCCTCGAATCATCCAGAGCTAGCTGAGCATAAGAAAGTCAAGGTTCTCAGTCAATTGGGCGCCATCACTCAGAAGCTTCTGCATGTACGTCTTGACCGGATTGGCTCTCTTTTTGAGGAAGGAGGTGCTTTTGAAGTGAAAGAATGCCTTGCACGTGGCCATGTATTGCACCAAAGGTATACCTTAGAGGATGTACCTCGCGGCCCTTTCTCCTCTGAAACACAGTTTTATGACAGCCTTGTCACTGCGTTTACACAGCATGCTGAAGTTCTGCCGCTATTACACCATTGTTTCACCGCACCAATCCCCTCTCGACGTGACTACGAATCTGACGCTCAACATCGAAAAGCGTGCGATCTATGGAATGCTTTCGTGGCAGTTGGAGAGAAGTGTGAATCTTCTGAGAACAGGGTCGATTACGTTATTGCCGGTGACGCTCTCCGGGATATGATAGAAACACTCGATTTACGAGGTCCCTGCTTGGGAGGCTTCCCACTATGGCACCCAGACTTGAGTGTTAACAACATCTATGTTGACGAGGATTATAACATAACATGTATTATCGATTGGGGATTTTCTTCATCTGTCCCGGACGCAATACTGTTAGCCCCACCTGGACTTCCACAGTTCGGGGACGAGTTGAGTAAAGACCTCATTGCTTCTTTCCGGGACGGGTTCAAGAGCGCTCTTCTGCCAACAGTCGGGCGCAAAGCCGATGATTATTCCAGCCTCAGAGCGTTGCAGCTTCTACAACAGAGTATGACATCATGGTGTCTGTCTCGGTTTCTCAGCTTTGATTCAACCAATGACTATGGTCTTTTTGCTACTCTCTGGGATACAGCCTACGGTCCTGAAAAAGACCTGGCAACTTGGCTCATTCAGCAACGATCTTCTCCTCGATACAAACAATTATACTCTGAGGCACAACAGGAAGATCTACCACCACAAGAAATCCGAGAAATGGAGCAAAGACATCTCCGAGGCAATGTCATGAGGAGTACCATTGCCCGAAAGCTGACTTTGAGTTCGCAGTGGAAGTCAGAATATCGTACTTCCCCCGTTGGGCAACCACAGCTCTACTATGCTTCACACCCATCGGCATTGGTCCCAGCTCCCCCTGCTGCGGACTCTTTGCTACCAGCGTCTAGAGGTCATAATCACCTTGGAGGCGACTGTATAATGCAGTCTGCCCTTTTACCTCCAGATGCCCCAGCGGAGTCGGTTGCTTATACACGTACCCAGTATCTGTCAAGCTCCTCTTCCGGTGCTTATATTGGTGCTTGGTGTCCAGACCCCTCCTCTAATGAGCTACTACCGACATATGGGAAACACAGAATGCTGGATCATAGTCTATTAAAAGACTTCTCCCCTGGAGTATCTGCCCGTCCCCACAGCCAGGTTAATATGGATCATGCGCCCTCAAATCCTCCGCTACCAACCGTCCAGGATGACCATCAAGTCAGTCAAAACCTCCGGAGAGAAAGCGGGTTATTTGTAACAGATGCAAGGTTGTGGAAATGGCTGTTAAGGGTTATTGAAGAAACTGAGGACACTGCGTGATCGCTGGGAGGAGGCTTTTCATCATCATATAACGGGGTCGATGCTTCTGTAATGCTACCGCTAACACTTATGACATTAAAATCCTCAGATAAATTCCTCATCATTGGGAAAGCCTGCCCAGCGTCCAACCCAGGAAAACACTCACTAGACTGAGGCGTATGCCAGCTCAACCATCTACAAAGACCCACGGCTGATGAAGTAGAAGCTATACCCGATGTACAGAATAATTGAGTATGCCATTGCTTCGTTGTTCCTACATGAGTTGGTGCTTTCATCTTCCAACGTGGAATAGATCTGAAACTGTTTAGAGATAACTGCTTAGGGATGAAGATGTCTTACTACTCAATTACCTCTCCACCAAGGTGCTCATTTCTGATCGTCATCAACGGCTGACGAGCATGATGGCAGCCTCGCATGAGTTCATATATTCTTGCACGGATAACAGTGACGTAGTTGTCCGTATCTAGCTTCAAATCGTAGACCAATTTCCCTGGAAATATCGGGGAATCAACTTTGGGGTATGGAATTAGTTCGTACGCCTTTCGCTCCTGCAATTTGTCTAGTTGCTGACGCCCATCCCTCCCAGATGATACACCGAGCCGCCCATCACGAAAGCAAGCCACAGCAGCGGCCTCGAATCATCCAGAGATCCTTGTCCGGGAGTAGACAGGGGTATGACTTCGAGAATCCTACTTTGAAGAAATGGTAGGCAGAGGGGACCCCTGTGTTTTGACAAAAGGTCGGGTTCCTTGAACGCCAGACTGGATGGAGGTACGAAGGAGACAAATCCTAAAGGACTCGGCCAGATATGCAAAAAGCTGAAGAGGACGTAACCCACCAGTGTCGGGCATGAAATCCCAGATTCTCCAATTAATCTGCAGTCAAAAACCTCGCCGCAGCAGCTGGTTCCTGGTAACGTTCGTCGCCGCCGAGCGTAATCCGTGTGATCTTGTGTATCCACTCCTTCTCCCTGTCAGGGTAGTTGGTTGCGGACGTGCGGTACTCCGAGAAGAAAAAGATGGAATCTTGAGGCGCTATAAACACTGTGCATAGCTTTGGGTGGGGATCTAGGTCACTGAGGGCGTACAGCTTGAGACCACCCACGCGATCTCGTAGGTCAAAGGCTTATTTGGCCGCTATTGCGGACCGCCCCTGGTATTGACTATAGCACCGCTCGTCCGACCACTGGTATGGGAATCGGAGTTTGTTCTTGATAATACGCAGCTCACATGAGGGTTTCGACAGGAGGGAACAGTTGCATTGGGCTTTATTCACTGCTGAGGACCTCATCTTCCCGTTGGGAGTGGCTTCGCAGAAACCGCCAAGATTGGCGGCGCCAGTGTTTATTCGACAGCTGTGTCATGGCATTCTTTGTGGTCGATGTTGGCCACCTGTAATTGGGAAGAAAGGCGGCCTGAGATGCTGTAGCAGAAGATCTAAGCGCAATATATATCGCTGAGTTCTTGGGTTATCAACGCATGTCTCACTATATGAAAGGAGGTAAAGCTCCGGAATTTTCCCTTTAGAGCATGCTTTATCATTAAATGCAGCTATCCAGTCCGCAAAGAGGGAGTATATTGAAAGAAAGTGGATGTTGGAGGTTGAGAGAACAAGACCCCCGACGGGAGCAATCAGCAGGGGGAAGTGGTAGAATCACTTCCAGAGACAATCAAGCTTTTAGTGAATAATTTGGCATCTCATGAATGAGCTTGATCCACTACTCGCATTAATTAGGTTCTCCGCTTCACTATCCTATTAATGTCTGAGGTAATGTGAATACGAGGCTGATCGTCTTTTTATATGCGCGATTTTCCTTGACAAAATGCCTCATCCGAAATAAAGATAAAAGCAATCTTCCTCTTGACTAAACCTGAAATCATTAATGTGTATAATCGAACAAATTCTTTACTATGTACCATGCCTCCATCTAAATCCCAAGACAACACCCCCTCCTGCTTCACCGACACCCACGGTGTCATCACCACAACAACCAACGACCTCCCCGGCTACAAAATCACCAAAGTCCTCGGAACAGTCTACGGTCTTACCGTCCGAACCCGCAACTGGGGCACTGATCTCGGCGCGATCGTGCGCTCGTCTGTGGGCGGCGAGCTCCGTCCATTCACGAATCTGATGTATACGTCGCGGAATGAGGCCGTCGAGCGACTGGTCGGAGAGTGTATGGGACGCGGCGGGAATGCCATCGTGGCGATGAGGTTCGATGTCTCGAGTATTGGGGCTTGTTCGCAGGTGTGTGCGTACGGGACTGCTTGTGTGGTGGAGAGGATTGAGGGGTAATAGGGTAGGTTGTCTTGCCTTCGGTGATCAAGGAGTGGTACAGAGTTTGACTCGACACTGAAGGGCTTACTGGTCGAAACTTCCTTGCGGGTCTCACCATCAGAAGGCCCAGAAGGCCCTGTATAGGTATATGGATTAATGGGGTTCTTCATCTAGTTCCGGCGTACTCTCAAATTGAACTACGAGATTGTGAGAGAAGAATACGACAAAGGATTGAACAGTGGCTCATCCGGAGATTGTCAGCTTTGAGACTTCATTAACGGAACGAGTAAACTGAGTTTGAAAATCGGTGACGATACAGGACTTAGATCCAGTCTTGCACTTCCCACGGTGATCAGACCCAAAACCTCTGAGCCAGTGCACCAAATCTCTCATCATCCTCTGGGCCCCATTTCAAATCCTGAAAGTCCCTGTACAGTGGAATGGTTTCCGGAGGTAAAGTCAAACATGACTGAAGTGCGAGATGCTGCGTAAGTCGGAGGAGACCCTTCGAATGCTCCCATCGTCGGGCTGATACACGCAGTGCAACACAGAGGCTGACGAACGCCTCTTTGCTTTCTGGTGTAGACAGGTCCTCCAGCAGAGTGAGCAGCGAGATTGTTATCCACTGGCTGAGGGGCGCAGAAATACGGTCCAAGCCCCATAGTCGTCGACGAAGTTCAACTAGCCGAGCTACTTCCTGTGCCGCGTGAAGGCGCATGGCTCGGGCTCTCGCATTTGAGGGGGTACTAGCATCGCTCATTCGTACACTTCCGAAGGACTTCTGCGAAAAGCCGTACAGTGAGATCATGATTGTGTGGTAGTATATGCTATACTCAATGAGTGACACGTAGGCATTGTCAAGGGTCCAATTGATAACACTCACTGGGTGCCGAGGACCTGCGGCGAAGACCTTTCTGTATCACTCAGCCGCATGCAGGACGGTACATGGGCCTTCCAATCTTCAAGGCGCTTGAATGAGGCTTCGACACTTTGATCTACAGCCTCGGGCGATAGATACTTCCAGCTCTGGGAGAGCAATAGACATATGTCGTTGACGATCAGAGTCAAGTTGCAGAGACTGTTGATCAAGCACGATTCATGGCTTGTAGTAGCTGGCTGGGAATTCGGATATGGAGCCCACTGCTCACCCGCGTGACCCTCAACATGGAACACCAGCGGACGCGCACATTGCGGAATCCCAATCAGTGGCCGGCGCCGGTAGGTGATCAGATTTTCCCTAGACGTTGCAATGACTTAGAACCGCCCGGTCTGACGTGAGAGTGCTCGATCATCCCACACTCACAAAAGAATATTGTACACCCCCCAAAGTGCTATGCTACAAACATTGTCATACTGTTGCTCATTCCCGCTGGGTTTTGGCGAAGCAGATGTCCTAGAAGTGGAGAAGTTGCGTAACGCGTCCACTATTCGGTCCTCATACACTCGAGCTAGATGGCTGTTACCGAACGTACACGTGCTATCAAAGGTTAGACGCAGAAAGTCTAAACAGAGAACTTGCGGGCGAGGATAACAAATTATCGTTCTCGTTACCATCTCCATAGAACGGCTAATCCCTGAAGGGTGGTCAAGCTGAGTCGCCCCTCCTCCTCATGGAGCCTCTGTGCTTGCTGATAAAAGCATTTAGCCAGGGAATGAAAGCTGTCGTTCATGTAGCTTCCGTTTTCGGAGTGAGAATCATCCAGTAGTGCCTACGATTCCATCATAAGGATCATCAAACCACGGAGGATACCAATGGATCACTCACGCAAGCGTCGGCTAATATGGCGTTCACCAAGAAGGGTGAGCAGTACTGACACACCACATTCCCTGCCCGCATGTCTCGCACGAAGAGGCTGCGGTCAATACACGGAAACATGGGATGATTCCAAGTAAACCACAGCGAAACGAGCTCCGAAACAAACGCACTGTTGCACTGGATCACCGTCCACGGCTTCGCGGGAACGTTGAAACAACGAGGGTGAGTGACCTGCTGTGCCTTCCGTGGCTCAAAGGCTGGCCCTTCTACGTCAAGAAGAAAGTGAATTTGACGCCGAAACTCCGTCATCTCGGACGTGTCCTCGATTGTACCCAGTTTCAGATGGTCTGTTATATACTCGCGAATTTCCTGCAATGAAGCGTGACTCCGAATCATATTCACAAGGTGAGAGACATGGCGTTCATTGCTACCGCGAAGTGCGCTCACGAGCTGAATTAGAAGTTCTTGGTCTTGCTCCATCATTGCTGCCTTGCGCTTCAGAGCCCCTTTTCGTCGTAGATCATTACTTTCGTCAACAACGCATTCGATTGAATTTTCGAAACAGCGTGCACAAGGCCGTCCACTGTCACACTGCGTCTGGTCAGTCATGGCTTCAAGCAAGTCGATGGAAGCTGATAGGAGGGTATTATTTTGATCACCAACTGATAAAATTCGGCGCCTGAGTCAGAGAACTCGTAATTACCTTTTGTTTTCTTTCCCGGCATGCGACACATGCTCTTGTCTGCTTTCGCCTTGGTGGTAGGGACATTGTGGCTTAGATTAGGTAGTATAACCAAGAAACAGCATGCATGTGTTGAACTTGTGAGAAGTTAACGCGTAGTTCGTATGGACCGGTGGAGTGGCTGACATGTTGGGACTTGAAGTTGGAAAGATGGAAATAGAATCAGAATTGGGACATATCATTGTGGCAATGTGGCTGATGTGTGACTGTATTTGCCGCAGCTCGCCCCAACATGGATGGAAGAGGTAGATTGATAAACTGCTTGAAACCAAGACCCCCTAACAGCTCCAAATGGCAATAGTTGGATGGGTGAAATATCCGGTGCATTATTGTGGCCCGCAGATCATTGCGTCAGTCATCCTAAAAACTTGGAGCTGACAGCTGAGACCAGCAGCTTGAAAACTAGTAGATAATACGTAACAACCAATCACTTTTAGGCCCCACAGCCCTCATTGATGGGATACGAGATATAAGTCCATGGCTGTCATATGCCTTCATAGCCACTGGAGAACGGCTTATTTGTTCTTATGTGACTCCGCATCTGCTGCGTGTCTTTTGCTGTTCAGAAACCGATACCTCTTCAGGAAACTCACCCTTTCTTATGATCTACCCATTTTCTATCCGCAATGTCGGATCCCTTCAAGGTTCGTTACTTGGCTCCAGCGTCAAGCTCAGATGGTCCAACACTGCCGGCGAAACACACATTGAAATCCATTCGATCTCGTCGTAACGCGTCCTTGTCATGTTCAGCATGCAGGCTTCGAAAAACAAAGGTTGGCGATTTGAAAGTCAATAGGGTGGCTCCTGTTTCTGATGACCGCTTCATATAGTGTCAGGGCGGACCTCCATGCGAAAACTGTGTGAAATACAAAACGGAATGTCGGAGGGAGGAAGACAAAGATGGCCGCCGACAGACATCCCTGAAACGAAAGCTTATCGAACTTGAAAAGGACCGCGATCTTCTCGTGCGCCTCCTCGAGACCATTCGCGACGAAGAGGATGTTAAAGTCACGCAGCTGCTCAATCTCATTCGCAGCAATGTTCCGCCGGATGAGATTCGACCTTCCCTCGCTGATGGGAGACAGCGGTCGAAACGCCGAATCTGCCCCGATACTAGCCAGGTTATAAATGAGGACATTTCGTCTGCGCATGATTCTATTGAACCGCGGACTCGCCGCAACGTCATGGCAATAAGAAGCCTCTGTAACACCACATAATGCCGCCTGCTGAGTTGGGCATCGGTTACTTGACGATGAGCTTCCTCGAACCGACTGCTTCAGAACCTTGCACCAATAAAGAGAATGACCAGGGGATGCTGTCCGCCTCAATTCCGGCACATACAAAGTTCTTACTTCTTCATTGACAGATTAAGGTCATGCCGGATTCATACTATTGCCAAAAGTTCAGTCTGAATTTGCGCACGACACATTGAACCCTCGGTGACTGGCCAGAGCCATGAATGATCCTCAAGTTCGGCATTAGAATGGCCTGTCGCGAAGTTTGCTAAAAGCAGCGGATCCTGAATCTTGCAGATTTCACGGGTATTTTGTGGCACATGCCCCTGGTATCTGCTTCGTAGATCGTCCTATTCCATTCCCTCCGTCGATAATCCTTCAAGATGAGTTCTTGATCTCCTATAGCCCATCAACTGCTTCTCGATAAGACGAATCTCACGGTTCTTGCGATTGCGAATGACCATTTCAGGAAAACGTGTGCTTGCGTCATCAGCAGGACATTCTAGCTACCGATATGGTCAAACGCGCCTCCTTCTGAAGCTTAGATAGAGTGACCCAAAGCTTACGGGCTGCGACGACCATTCCTTCCCAAAGTCTTTCTTCGCTCATGCACGGAGTAACGATGACACCTTCACCCTGACTGGATCCGGTGGAGTAAGGATAGAGGCTTTACAAGAGTGATCAGCCAAAGGAACTGGGGGTGGAATGGTCCCGACAATAGGGGTCAGTACGGAGTAGCGTGGGCATAAATCCTTCACTGCTGTCTCGAATATTATTTTTGCAATGCTTTCAGCTCCAGCCCGCTTCAGGATAGCGTTCTTAAGCTTCATTGAGCCTGTGGTCAGACCAAGAGTAGTTCATAGGGGACGAGGACGTCTCCACCGAGAATGCGTAATGCTGTCCCAAGCAGCCGCTTCAATTGTCCATTGGTCGTCTATTGGGCCATCGCCGCTCCTGATGAACTCTTCTTCCGGGGGTGACATTAGAGGATTAGTACCACGTACCTCCTTTGATTTCACACTCAAAGACTTGGGCTGCTCCTTCGCACCGACGATCAACGAAGGAACGGAGTCTAACAGCCCGCACTATCGCTTTTGGAAATCGGGACGAGACCAGATCTACAAGACTACAACAATTAAATCCAGCTAGAAACTTTCGGCTTCTAACCAAACTCACAAACAACCATTTAACCGCGCCCAAAAAGGCAGATCGGGGAAACGGCCCTTTCTCTGCACGGGCAAACTCTCCACCTTTCTCCATTCGAAGCGGGATCCAGAATCATCCGGCGATTAACCGGAATCTAGGCGTCTAGGCCATTCACCGCTGATTTGAGTCAAAGCTGGCTGAGATAACAAAGGTCGAAAAATCTTGATCCTGCTGGATGGAAACTCATGGAAACGCCACAGAGCCATGGTGGTTCTCATCGTAGAGGGTCGGAGGTTGATGGCTTGGGTTGAATTATGGAAGTGGTTGGAACTCGAAGGATAAGATTACGGAGTACTTGTTTCCAGCATCGTCTCTGCTGTTGGAATCAACCGACACGCGTCTTGGTCGCTTGGATCGGAATCCTTCCTAATCATACACAGGACAGCCAAACACATTGCACTCCAGAGTCGCAGAAACCGGATGGAAACAGTCGGAGATGAATGGTTCTAGTTTGCGCATTTAATTATTATTATTATTGCATTTGAGAATGAATATTAATATGTTATCATTGAACAACTTGGTAGTTTCTCTATCAATGGCAAATGACAACCTATCCCGAACTCGAGACCTACACGTGGAATAAAAACAGCGGAGACAGCGCTTGGTCGAAATCCCCCCACGCCGTATATATCTATCTAGTCCATTCTTCGCCATATCAGTCAGGTCAAGCGAGGCATCATCCTCCATTCTTTGGTGTACGGAGCAGCTGGGTATGATCGCCATCCCACTTTCACTATCGGTAACAGTCTCCATCATCCAACCCCACTTTCACTTTTGGACACAGGGAAATAGAACGTCTAGAAATGTTCTGGAACATCCAGAACCCTGCTCCCACCTTCATAACACATACAATCCCTACCAGCGGTTCCGTCTGACGCATGCTGTCCTCTAAACCCACCATCCATGAGAACAGCTAAGTGCTCCTCCTAAGCACCTATATACCGTGGGCCATTCCTCTTTTTTAGTGGTCTGAGCAATCCTGTTTCATCAGTAGGTGAACTGCGTATAGAGGTTCTCTGGTATTGAAGTGGGAGATTAGCTGCCCAGAATCAGGGGAAATGATGCTCAACAAGTGCACCCAACATGTATCTACAGTTCTACAGTGCTGATAACTAATATAGCGACTAATAACTGATACTCCGTATAGCCGATGTAAACCAATGTACGAGAAGTAATGAATAGCTTGATTGGTCTTTAACCTGCTGCTATGAAGCTCTTTGAACGATGAATCAGGAGGCTAGATGAAGGCTACTTGATGTACAGTTCAGTCTCAGTCCTCTGGATCCTGGGCCCTGTGCGCGGAGCACAGTAAGACCATAACCACCAGTTGATATTCCCTTTGTCTCGCTTAACGTCGGGATGCTTGAAGCTTCACCCCAGTCGCGGTTACATGGGCGTTTGAGGTGTGCTTTATCTGAGCCAACCACGACTCGTGTATTCTTAAAGATGTGGCAGTGTTCGTATTACTTTATAGATAGTTGATGCTATATAAATGCTGATATCGAAGCATCCAGAAGACGCCGAGTCAGCAGTCAGCCTTATGGGGATTCGGTGGGTTTCGGGCGATGATATAAATATCTACGGGGTACTCCACTTCGTACTCCATACGGAGGATATGTGGGTGAGATTGGTTCGGCGTCATCTGAGACAGCATTATACTAATGTAACTGTTGCTGACGGATGGTGGTCTGACACATAAATGACTAGAATTAAAGAGTCCCATTGAACGATAGCACAGTAGTAATATGTCAGCTTTCTTAATACTTCCCTGGTCGCTCGTATACTCCAACGCGATTACGCCAGCTGAACAAGGTGTTGGATGACGAGCACCACCTCGCGATACATTTCGGAATTCGGTGGTTTTACACATGAATGAAGCTGTTTGCCACTTCTTCAGTTGTCAAGTGGAATAAGTGATGTCGCAGGAGTATTCGGTTCTCCGGAGCACCCTCTTTTATCCGATGTATATGCTTACCTCGGTTGATACGGCTTGAAGGATATACTACGGAGTACTCCGTAAAGCTACTTGCGAACCAAACAAGAAAATATCGCCCGAGTCGCGATAACAGTCTACGTCAGTCAACATCAAGATAGTACCTCAGCAGACAGCTGACGGGAATATTTCGGAAAAAGGATGCGACCGCTGGACATCATCACTGCCATCATATGAACAGGACCGAGGCATCGACATTATCCTTAATGACGAGTGTGGCTGGGCGCACCCAATAACGATGACCATCAAGGAGTAAACCAGGTGCATTATTGCTATTACTCCAGTCGATATCGAAAAAGGTCCATCAGCGCAGCTTGCACCGGGAGTCGCCGACTGTGTTCGCCACATATCTCCCATTTCCCGAGATCAGGTGGAAATACGATTAACAAGATGATCCATCCAAGCGAGTGATCGTCGGGGGAAGCTGCAAGAAAGTGATTCTCGGTCCAAGCTTTTAAGTTATTAGTGAAATAACCTGGGATTTGGAATCCGGGACCCTTTCGCGGACGGAAGGGATCGCGATACTTCCGCCTGCTCCTGGGAACTGGGCCTGTAGCTCGAGCTGGAAGCAGCTTCCGCTGCGAGGAGGTCCGTTCTATGTATCCTCTTTTCCTGGTTTGGGAGCGCCTTGCACGAAGTTGGAGATCCGTGCGGCGGAAATACGTACTTTGTCTTTCTTTGGAATGTACGGGGTAGTGGTAAGTTGGTAAGTGGTAACTCTGGGGAGTGTGGAGAGTGGGTTGATTCTGGCTTGTCTTCAGACGTGAGGGAGAATACCTTATGAATATGATGTACAGAACACAGACGAGACATACATACTCATGTACGCACTCCATGGACACCTAGTCTACCCCATACTGGCCAGAGCTTGAGCTTGAGCTTGGACTCCTCGCTCGGGCCATACTGTGGTAGCTCCAGACTTTCAGAGAGTCCAGAGCCACGCAGTGCTACTGCTCCATAGGACCATATGTATAATGATATGCACCAACAGTCGCCTCACATGCTGCGGTGACTGCATCGGATTCACGAAAACCAGAATCAGAGTTGGAAGCTACAGCCCTAGATTGACAGACTCAATCTACTGAGGTTCTAAGACCTCCACCCCGGTCGCAGATGCAGCAGCCACAGGTCATCCACATAATGTGGCTGATAGTCGGTAATGCCTGAGCGATCCAAGCTCCTTCATACATCAACGGGTATCAAACCCTTCATTTCCAGTTGGTCGCTGGCATGGCGGGCTGGAATCCAATCATGGAGGAAGCGGTGAATCACCGCTCATTTGGCGCCTATGATGCTGGAGTATGGCGTGTGGCAAGGGAGGGTGGCTAATGTACGTACCCTGCACCGCACAGATGTATATGTGTGTGAGTGTTGTATGGGTGCAATGTGCAGTGCATACAGGGTACATAATTATTGGCTAAGTAATGCGGTGTATCTGTTTGTGTACACTGTGCAGAGCAAGGTAGGTTTAAGGTACTTGTGTCGACTGTCGAGGAGGAATGGATAGTGGGCCAGGTAATTAAACAATAATACATGCATTGCATGAAGAGGTGTAAGTGGGCGGAACTGTAGGGTTGAATCCGGGAGCATGGGCCTACGAATCTGATCTCTGCGATCTGGAATGTCGGGGAGGATTGGATGGTGATCCCGGAGTGCTGGGGTGCATGCAGCTGCAGCGGCGCCCTTGATAATCTACCATCGATCAATCAAGCCATCAAGGTATCAATATTTGCTAATTAGTAGTACAGAAGTACCTGCAGTCTGTCGCCGGTGGCTTTGGCCTACGGGTAATGGAATGAAGGAGCTACTGAACATGGGAGGGAATGGACAGATAGCCATCGTCATCAAACAGTTATCGATCAATAAACTTGGGATGCAACATACCTTGAATTGAATGCACATATTCCCATTCTAGAAGAAACTGGTGAAGAGACAAGACCCTGCTGTGCTTATAAACCGTCTCCTTTATTGATCAAATCAGGGAACCTGCCATATTCGGGATGGACACATATCTGCCTTGGTCAATGCATTCCTACGGTCGGACACAGCGTTCGACAATAGTTGTATGAATAGTCATCCCTTGATCCGGGATTCGCACCTCCCATCAGGGCCATCACCGTCTTTCATAGCTTGGGCCTACACTATTGTAAATCCTGTCAAAGTGAGTGTCCATCAGACATCAATCTCCGCAATCCCGCGCCCTGTCTCCTGGAAGCTGGGACCCTAGCACGGCCATTTCCCGGTCTTCCGCGGCCCATCCCGTTCCCCTTGACCCTTTTCCAAGGGAGTACTTTTTCCCAAAGTTGATTGATCGCAATGTCTAATTATGGGGTTTTACAAGAAGACGTAATGTGATGTCTAATGGAAGACCCAAAAGACGGAAACAAAGCGACGGAAGGACCCCTTAGCCCTATTTTCTAATGATCGCTACCGCTCAAAGTAAAACTACTTACTGTTGACTAGTAGGATAAGAGGTATCCGCCAGGACGGGTGCGATCGTCGATGTGGCTCCCCCCGGGTATGTGGAAGAAATGCCGCGGTGGCTGAACCACGGCTGTTTTGGCGGTGATTGGGTCTTAGTCTTCCAATGTCCTTTTGCTTTGATTGCTCGTGATCGATAGGTAGATTCGATAACTGGGTCTAGACTTTGGGGATCTTGGACCTCGGGATAAGTGAGTACGAGGTACCCCCTGGTGATTGATACTGACAGTCGATACATCAAGTGTACTTTGGTCTCTTTTACAGCGTCCAAATAAGCTGTAGCTGTCATATTCTTCAGGTGTCTGAAGCACCAGTGCAGTAGAATTTGAAATCACATATTCTGATGGCTTGTCCACATCGTCGGGTCGATAAAAGTACTGGTGCGTAGAGGGCGATACACCTTTCCTGATCGGTAATCGTGATCCTAAGTTGATATGCTCGATCGGGAATGTAACACGGTGCTCTGGACTCTATACAAAATAGTCCGTACTATCTATTTAGTAGTGTGCTCATCGCTGCCTTAACCAAAGTACTTTGCTCCTAAGGTGTACCCAGCTGGATGGTTCTAAGATTTGGGCGTCGCTGTCGGTACCGAGGGCTCAGGGGAGATCTCCCCTCGGGTACACGTAGTGATCAACTGAAGGAGGAGCTAGTAGCTGAGAAGTGGAATCGCTCTGAATCCTTTGGACCCGTTGCTAACATGTGCTCCCGCCTTAAACATCCTGATCTCATCTTAAGAGTGAATCAGGGGCATATTCCCGTCAGGGAGCGGTTGACCATCCTCACGGGTAACTTCCGAGTGCGACTCCATCTGACATGTGTCATCGCGATGTGATTCCTCGTTGCTTGTGACATTGCTCAGATGTATGACAGCCATCTATGCTTGGCGGGACGGTGGCACAGAGTACTTCCATTTCTAGTTGGGGGAGCTTCTGCGGCGGAAAGTACTTGACCTGCGACACAAAGCATTTGACCTTCCTTCTGTTTGTAGTAAACAGTCCAGAAGAGGCCTTCAGCTAAACTGTATTGTCTAGTCAGTAGGAGCAGACGGAAGATTACCTACCGAGGGAGTCGCCCTCCATTTTTCCGTCCAGCTACCTAGGTACCACGAGAATATTTCCACGAGTCACAAGCTCGGCTGAAGTCACGGGAAAATCCAATATGGCGAAGGAGGCGTGTTTCATCTGTCTCATCCTGGTGGCCTAGTAGTGTAACTTAAGTGTTGCCCCAAGACGGGGAGCTTTCCGGAGACGCGGGTCGGGGGCCGTTGGATGGAACAGAAGTGCCTATCTATGTCTCATAGATCCTACAACCTAGCGACGAGGTTACTTCCAGTTCCCCGTACTCATAGGCTTCTCATTTATCCTAGGTTACTTCAGAGGGCTGGAACATGGTATTTAGCGGGGGGGTTGAAGACAAAGACACGGTTCAATAACCTAATTAATGGATTTGACGCGTCTCGATGACTTGAAGCCGAGTCAAAGAGCTCGCGCCCCCGTCCCATGGTCTGGGTATGAGTTATCATGTGTTCGAACGCCGAGGTCCCACTGGTCGCTCTTTTGTGGGGGATGGATGCCTCATTTCCTCGGCAGGTGGGCGAACATCTCAGGAGGGAGAAGCAATCTGATTCTGGTCACAGTTCATCTCAAAGAGACTGCAATTCTTTGTACTCGAGTTAAAGGCAAAATGAGGATTTGGCCTGGGCTTATGGCCGTGGGCATGGCAAAACGAATTTTGCCGCGACCGCGAGATGCGACCGAAGGACCATAAAATAAGGACCGAAATAAGGACGCATGCGCACTAACTCTTAACAAATAGCCGGATCTCCACCGCGGATGCCGCGCAATTTACCGCGCTTTAGGGAGATAGAGAGGTAAGGTATGCTTTCCTTTTTCTAGCTCGATATTTGGAAGTCACGATCAGGAGTCAGTAGACCCAGTATTCAGGAGCCAGCAAAAATGACCTTGGGCAGAGATCATAACTTCACTATCAGCATTGCGAAAATCAATTATCTCTCCGACTTGCTGTTTGTCGCCCTGACCGCCAGAAAGAATGGCCAGGAAACAACACACCGATCGGGGCCTAAACACTCAGTCACTACCTATCTACGCGCAACGTTTGAAGTTTGATCTCTGGCTGGACCATCGGCATGTATATACCCCCGTGTGGACTTGCGGTCTTGCATCCGCCCGCTGTACGCACCTCTGTCGCATCGTGCATCCGCTGCGAGAAATGAGTCAAACAGTAAGAGCGGTGAAAATCGAGCTATCATCCTGTTGTGTGATTCGACCGCGCACATTGCGGTTTGAACTTGAATACAGCAATCAGCTTTTAAGGTGTTGACCGCAAGAAATACAGGCGCGTTGGGTGTCTAAAGAAGTGGTTTGATTGCCGCAAGGGTAGAAGGTGGCTTTTCTTTTACTTTTTCGTCTCCAGGTTTGATACGGAGCACATGTGGTGACTGGCGAGTAATGATGTGTTCGAATCGACCGCCGGAGAAGTGGCGACCATGTTTGACCACCACTAGGTATCAACCTTCACTCCAAGATTCGATCAAGACCCAAATAGATTTGTCGGATGAAACGACAGTCAGAATGGGGGCCTGTCTTACTCTTGACTTGAAAAAAGCGATGCTACTCTGTGGAAGTTCAGGCTGCTGTTGCATATGAAGCTCGTATATATGATAGTTGTCAGACGCCGAATTAGAGTCGGTCAGATTGCACGGGGTTCTATTTCGGCACTGATGATAATAATATCCGTAATGGGAAATAAATACTCTGCTTCTGTCTTGGGGGATAATTCCTCCGGGAATTTCCTCAAAAAAGAATAATTAATTATTTTGGAGGATTTTATTTATTCTGATTATTTTCTTGCTGACCGTTCCTTCCGTTTATGATTTATCCCTTCTTCCCCACGCCCGCCCCCAATCCGATCTTCCCCGGCCCGCGGTCCGGCGAAAGGAAAAATAAGTAAATAAAAACAACGGGAATAAAATAAAGGATAATAAAATAATAAAATAAAATAAAATATTCGGGTGAAAGAAATTAAACAAATGCAACGAACAAAGGCCAGAAGAAAATAGAAAAAGATAGATCAACGCCCACTGGACCAGGATCTCCTACTGTCAAATTGTTTCTACTCTCTGTCAAACAGCTTCACATCCAAAGAACGAAGTACCTAATATGGGTTCGCATTATCCTTCCACACCCATATCAAACCGGACTGATCAATTTCGACGACCTGTATACTACTGCTACACTTAAGACCTTCGACTCATACCATCTCCTTCTCACATCCAACCATCTATTGCATACATACGGAGCGCCCCTTCCTCTTGATCGCCGTGGTCGCAGACTGTTGTCACTCACCCCCTTTCAGCTCTTGATCGTTGGATCTTCGGGCGGCAGTTTTAAATCAGGAATAAGAAAATATACACCTGATTTTCTGCACCTGCGTGGTATTTTTGATTGCAGAGTGGTGGAGCCCAAGCATTTTTCGTTTTTTATTTTATTTTATTTTATTTATTATTTTCCAACCCCCGCGGCGCCTTATCTGTTGTGATATGCAAGGGAGTCCAGACTTCCCCGATCATCGATCTGGCCATCTATCTATATACATATACCCAGATACCCATTATTCACTGCTGCGACCTTCTCATCAGCAACAACAACAACACGATTCACTCTTGTCAAAAGAGTATTTATCCTTCTGATACCACAATCTCCTCTCCACTCTCCATACTCTTACGCACTGCCACATACTCTTACATCTTCGACTTGCTTCCAACGCGACACCTTCTCCTTGGTATCACACCTGTTCCAGTTCGACCAAGATCAAGAGAAGACACCACACACACCGGAACAATGTATCCCTGCCTCGCCTTCAGTCACAACCAGTCCAGTATCAGGTCCACTCCGAGCGAAGCCAGCCCGACCCTCATCAACCATGTTTCCACCATCACTGACAGCTTTATGGGCGATGGCTACTTCAACTCCTTCGACTCGGAGGTTCCTAGAGCCCCTCCCCCATCTCTGGACAACGATACTCTACTCGATATTCATCCCCGCAAGACCTCCTTCTCTGATGTCCTTGGAATGAGCAGCGCCTGTGCTTTTCCCTCTTGGCCCAAGCGTCCCAGTCTGCTGAGCTCAGACTCGGAGGGATCCACTGCTTCTGCTTACCTCTCGGACGAGGACCTACTGTTCTCCAGTGGCCCAGCTTCCTCCTCAGAGTCCGCTATTGAAGAGGAATCTGCTGCTCAGGAACCGGCCATGGGCGCTCATTCCTTGACCACCGAACAACAGATCCAGATGGTGCGCGCTGCTGTCGAAGAAGAAGCTCACCGCGCCCGTTTCCTGGCTCAAGTTCAAGCCCATGCGCGCGCCCAGCAAGCTCTCCGTGTGGCTCAGATGGCAGCAGCAGAAAAGGAGAACACAAAGAGCAAGAAACGCAGAACCTTTTCGGACAGGAAGAGACGCACGACATTCGTCAGGACCATTTCCAGTCGTTCTTAGAGCATTGGGGTGTTGTCATCGCACCTTTCTTACTTTTGTTACACCATAATCGTCATGATACCGTGATACCCCAACTGCTCGCGCCTTGGTCCACCCAAGTCTTTTCTTTACAACTTGTTTCATCGGTCTCCGGAGTTCTGGCATGTCAGCTGCATCGCCACTGCATAGCGCTTTCGATTCATTTTTTATTTTCCCATTTTGAACTTCCTTCAACAGCTATCAAGACTCCTATTTCTCGAATCGCAGCAAATGATAGCGTCTGCCTGCTGTCAGATGCAGAGTGGAAGGCACCTGCTCTGGACCTTTCTGGAAAGGATGAGCAAAGCGCGAGTCTCTGGCGATGATGTGAGAGCGGATATGCACGTGCATCACTCAGGGTCTCATGCGGCGACTTGGTTGGTTGGTTAGGTTTGCGCCGACGCAGGCATACGGAATTTCAAGGCCGACCGGGTGCGCCGTGATTTGTTGCCCGAGACTGGCTCGCCTGATTACATAATTTTCCCCTCGCTGACGGCGCATTGCAACCAAAATCAAAAAATAAACCAACTGGTCATCCCCCTCCTTCTGCTGGCCGGTCTCCGCCCTGTTTCCCTTCCCTCGCCTGCTTATCGTCATGGCGTCCTCTCCTCTGCAACACTGACAGGGGGTTCTTGCGCCACGGATCAGCCTATCAATCTTCACGATCTCACCGCCATTGTGCCAGGCGCTTTTCGATCAAGTCATTGTACCTAATAACAATGACTCACCGGAGATGATGCTGTCGCAGTTGCTGTCCAGGCCTGATGGCCATCCTCGAATCTTCCCGGCCCGGTCTTATCTGCCTCCTTTTACATCACGTTTTCTTTTCTCGTTGTTCTGATGCGTTGTCGCGATGGCGTTGGTGGGCATAGCTGGCGCTCTGTCCTCTCGATATTTCGGGCTTATTCTTTTCTTTGTTTCTTCATCATCAGCGAGCATGAGACCATCTGTCCTACCTTGTTTTTAGCGTTTTGATATCCTGTGTTTAGATACCCAGTCCTGTACTTTGGTAACATCCTGTTCTGGCGCCTCATACCCCGAGTCTGTTACATCACAGCTCTTGCGTTGCTTTTGTGTTCTGGTCGGATTTGAAGCATATCTGCTAGCATAGCATGCACCGTATAGGGTAGCATAGCATTGCAAATACTATTAATTTCGGATGCATATGTTTACTTCCATTCAAGTAGTTAAGAGTGATGTAGTCTAGATAAATACAATCCAGTGTAACATTCAAGTAACCAGTCCCTCTAATCATTACATGTATTATCATATACTAAGGTACAATCAGTAAAAATCTATAGAGTACTCTACAGCCCCTTCCCAAGCAACTCCCCACCAACCTCCCTGGTCAACCCCTCCTTCGCAAAAACCTGCATTTCCCCCTTGGCCTTCACCGTCTCCGCAATCCCCATCGCCCGACAGAGATCGACAACCGCCCCATCCGCCGGCGCCTCGTACACCAGTAACCCCAGCGCAAACAAGAGCCCATGCAGCGCCTCCGCGCTCTCCGCTTCCTGGGCGATCGCCTCAACCAGCGATGCGGTGAGCTCGACCTGTTCCTCCTCGGTGAGTTTATCGGGGAGGCCGGCGAACCGCGCGTTGTGGTTCGCGGCGGAGAGGTTGTAGGCCAGGGAGGCGGCGACGGTGCGGAGGTTTGGATGCGGGTCTAGAAGGGAGGAGGTGGTGAGGGTTAGGACTGTGGTGTGGAGGTTGTTGTTGTTGGCGGTGTTTGTGGTGAGATGGTCGAGGTAGAGCGGGGAGCTGAAGAGGTTGCAGATGAGCTGGAGCATGACGATGCGGAGGTTGTAGGGGCAGGAGGAGAGGTTTGTGGATGGGGAGAGGAGGGAGAGGAGGGTGGTGTGGTTGGGTTCTTCGGCGAAGAAGCTTGATACCCTTGTGTCGAGGAAGAGGAGGCGGGCGAGGTCGACGAGCGCGAAGTGGTTCTCTGGAGGGAGGGCGTGGAAGGTGGATTGGAGGTAGGAAGCGAAGGTTGGGAGGGCGTCGGGGAGGGCGACGTCTGCTGCTGGGCTGGTGGGTGTGGTTGATGATGAGCGGGCGGTGATGAACGCGATCATGGACTTGAGACGCGGGTCCTCGTGGTGCGGCTGGAGTTTCTGGACTAGCTTGTCTAGCGGAGGGACCTTCTTGTACATGACGAAGTTGGATAGATGACGCTGAAAGCTGGGGAGATGGAGTTGGCGATGGCGATGGGTCGGATGGGCCATCTCGATGAGTAGACGCACGTTGCCGCGCAGCTTGGCCGGGTCGGCACCGCTCCATTCGTCGAGTTTGTTGCCTTTGAGGAATGTCATGAAAGTTGGGGTCGCCCGTACCCCGTACTTCATGCTGACGTCGTAGGCGGCGCTGATGTCCACCTTGATGAGGACGGCTTTGTCGCCTGCCTCCTCCGCCAGTTCATTGTAGGTAGGATAGACAACCTTGCACGGTGGACATGTCGCTGAGGTGAAGAAGATGACTGCACACGATTTGACCGCTGATTCGAGTTGTTCCTCGAGCTGGCTGACGTTGCTGACCTGTCGTACAGTGCCAGGGCGCGCTGGCGCTGCAGCTGTGACTGGTGCCCTGGGAAGCGGCTGAGGAGCCGGTGCTGCAGCCTGCGTCACACCGCGCAGCGCCTGTTCAATCTGCGGCTTCATCATCTGCCCAAAGGGAGTGCTCAAGAATGTCTGAGGTAAGTTTTGAATGTGTTCTGGGATGCTCTTTCCGACCAGGAACATTGCGAGATCTTGTGTGAAATTGTTGCAATTGTGCAGAAAGAGGTCATACGACTGTCGGTGATGCTTTAGCTTATGCCTAATGCGAGGACGTGCAAGAGTTCCATACCTCTGGTGTATAAATGGACGCCAGCGACTGGATATACTCTTCGATCACGTCGATGGGGAGCTCGGTTTTCCCGAGAAGCAGCTTCTCCATTGGCTGTCCGTGATGTGTACTGCCAGGGACAGATGTTTGTATCCCCTGGCCAAAGTAGTACTCGACACCATTGAGTACAATAGACGTGTGATATATGGCATCAATATAAGTTCCAGTCAATGCCAACGAATACTGCAATATGTTAGGACAACCACTACTGGGTCTGGGAATGTGCGGTAAAGCCATACCATCCTTGCGAGACCCTACAGATAACGTTAGTATACGCAAAATAAGTACTTTAGAGATCACCATACCTTGGAGAGGTCATAGACATAGAGCTCTACATCCATCTTGACGTGGATGAGGCAGAAACGAGTCCAGTCAAATCAAATGAAGTCCTTACTTGACAACAACGGCCTGTATTCAAAGAAAAGATCAATAAAAAGAAACTATCTTAGATTTGTCAAGAGATTTGATGTGATCGGCCGGCTGCATCTGTTACAAAAGTTGCAGGACATACAGGCATCAATTGGATCACGTCAGCCGATCTCCGTCACGAGGATTCCGTCATGTTCGATCAGATACTATCATTTTGGCATGTGTCTAGACTGCTAATCTTATCATGCAAAAACCTTTGATTATCCAACGCAAAACCGCAATTGCTGGAAAGAAACCCATGAATCCTGAAGAGAGACCCTGGTAGAAACTCTGTAGATCTTATCGCGAAGCTATCGCCCATGGACCACTCGGAGAGCATTCCTTCTCCGCACCCGCATCTCTTCCTTTGACGACAACATCTCCAAATCGACTGCGCCATACTCTGCATTGCAACCTGCGACATGGTAAGTACACATTTTCCTCCTCCTCCTTTTTCATCATCAGCGCCACTAATTCACCATCCATCAGCCCCCCAAGAAGCGCAGCGCCCCCGCCACCTCGTCAGCCCCGAAGAAAGCACGCCAATCCAAACTCGCCAAAGAAAACGACATCAGCGCCGAAGAAGAAAGCGAAATTAAAGAAGTCTTCCACCTCTTCTCAACCACAGCCGAAGAATTCCCCAATGAAAAGGAAGGCGTTATTCCCCGCGAGGACGTGCGCAAGGCGCTCGTGTAGGTCCTCCCCATTCATCTACAACTACAACCCCAGCGTTGAACGCGGTGTTGACGCATCACAATTAGAGCGCTAGGTCTCCCTCCGTCCGACTCGAGCGAGCTCCATTCGATCCTCTCCGCCGTTGATCCAACGAATACCGGCTTTGTCCCGTATGCGCCGTTTGTGTCCGTTGCGGCGGCGAAATTGAGGTCGCGGTCTGATGAGGCGATGTCCGCCGAGGTGGATGCGGCGTTTCAGCTTTTCACAAAAGGGACAGATGGGCCCATTACGTTGGGACATCTGAGGCGCATTGCGCGCGAGTTGAAAGAGGATAACCTCGGTGATGAGTTGCTCAAGGATATGATCCTCGAGGCGAATGGTGGCGCCGGGGTGAATGCTGGTGTTACGCTGGAGCAGTTTCATGATGTTATGACTCGGGCTGGGGTCTTTTAATTGCACTTTGTTCCATTACTTTCTTCTTTTGGGTGGGTTAAAGGCGTTCGAGGTGGTGTTACTGTTTTAGCGGGTGCCTAGGTTGGGGTTCTCATGTTTATGTCTTGTCGCATCTTGTTGCATATACAGAGCTAGGTTTCATCTGGTGCTCTTCAGCTTTCATCAAACTACATACCAAACTGTACCAGCTCGAAGATGTCGGAATACAAGTACATCAGAGGTCTCGTGTCAATAAAAGACTGCGACATATAGCGTATTTTGTGGAATCTTTCCATCACAATCCGATGTGGTGTAATGGCTAACATCGCTGTCTCTCACACAGCAGCTCGGGGTTCGATTCCCCGCATCGGAATAACTTTTTGCACATGGTTAAAAGTCGTTATGCGTCTTGCAAGGATCCAATTTTTTTCAGAGACATTTTTGTATGATATTAGTTGCTATTTATTGGTTTTGATAGGTTATTTGATTATACTGGAACAAGTCTCGCTTTCAGAACAAAGCTCGGAAGAAGAACTACCATCCATGAACGCCTAAAACATGCACAGTTGGGTATCATTATAAACAGTATACACAATTCGGAAAATGTTGATATAGGCCGTAGTTAAGGCGTAACCTCAAGAGTAGGTTTGCCAAGTGAACTTGCATGATCATCAGTCAGAAACTGAAGCTTGTCAAGGGGCACATCGAATCTGTCTGCAGCGGATACGCTTGTCGCGGGGGACGTATCAGGAGAACCGTCGGTGATCGTGGACGTCGTAGACATATCGTTTGAAGTTGCGAAATTACATACGGACTCGAGCTTCTCGCCCTCCACTGCGTGTGTTCCCTCCGTCTGGGTAAATTCCGAGCGTTGCCGATCAACGGCTTCGTAAAACAGCATAAAAGCACCGCCCTGAGACATCACGCTTGCCTCACTGACCATTTGTACATCGTCGTCACTCAATCTGAACCACCGTTCAGCTTTGTCCTTCTCGCCATCCGCCTCCAGCACGGTGTCTGGAACGTGGGCCGGGAAAAGATCTGACGAATATTTCCTGTAGCAGATATAATGCCCATTTTCGTGGCGGCCGTAGTGCGTAACCACGGCCCGCAACTCGAAAAAGCGGCCGGAGACATCGGAAGCCGACCCAGCTTCGGGTAGCATAGACTCCGTAGGGTCAGTACCCCATCTTTCAATGTCCATCTGACCCCAACTGGAGCACTTTGTCCCCAGACACCATTCATTCAAGTCAAGGACATTGGGGAATCTGACGGCAGCATGATTCTTCCTGAGCATCCCTGTATTCTCGTCAAACATGCTTCGGTTGATATGTATCACAAGGCATTTCGGCGTCCTCGCGACTACCGCCTGTCTTGATTTGGTCGACGTGACGCGGTTCTTGGACGGAATATGACACTTCTTCGACAAGGTCTTTTCCGCAAAATCATCCTCTTCTAGTGCTTCCTCAACAGCCCGCAATCGCTCTTCCGCTGAGGTCCTGAGTGCGCCTGACACTTTTGAGGAGTCAGGCGTATCTGGCAGCTTCATGTCTTCTTCGATCTGTTTAAGAAGGTTTTCTAGCTGGTCCTTGGCGCGTAAAAGTGTGCACTTTGCACATTCCACACCTTCGATGGGCTCGAGGTGCATGTACTGATCAAGGCATTGTCGTACGTCGTACTCGTGTTGCCCTCCAAGCGGCACCGTAAGGCAGTTGAACGGAATGAGGGAAAGACCTTCGGTCCAGCCGCATTTCATGCATCCTACTCTTTGCGCAAGAAGGCCCTCCAGAGGGTTGCGATTCGGGTGCCGTTCAGTTGCACTAGGGGATGAAACGTCTGCGCCACCTGCAGCCGTATGTGATTCTGCCCCGATAATGTTCTCAACTGGCCCTGCCATTTTCAACCCCAGATTCCTCGTCCGGCGTTTCGTAGCCTGCTGCACCTCGTGATCGACCTGACCCACAACTTTCGAAAAGTATTCCTGCGCATCCTGCTGTTGCCAACTGCTCATTGATTTGAGCTCCGCCGGGATCCACAGCCGCTGATCATGATTATCAGCATTGTTTAACCGCTCGATGATGCCTTTAAGAGCCTGATGGGTCGAAAAGGATCCTTTATCCCCTAATGTCCGGATGTTGCGCTCCAAGAACTCTGCAAGAGAGCGCAGAGATGCTAGACCCTGAATGGTGCTATTCTGGTAACATGAATTGTCCCAGTTTCCGAGCCCCGGGGGCAGATGGTCCTTGGAGCCGAGTAACGCCGTACCGAATCCTGAAAAGGTCGTAGAACAAGGGAGGAAGGAGGAGAGGGAGGAGTTATTGAGTCCAAGGATACGTTGCATTGCTTCGCTCTTCGCTTGAAAGTTCATGGAAAGAAGGTCCTTGTCAGTTGAATCTAGGTTCGATGTCTTCGAATCCAGGGCAACAACTATTCGAGACGGTGTCAAATAGACGATGAGGTTCCACAGAGCTCGTGGTATCGAAATCGGCGCAACTCCGAAGTAATTTAAGACAAAATATGCCAAAAGGCCAGCCGCAACTCCGTAGGTCAGAGTGTTATTATTACTCTGCAACCGCTGCAGAAACGTCTCATGCTGACTATTTTGAGGGTTATGGAAAGGACTCTGAGCGAGGATGTCGAATCCCCCTCTTCGAGCATTCATGGCTAACCAGAAGAAAAGAACGACGACAGCATAGAGGCTTTTGGGGCATCAAATGAGAAGGGAAGGTCAAAGAAGATGTGTTGCATCTGTATGGGACAAGGATCGTCTTATGCCAGCTCGCGTCAGCCTCTGTAAAAGAAGCCGCGGGCTGCGGTTGCGGTCGCTGTCGGTCACCGGAACTTTTCTTCTATCGATAAGCGGCTTCTCCACCCACATCAACAACTTTGTTGTTCTGACTATTTTTTCATTTCTCATTTCGAGTATCATAAACACAGAATGGCCAAAGCAAAACGTAAGTTTTATATGAAGAAACTACGAGGGAGTGTAGGCTTTTATGCTAACGTCACTGTGAATTATAGCCAAGTCGATACATTCTCGCGCTGCTCGACGGGCGGCTTCCCCAAGTCTCGATGTTGACAAGTCGTTGACCTCACTTCCACGAGCCGAAAACACTGTCATACAGCGAGAATCTGTTCTGAATGAACGCGTCAATGCTGGGGTGTCGAAAAAATCAAAGGCCAAAGTCAAGACACGAGCACAGCGCTTGAGACAACAAAAGGGCATGGAAAGAGCTGAAATTGTCTACTCTCAGCTGGAGAAGAAGGTGGCTAAGAGTGTCTCCCGGGCTAAAAATGTCAAAGCACGAAGAGTATGAAGGTTTCTTGTCTATGTCTGCGAGAATGCTAACGCTGACATGTGTCGTTCAGTCTGATTGGGAATCTTTAAATCGCAATGTATCTGGGTCCATGTTCGAAGCTCTTCAAGAGCGGGATGATGATACACATCTCGATGATGCTATGGTCGATGTTGCTGGTGCGCCGGCAACCAAAAAGCGGATATCAAAGCCGGCGGAGATCACGCAGAACCTTCTGGCAGATGAGCATGCCGACATCGACGTTGACGATGACATTACTTGAGATTCTCGATGGAATAAGACAATGAATATCTCAAGTCAGCTATCTTCTTGGTCTGAGCTGATTGATCATTCGTTCAATTTCAGCAACGGCTGGTCCCGAAGCTTTCGCCCGAAGGAGTTCAAGAGTATTGACGTCTTTTGCTCTGTGGGCTTCCTCTCCGGCTTTTACGATCATTCCACATTTCACCCACATCTCGATCCTCTCCTCGACGGGCAGATTGGTGCATTTCGGAATAAATAGCGAAGCTAGCTTGGTGTTGCCAGCACCTAGGACTTCATTATAGAAAGGCTATCACGCTGTATGTGAGTATGTGTTTGTATCAGGATGAGGGTAGTGTTTAATGAAATATCAGGATTTGGCAGTGTTCAATGAGATATCAGGATGTAGGTAGTGTTCAATGAGACGTCAGGATGTGGGGAGTGTTCAATGAGATATCAGGATATGGGTAGGTAGTGTTTTACTCACCTCCCACCCAATCGGGGATTTCTTCTTGGCCATCTCTTCCAATTCACCCCAGTCTCTCTTAGCGACCAGGGCTCTTAATCGCAACCACCAATAAGTCTTGTCCGGCATTCTGAACTCGCTCTGAATCTTCTGCGCTCGTTTTCCGTAGCCCGATTTGATCAGTCTGTAGATAGTATCATTTAAGCTGAGGCCGACAAACTCTGAGCGATCTGCAATGTCTTTGTCCAATGCCTCTTGGACCTTGAGTAATTGTGACGCTTCAGAGAGCAGTTTCTGCTGTAGAACCGCAGTTGCATCCTTAGAATCTGATAAGAGCTTCGATGCGAGAAGGAGTTTCTCAGTTTTATGCGGTAAGTCTGTCGCATTCAGTGCCTCCGACAGGAGGACATTTGAACCATCGATAGGGCGGTCATCCTGGTAGAATAGGTCTTTCAGTAACTCTGTATCTTGCCCTCGAGCATTCGCTTCGACCAATGCCGAGGCAACGGGCCGGGTGTTGATCATCCTAAAGAAGCTGGCGAGAGGGAGTTTGCTCTTCAAGTGCAAGAGTACATAGATGACAAGATCATCATCTCCACTCTCGATCGCCTTGTCCAGGGCGACTTCGTCTTCTTCCATCTTCAGCAGCAGCGGAACTTGCTTACCACCCCGGGGTTCGTGATTCAGAAGCTGTGTGGCCAGGTGAGCGCGTCCTTCGTCGTATGCAGCTTGAGCAATCTGCTCGAAGGATATCCCGGGCTTGCCTTCCAATTTCTGCACAATGAGTTTGCAAACGGCTTCGTCGTCGACAGTGGACACCTTGACCTTCTGGCTGGCCCAGTGAACATAGATCTTGTCCGCTGGAATCTGAAGATATTCAGATATTCTGATGGAAAGCAGATATTCATGGCGGTTAACCAGACGCTCGATGAGCTTCTCGGGTGTGAGTCGCAGATATTGCTCATAAGAAATAGGCAGCCCTATTTGGTAGTCCCTCACTGCTTTCAGCACTCGAAGTTTCTCCGTCATTTCGACGAACTCATCGCTGTTGTACAGATCCAAGACGGACTTCCCATACGAAGCAGCTTTCAGCAGCCTCTTTTGCCAGTAGACATCAAATTCATGACCCGCAGCCTTGACACAGGTATCTACCGCTTCTGGTAAACTGGAGCGGATGCGTTGTATGTTTTCATCAGCCTTGGGCGACTTTTTCTCCAAGAGATCTACCGAATCCAGAAGGACCGAAGCTGGGCTAGTGGAACCAAGCCTGAAAATGGCTTCAGTGACATCTGTTCCGAGCCTAGTTGTTAGCCGTCGCTATGTCGCAAATTGTGCTCCCCTTACCTGTAACTTTGTGTAAGAACTCGCAATTATCGTTCGTAATCAATCGGACCCCATCACATTCGGGTATCACATGCACAGTGCCATCGTAGTAATACCTTCACATCGTAAGTTTGTGCAGACAATGAGATCAAAGATGACTTACTTAGCAGCAGCGCCATTGGGACCAATAAGATGTATCTCGTCCTCCCATGCAATGACAACAGCGTCATCTCCACACCAGTCGACGGTACGAGGAGTCACACGAGATTGCGGGTCATATTCAGTGTGTTTACTTTGAAAATCACTGCTCACTACCCAGACCTGACCCTCGGCGGTGTAAAGGGCCACGAATCGACCGGTAGGCGACACGCTTGCATGTTTGAAAGGTCCATTTTGAAGCACTTTGTCCTCTGCTTCCGAGGAATCAATCAAAAATATAGTCTTGTCGACTGCCAGTAGCACCTCCACTGAACGAGAAAGCGTATATGGTGGCGGAATCAACGACCAAGAAGAGACTTCACCTTCTGGACACGGCGCTAGCAGCTTGGGACGCGGCTCATCATAGTTTGAAACAGCAATCAGTTGGTTATTCGAGAGCAGAGCGACAAAGCCGTTATTCCAGAACTTGCATGCTCTTACGCCGTATTCTTCAGTTCCCTGCCAGGAAAGGTTAGCATTCATGGTCTTGCTACATATTTATACCGACTCACGTTTCCTAGAGAAAAAGACGTGAAGTCACCATACAAGCCGAAATATCTGCGGACTGTTCCATCTTCTGTGATTACTAGCAACTCTTCTTTTTCGGACCAGCCGAGCCCTCGAATCGTCCCATGTTCCCACTAAAGGATTAGCATGAGCACATCGACATCGCAAGCTTTAGCTTTGCCTGGTTGCATGACAGGAAGCTTACATTGATGCGATTTATGTGCTTTCCAGAGCACGAATAGATGTCAATGCTCGATCTAGCTGTATGAGCATCGCGAAACATGTACGGCTTGCTTTCGTCCCGATGAAGGGCTATTGATCTCATCAGTCATTGAGAAAGATTGAAATAACACTTGTAACGTACCAATAGCTCCTCCATATGGTGCGCCGGCGACAATGTAGTTGTCCAAGTCCACATCCTCGTCAAAGATAGCGTCATACACGGAGACTTTCCTGTAAAAGCTGTCCCCAAGTCGCTCCCAATTCGCAAGAGGATTTGACGGCGCCATTAATTGTGTTTACTTGTATTCATTGATGAAAGATACACAGTGCAGAACAGGTATCAGTCCAATGTAGTAATGGGCTTGGACTGACTGACCGCGGTCTGTTGCCTTCCTATCCGAAGGTCGACATGGGGTCCTACTCCCGCGCTAATCCCGATATGGTCACCATACCTTAGGCATCATTACGTGCCATTACAGCTTGCTATCTTTCATCAAACAGTGATCCATTTCGCTTCGAGTAGCGTTTAACACCATGGCTCGGGGAGCTAATCATCATGGATAATAAAGAAGACGTAAGCGGTCTCGTCTCAGAACTTTCAGATCTTGAAGTTGCGCTTCTACTATCTCTTGCTGTTCATGAACATTGTCTCATTGAGACAACAAACGACTGCATCCATGACGTTGCGAAAGAACTGGCCCTGGTAATTTTGTACACTGATGTTTGCTCTTTGCTCAACACGCCACTAATGCCTTCATAGATATGCTCGAGTGTCTTCGGTCGCACTTGTAAGATTCTCGAATGCTCGTCGGCTACGTCTTTGGAGGATTTTTACTCTGAAGTCCTGGTGCCGGATGTATCCAAGGCGAATGCGCCCTACTCGCGCCCATGTAAGGGGGCTGAATCTGTACGGTGATAGCCACAGCTTTGACAACGCGACTAGGACTAACCATTCCAGTTGTCAACCCATCACAATACCACGGAGCCAAGAGATCGTACGAGGTCTCCTGGTTTCCGTAATGTATTCGGGGACAAGAAAGTCGCGGACGTCGTTATTGCCAAGAACTTCAATCACGTTGACGGGGTTATACAACTTCATGCTTTGGAGGTAGGATTCCTTAATCATCACGACGATATCTTGCTGAACCATCGACAGTTGATGCGCTCCAAACGACTGAGCTCGAGTCATGGCCCAATTGAAGCTCCGCCTGACTTTCTCTTCGTACCTCTTGTAGTGCGTAGCGCGGACCAGCTGAACCCTCGCTTGAATCAGCACCTGGTGCGTGCCTTCGTTTGTGCAGCAGATATCTGCTTACTGACGTCCAGCTAGAATGACCATCTCATTCTCTCTCACTTTCATGATCCTACGGACGGCTATGTTCACCTAGAAGAAAATACAGACTGGCTCTCAGATGGACAGTTGTCAGCCTCATCTGTGGTCCGTAAATCGGACGCTCAACTAAAGAATCAGAGTCTAGCAGTTGACCAGAAAGTATGCTTTTCTTTAAGATTTGGATTGGCCTGCTGCTAATGAATTGGGTTAAAGTTGCTGGAACAAATACAACAGCTAAGCACCTCGGTCTCAGTGGGCGCAGACATAATACGGTATCAGCAAGATATTGTTGTATTCTTGCGACTAAGCCGCGCTGTTGCCGGGGGCATCACAGCACGATCAAACATGCAATTTACAAAACTCTCCAAGTATGTCCAGTTAATCTGTCTCCCCAAAGAATGCACCTCATCATTCCTGGCAGACTACTCGCAACATTACACGGGATTGACTATTTGACTCCCTCGATTGTGGTCTTGGCGGCAAGGAAAGCCTTCCGCCATCGGATTGTCTTAGCAGAACCTGAAGATGATAGAAGTTTGCAATACGGGAGCGACATACAGGCTGTGACTAAAGTCCTTGCTCAGGCCAGTCCGGATTCCATACTGGATGGTGTTCTTGCACTGGAGCCTCCGTTATGAATCGACAAACAACCGAGATACAGCTCACTAGGACTGTGTCGTAGGGGCCTTCGCCAGACTTTCGGCCATGGCAATGCCTGCAGTTCGTCCTGAGAAAATACAACCCCCCAGAAATGTGCCTTCAAGGGAATTGTAGCCATGCACACCTCCACCTCCAAAACCTGCAACTTCACCGGCGGCGTACAGGTTCGTGAACCGAGTCCCGTCCTGACGGAGAACATTCGCGCTCAGGTCTGTCTCTAGTCCGCCGAGGGTCTTTCTGGTGAGGAGGTTCATTCTGACGGCAATCAAGGGTCCGTGGCTCTGGTCTAGGAGCTTGTGAGGTTTGACGACTCTGCTGAATTTATCAGGCCAGAAGTTGCGCGCGTTCTGTATTAGCATCATTTGCGCGTCTTTGGTGTAACTGTTATCTACCTGTGAGTCACGGAGCTGAATTTCCCGTTTAACTTGGTCAATATCCAGAGGAGGACCTCCATGTTTTTGTCCGAGGTTGTCCATCCTATCAAGTAGATCGTTCAGAGACGTCTCCACGATGAAGTCTTCTCCATTCTTGATGAAGGCCTGTACAGGGCCCGTGCCGTTGGAACTGAAGATCCGCTGAAGTAGAAGGAGGATGCTTTTGCCGGTGATATCTGGATTCTGTTCTGACCCGGAAAGGGCGAATTCGCGGGCGATGATGCTTTTATTCAGGACAAACCAGGTGTAATCATACCCCGTCGAGCATATATGCCGTAGAGTAGCAAGCGTATCGCAGCCTGGATACAGAAACGGAGGCAGCCGCTTTCCCGTAGCATCGAGCCAGAGAGACGATGGTCCAGGAATGACTCGAATCCCATGCTTTGGCCAGATCGGGTTCCAGTTAGTTAATCCCTCAGTGTAATGCCACATCCGGTCGCTGTTCACCACATTGGCACCAGCTTTCTGGGAGATATCGATCATGCGCCCATCAACATGCGCAGGAACCCCCAGCACGAAAGACTGCGGCACCTTAGGACCCAGCCGATCAACCGGCCAGTATTTCTTCACCAAATCCAGGTTCCCGCCAATTCCACCTGAGGAGACAAGAACGGCAGCGCCCCGAAGCTCAAAGCTACCAACGCTCTTCCGCGAAGAAGCAACCCCTCGCGCCACATCTGTCGGCTCCAGCACCTGCCCCCGAACACCCACCGCAGCACCTGTCTCATCATCAACGATAATTTCATCAACCTGATGTCGGAATCGAAACTCAACCAGCCCCTTCTTCGCCGCTTCTTTCACCGGACCAGCGAACGCCTCGACGATCGCCGGCCCTGTTCCCCATGTGAGATGAAATCGCGGAACAGAGTTGCCATGGCCGCCAGCCTGCCCACTCCCGCGTTCAGCCCAGCCCACGCTGACGAACCGCACGCCCAATGCACCAAGATACGACTCCATCTGATCCGTCGCAAAGTTCACGAATGCTTCCGCCCATTTTCTCGGCCAATGATCCGTTTCGCGGTCGAATGCTGCGCTGCTGAACCAATCCTCCATCGCTAGCTCTCGACTGTCGCGGATGCCGAGTCGGCGCTGGTTACTTGAGTTCACGCAGAAGATTCCTCCGAGGGACCAGAATGCTTGCCCGCCGAGGTTGGCTTCGTTTTCCTGGTCGATGATGATGGACCGGATATTGCGGTTGGAGAGCTCGTAGGCCGCTACCAGGCCTGCTAGGCCGGCGCCTACTATGACAACCGGCTGGTCGTTTGTTGCCATTGTGTTTGGAGTGTATATCTTGGAGTTTATGATGTCGTTTAAAGCATGCGTCTGGTCATTCATGCATATATAATTGCGTGCTGACGTTGCGACTTGCTAGGGTCTTGCGCCTACCGAGGTACTTCCGCGAATCAATGTTTGATCAGCCTGTGAAGAACGACGGGCGGAGCTCATCCTTAGGAATCATGCAGTTGTACTTGTACATCCGGTCTGACCGCAGCTGCTCTCGTTGGTGGAAATTGGTCGTACTCTCCCCTGCGCTACTTCTTCCAGCTGCGCGTAAAGTGGGTGTGTCATGCGATCCACTCGTTCAAGTAACCATGGCCCATCGGTGGGACGTTTTAATATATATTCCAATCACACGATCCAGAATGAGTGCGGACGACCGAAGTATCCGATCATGGATGTTGTGGATCTCGGAACCAGCCGAGACGGTACCACATCAAATGCTGACCCTGCAAGACAACATGCTGTCTCCAGAGAGAAGCCTAGCTGCTACATGACGGGTACAGATATTACCGAATTACAACTGGATCTACTCAGAGAGGAGGATTCATCATGTGAGGAATCTCGGCGCGTTGCACATCATAGAATTCACTTCTATGAACATACAAGTGCATACAGCAAAATATGGACAACCAGGGTATTGCAGGGTATGTGGAAGGCCCGGAGGGTAGCCTTATCACTACCTCGATACTCTTGGAGCAGCCCTCAAGAACATATCAGGAGGCGCAAAGCTAGCTTTCCTTTCCTCGGTAACGCCATTCTGACCCACGGACGGATGATTTGCCGCCTGAACGGAAGCCATGAGCTTCCGCCACTCTGAAAGCACTGCACCGACTTCGATCTTGGCGTCTCCGACTATGGCATCCATTTTAATGTCGTTGCGGTCATATCCAAACGGATCTTCGAGTTGACAGCCAATACCCTCAATGCCGTACAACGTGAAGATCACAAGACTGACTATCGGGACGGCCCACCATCTCATGTCATCGACCATGGCGAATGGGAGCACACATCCAAACAGCGCGAGAACTTGCTTTTGATGGATTCTACTCGTGCGATCAGCATATGCAAGCGATTTCAACAGGGTGAAGAGGGTACTCACAAATGAGCGACAGGTATGGGAGTCAATTTGATGGTTTCCATCCTCCCATACGCATCTGTCAACGTGTTCAGCTGGGCTTGCATCTGACTCGCCCCGGGAGCGTTGAACCACCCCCGTTCCACGCCCCGTTTGATAAACCCATCCACAAAGAAGGTCAACTGGAAAGGCAGACCCAGCCCGTCATGCTCATGACCCTCCAGACCCACGGGTAGGAGACTCGCGTAGTCAGGGTCATACACCGCGGTACCATTCTCATTAACATCGCTACCCAAAGCCCATGCCGCGCCCCATTCAGCCCGGAGGTGGTTCTTGACAGCATAGGGAATCGCCATGAGCACACGAATTGTCCGCTCGATGTCCTGCTGTTCAGCGACGGTGGGAGGGCCACGCTCACTGTAGCTGTTTGTGATAATCGTACGGACAAGATTGCGTACACAGGTTGTGATTGTGTTCATGCCGTTGCGACCGTCCCAGAATCTATTGTAGGATGTCTGATTGCGGAACACGAGCATCAAACCCACGACGATAGACAGAGACGGAATCTAGAGCTGTCATCAGCAAAACACTCACATAACGCGATTTGGGAGATTAGAATAACGCACAATACTATTGGGCAGACCGACTGTATCGAATACATACTCGTCAAGGTAGACCACGAACGCCGTAAACAGCGCATGCAGGCACACTGGCACCAGAATTGCACCGTGGATAGCACCCTTGATGAACCGGAAAACCAACGGCCATCTAAACAAATTAACATCAGCCACTCACAAATAGAAAGAATGCAATAAAAGAATACGTACCTCCTCGGCTTCCTCCGACTCGACAGTAAATGCGGATGCGTCCCCGTCCGATGATGATGGACGCCCTCGCGTCGAAAGCTGAAGGTAGTGCCGTTCTGGCGCTCCAGCGTCGGAGAGGGAGGGTCACTGGTACTGATTCTCATCTTTGTATTAACCTCTCCACGGAAAACAAAAATCGTTGACCACTGCAAGGATTGTTTATGAAAACAAACAAGTAAACATGAGGATAACTAGCGGGCAGGAGGGGCGGCCGTTTCAAACAATCTAGCGGTCAACGAAGTTTGAACAGACTCAGAACTACGGATACACGAGTGTAAATCTGGCAAGCCTAGAGTTTACTACTCTGCTATTGCGGCTCAATTGAATTATAATTTGTGAGTTTGACGAGAAGGATCCTTATATAGATGGTTGGGCATTTCACCTAGTCATGGCGAAGGTGTGTTTAGAGTGGTGATCGTCACTGCATTCGAGATGGAGGAGGGGCAGCCATTAATCAAGCACAGATATGGGCGCGATCTGAACCTACAAGCCAACTGTTCAGGGCGGGGTATACATTACAGCAACGGCGTTGGTTCATCTGGGCCACAAATGACGTCCAACAGGGAGCATACTGTTATTGATAAAAGAGGAAAGGCTACTGGTTGCACAGTTAATGACTGAGAGCCTGTCTGCCGTGCGGCCCATGCAAACTACCTACTAATCCTACCCGAACCTGCATATGTCCATGCTCGACGCTAAGCGAGAGCAGTTGAATGAGTAAAGCCAAGTAATCCAACCTGCAATTAAAAGCACCAAACTTGGACACGATCGTCAAATATAGTTCTGAAAGCGAGAAAAGGATGCCAACGCCTAAGCCAGGGATGGAGGGGATACATGGATTGAGGAGCTTGTCACAATGCGAAACGCTGGATGTTATGATAAAAAATGCAATGCGCTGGATAGACCCAATCATCTCGACCGAAGACCGACACCAGGATGATGTGGGCAAGTACAAAAATGAAAAAGCAGACGGGGTGCAACAATGGGGTATATGTAGGCGGCTGATGACGTGTCTCGAAAAGGTGAATAAGAGCAGGGCAATGGCGAGACAGCAGCATAGGGAATAACCGGCGACACAAAAACTCCTGCAGAGAAAGAGAATGAACTGATTAGAATAATAGTCCCTCATATGTAGAGGTGCAAGTTCGGAAGATGTCCAAGCTGATCTGTTCAACGTGGACATTCCTCGGCAATCATGGCATGCCAGCTCTGCCATCAAAGGCCAGGGGCCCTGAATCGTTTCTAGGCGTCAGCGGGTTATCATCGGACGACTCGGAGCGGAAAGGTGTGTCAGAGCGCGTCTGTCTGATCGCGACGGGGTGGGATGGAGGAACGGAGGCAGCGGAACCTGTTGTGGGAGCAGAAGTAATGTTGCTCACAGCCGGTTCAGGAGAGGCAGATGCTACGTTCGGAGTTCGCTCTGCCTCTGCTTCGGACGGAGAAGGAGAATCGTCCTCAAGCCGCATGTTCTCGATGTTATCGGCTAGTCCCTCCTCAGCAGGAACGTCACTTGTTTGACGATTGCTTTCCGTGCGCTCTTGGGTAGGAGCTGCTGCCGGATCGGATTCCGCTGAGGATTCTTGGCTTCCAGATGAAGCCTCTGCTGCTGACGTCTGCGCAGGCTCCTGAGTATCATCCTTCTCCTTGCTGGTATCCACATCGTTCGCGTCGTTCGAATCGTCCACCTCGGCGCTCAAGTCTGTGTATGCACGACAATTGGGACATTGGAACATCGGGTACTCAGGAGTATGTATAAGACGGCTGATGCACTTGTAATGCCATACATGGGCACAAGCCGCCATGAACAAGCACTGATAAGGTCGCTGCAAGTCAAGTCAGTGGTCAATCGTTTCAGGGATATCATTTTCCAATCAATAATACTAACCAGGACCGAGCCGAGGCAGATTGAGCACTCGCGACAACCTGAATAATCTGCGGTTTCCCCTTTGCCAAGGTTCTTGATAAGGCTTGCAGTGTTTTTGCTAAAGAATATGTCAGCTTCACCATCCCTGAATATATTTCTGCCGATCAAGGGGGTCTCCCGCACTTGAACTCATTGGGTTGTTGCTGCCAGGAACGGTTGCACTCTATGCGAATCCGCACGCATCGAAAGATCATCTCCTCGCCGCCTCTAAAATCGATACCGAGTTGTACGATGTCGCCATCCTTGATAGTGTAGAGCCTCGACACCATGTTTGGCTGGCTCAACCTCATGTGATTCAAGAAGGTCCCAGAAGAGCTCCCCACATCCTTGATATGCCACTGCCCATTTATATAGAGGAACTCGCAATGCTTCCGACTCACAACTTTTGACTTGAATCCGACAGGGGCATCCGAAGGTTCGGTAGGATTAGCCACGGGCATACCATCGCGCTCGGAGTATCGGCCGACACGAATTACACTACTTTCCGATGGGAGAGTTCGCGAAATAGGAATGAAGTGCAAGGAAGGCCTGGAGGTTTGGCTGGAATCTTGATGGGGAAAGAAGCGGATGGTGGCCTTTCCCTTCGGACCAGGAGACGAGGAATTTTGACTCGCAGTCGAATTTGCAGATTCGGAAGTGTTTGTGGTGGGATTTGCAGAGGCCGATGAGCTCGATGCTCGCGGGTCGTCTCGTGCATTCGAGGCCCCTGACGAAGCTCCTGAACGCGCCATCGCCTCGACTGAATTTTCACCGCCGGAGTCGTTCGACGGGGTCGACTGTGACGAGTCTGTTGTGAGGTCACGGGTTTCCAAATCTACGTCAACGGCGCGGTAGCCAGGAAAGAAGACGGAACTATAACGAGCGAGAGCAGATTGATCGCTTGTTGGGCATGGAGCGGGATGGGAGGTCCCCGCTGAAGGGAGAGACGAAGACTCCGGACTAGTCGACGAGGCAGAAGGGGAAAACCAAGAGACACGACTGCTGAAGGTATGTCGACGAGAAGAGCGCTGGGAATTTGCAGAAGAGGAAGAGGTATGAGGCGAAAAATGATTCTGAGTGTAGGCTCGTAGTTGGCTTAGTCGTCGGCGGGGCCCAGAGCGAGAATCGGCTGGGAAGTTGGCGGTGGAGGTGGAGGCGGAGACGGTTGAAGCAGACATGTAGGGCAGGGCAGCAGGCAGATGGAATAAAACACAGTAGTGCCGGACCAAACAAATCCTGCTTAGAGAAGCTCTCTCACCCAGTTGATAAAATGGTAGAAAATATTCTCTTGGATGTCAGGAAAAAATATGATGATAGTATGGTATCGCGTCAAGGGTGACAATGTGCGAAGGCATATATAATGCTTCAGTCGGGAAGAGAAGATAGCGGTTATACTAGGCGCATTGCAACTCGGGAACTGTTCGCACAAAAGTGAGCTGGAGCGACGATGAGATCGGGTAAGATATTAGGGGATTGAGAGAAATCATCGAAGGGAGGGATGAGAGAAAGAAAAGAGAATTTGGAGCTTTTGCGCCGAAGAAGGTGGCCAACCATGCGAGCCGTTCAAGGGCCGTCCGATGGTAAGATCTCCAGTGGGGCGAGAATGTAAGTAGACTAAGGAGTAGGAGTGGTAAGTTGGCGGACTACAGCACCTATATGGGTAGGTCAGGTAGTCTAGGTAGTTAGACTACTTGACAGCCAAAAGAACAGACTAATAATGCATGAACAGAATGGCAATTACTACAGACAACTAACTTGGTGTGACCTTGTCAACTCATCGGGGAGAATCCGCTCCAGAATTGATTTTATTTCGTCTCCTGCTCTTACGAACCCTTTTAAGTCTGAAAAGACTTGTAGGGATAAGGTACTAGCTCGGAGAGGCGATACTTTATTCGAATGAGGCCGCTGGTCAACATTCTTCCCCATAGAATCCTCCAATGACGCGGCCATTACAGGCAAACAATGGACAATTGCCCTTACTGCAATTAGTATCTTGAATAATGTCCAATGTACTCCGTAGATAGGCAATTGCTGTCGCGCGATTTTTGCTCCTCCTCCCCTCCCCTGGTCATGCCATGCGCAAAGATCCCTCTGGGGTTTTAGTGCGGTGTCCGGGACTCTAGCCTGCGGGGCAACCCAAAACATACTGCAGAGGGCAGACCTCCAGGATTTGCCTCGCAGGTGGTTGGCGGTTGCTTTTATTATTATTGGCTGTGGTTTCTTTGATGGACGCATACCCGGCATGTCTCATGTGATGCAGAACGTCTCTATGGAGTAGACGAAACTTTCTCACGTGGTCGATGTGACAAATCATTAACCTTGCATTTGATATCCTGAGTCAAGGTACAAGGCACCTGGTGCACGCTGCAACCTGCGCATAGATTCAATTTCCTGGCGCTCCTATTGCTGGGAGGATCCCTCGGTGTAGGTTTGTGTCTATTCCTGGATTGGTTTCCGGCGGCACTGCTTCAAGAATCTCCGTTTCAGCTGCAGAATCGTCAAGTCGTCAAGTCATCCAGGTACCTAGTTAGCGAGGAGTACATTCTAGGATCAGGATGAACAAGTAATTCCCGTCATGGAAACTTTCCTCCGGTACACTCGGTATCACTGTCAAGGTATTCACGGAAAGGCTTGTTCAAACGGCAGAAGGGGCACATTGGCTGGGTCGGAACAACGGCACAATTCATGATGCTGCAAGAGCAGATATTATCAACCATTGTCTCCGACGCCTTCCCAATAATGGTATCCCATGATGTGCTCTTTTTATCGCATATAGATGAATGAACAATGGCCACCACTTTGAGGTATCTATCTCGACTCACCGATCAGGCGCGATGCGGACAAGAGAGCCTGGATGACGTCATCTGCTGTTGTGAGTACCTCAGCTGCAGTATTGATGACCACAGTACCTCTAAGCATCTCTAGGTACTATGGTTTGCATCCAAAGCTGCAGATGTCATGCCAGATCCAAAATTATCATATTTCCCCAGAATGTGAATCTTATAAACAGTCCTTACTCAGTGCTTACATATATTGATACAACTAGAGCCAGCATATATCTGGGTCATTGCGAGCAAATATCTCTCGATGCGGTTCAAATACGCTATGTCACTGGAAGTCGTTTCAGTTGGACTTCCATAAATCTTGCTCCAGCTGGCAAGGTTGCACTGCTGTCTTTGCCATTGTAGTAGAGTTGCCATGCTTGGTGTGCTTCACTATTGGGCAACTGCACAGCCAGCCACTGGTTGTCTCGTAGTGTCACGTATTCCTGTTCATCTTGTGCAGCATCCCAAGGCCCGCATATCTGACCCTCGCTATCTTCCCGGCTGCCGTACCGCATCTCAGAGGTCGCTGCATCGCAATATACCCATCGCAGACTGGGTGGGCATTCAGCTCCGACGCAGACGAATCCTGATGTATTCCCTCGCCCAAACGCAGGGTGTGGGTAGAACCCACCCTTGAATAGAACCATCTCTGGGCTTGGATGTTTTGTAATATACAACTGCGCGTTGTCAGGTAAATCCTACCACGCAATTCTAGTTGAAACGACATACTTTCCTATTTGGATCCACATAAACTTTGGCACCCTCAAGCTGGAGTCGTTCCGTTATTGAGCCATCCGGGAACTTCGTTACGACTTGCAGATTGGACGGCTGTGTCCGATCATCTGCCTGCCTGCGTTTCTCATCCTCGCGTTTCAGGTCGTGGTCATCTCTTCGATTGTGCTTGTCATCCTCCGTCAGCCCCACTATGCCTGGTATCATGGTTGGGATCATGGTTGACATCATGATAATGTTGACGATTCCGAGAACCATGTTGGTGGAAATGGAGAACTTCCCTTAATGCCTGCGTCAGAGTTAAATCCAGGCATGAGTCAGGTCGTTCAACCTGCGAGATATTTAATAGCATTGGGGTTCGTTGACACTGACATGGTGGGATTTCCGTTTGCGGCAACTACACCCCAATCACGACCATTGCCTCTTCATGACAACCAGTCGGAATCACACACTGCACTAATGATGACATATTTGAACAGGCTTTCCAACCTTTTAAGGTCGAAGCTCTGAGGCTAACTGACTCCATGATCTCAGTAGTGGCTTATGGTGTGGGAGGAATCACTCTTTCCAGAGCCGAAGCTCCGATAAAAGAGCTGCACTTCGCAGATAAAATTCCATCGAGTTGTCTTCGCGCAGTATCCGTTTTTTTGGTCTTGGAGCAATACTTGAATCTTGACGAACCACAAAGCTGCGTCCACTCGGTCACAAGAAGTGCTTCTGACTCGACATGGGTGAAGGGTAAGTAATATGTTACCTATTCATTCCCTAACGCAATGTTTTCACCTGCCAAATGTACTATGCTGATTCAGGGTCATATTGAAATGCTCAGCGACAAGGTCAAGGACCAACAACTCTCGGAGAATGATGGCTTCACAGACTTCGCCAAAAACGATCCAAGCTCAAAAAACAAGAAGAACCAAGATTCCAACCTGAAGATTACCATTCATCTGGATCTGGTCGCCGAAGTCGATATCAAGATCAAGGCACAGCTATATGGTGATATTGTGATTGGCTTGCTTTGAGTTGCTGGGATGCCCACCCATAGCTAGTTTAAGTGTGGGTTAAATCCGAACATCTCGACTTGATCGTAATTGTGTGTGCCTTATCATATCAGAGTGCAAGATATTCGAAAGATTGGCTAGCCAGCTGAAACGCTCCTCTGGGTGGTTGAATGGAGTAATGGTAGTCCAGCGCAGTGCACATCAACCCATGTGATTTCAAGCCTTTAGTCTTAGGGTCGGGCTTTGCGCGAGGCTCAGCGTTTGTGTAGAATGGACAGTATTTTTGGCGATTTTTGATGCATTGATATGTTGAATTCTGGCCGTTTCTCAAAATGGTATCCCCCACCATCCACTGACTCGGAAACACCCTGGTCATGTTGATCATCCGTCACTTGTCTGGTGATCAACCGCGTCATTTGTTAGTCGCCATTTTGCGTTCTCAAGATGTTTAGAAATCGATGGAAGAAACGAGTTAGGACTAGTCATCCGACGTTCGTTTCAATGGGTTTCATTTCACCAATGTAGTTGGACGTAGAGGAAAGGTGGAGCGGAAACAATGTTCCAAATCAACTAACAGGAGGACGGTCATGTTGTACGCTTGGCAACAGAAGAGAACGATTGCTCATCATTGTGCCCCAAAGGACAGTCGGCACGGCAAAACATAGATGGGGACCAGGCCTGTTGGGAGGATCATGCCTTCTTTAGTTCCCGGGATCGACCAAATGCTTACTTGCCGTTGCTAGTGTGATAACAGTCTACTCCCATATGTGAGCTCTATTCTGCTACGGAATTACCTCATTGAAAAGACAGTGAAGATGTGTCTGGGTTCCGCAAAAAGTAGCCCTCGAAGTGAGCTTGCGAAGTTGTCACTGGTGGCCTTGTCGGGAGGCAGTAGAAGAGATTCGTGTGGTTCATGGCGGATAAAAAAGCATGGCTGGGGCGGATGCGAGATAGGAGATAAACAAAGGCGAGAAGAAGTTAACGATGACGAATTACCTCTGCATTTTCGGTTGGCCGAAATTGAATTCTAGCAAGAAGCTTTTTAGGTAGCGAAGATTAATTGTAGTCGCATAAACGGTGCTCAACATATCTATCTATTCAGTTGATAGTCTACCTGCTACTTACTCCGTACATCAGTGAAACCTAGTCGAAGCATGGTTAGACTCACTTGGAGCTTCCTTCTCCAGTGACAGCCGCCGCTGACGAGACTAAGGGAACCCAGCTAAACTAGACGGAGCAGCAGACCTGCTAAACCTAAACCAACCTGCCGTCTGCCATCTCCTACCCTTCTCCCCCTCCCTCTCGTCTTATAATTCAGCATTCCAAAGGTCGGACACAGACCTTGGAAGAATCAAGAGAATAACTACCTCATTGACTAGAGACCAAGAGGGTTTATCTCACATTGTCTTCCCGTCCTATCACGCGACGACGTGCCCTACCCTCCCGCTCCTACCTCAGCAGCTAGCTCCAGGTGCTATATGCAGAGCCTCCCGTCCTTTCTGCCATCGCCAATCGACTTCCATTCGCATCCTGCATCTCCTTGCTGGGCCAGTCACATCCTCGGATCGCTTACATCACCGCGAAACTCTCCATCTGAAGGAGCGGAGATAGAGAGAACAACAAGGGGGAAACTAAAGCTACCTTCCTTCTGACCCTGATCGGCTGCCGTTCCTCACGCCTACCGTCGCTTTGAAACTGTCGCTTGCGGGGCCTTCTGGCCTCCCATCACCGAAGGTATGACTGCGATCGCAAACGCGTGTCTGTCCTGTCTATCGGCAGTCGACCGCTGGTGTCATATCACGGCCTGTCTCGGTCCTATCGGAGGTCGCTCGCGAGATGGAATTTATGAGACAACGCTAGCAGACAATGAGCGGGAGGCCGTATCCGACCTGCTCGGTTACTTGGAGAATGTACGTCTAGCTTTGTTGTCTATACACCTGCGCTTCGTATCTATCATGTCTATCAACGTACTCGGGCCTCTGTTTTGCTGTTGAAGCTGACTTTACTTGCGTTCTAGCGAGCCGAAACCGACTTCTTCTCCGGCGAGCCTCTTCGCGCCCTGAGCACCTTAGTTTATTCTGATAATGTGGACCTTCAACGAAGTGCTAGCCTGACTTTCGCCGAGATAACTGAGCGAGGTACGTCATATCATTGCTGTGAAACCAGAAGTTGGGACTGACGTTATTGTGATTGTCGCAGATGTGCGCGAAGTCGACCGAGACACGCTCGAGCCTATCCTCTTCCTGCTACAGAGCTCGGACATTGAAGTTCAAAGGGCTGCTAGCGCAGCTCTCGGAAATCTTGCCGTCAACGGTTTGTCGCTCAATCCCATACGTCGTCGAGTATTGCTGATGGATTGTAGCCGAGAACAAGGTGCTCATTGTTGCCCTGGGAGGGCTGGCTCCTCTCATACGTCAGATGATGTCGCCCAACGTCGAGGTCCAATGCAATGCGGTCGGTTGTATCACCAATCTAGCGACTCATGAGGACAACAAGGCCAAGATTGCTCGGTCGGGAGCTCTAGGTCCATTGATCCGTCTAGCGAAGTCCAAGGACATGCGTGTACAACGTAATGCCACTGGAGCGCTTTTGAATATGACGCATTCTGGTAAGTTGGGCCGTGTGATAGAACGGTTCTGAGCTTGGCTGACTACTCGTGTAGATGACAACCGACAGCAACTCGTCAATGCCGGTGCAATCCCTGTGCTTGTTCAATTGCTCTCCTCTCCTGACGTCGATGTACAATACTACTGCACAACTGCCCTCAGCAATATCGCTGTCGATGCTTCGAATCGCAAGCGGCTCGCCCAGACGGAGTCACGGTTGGTTCAGTCTCTTGTTCACCTCATGGACTCTTCCACTCCCAAAGTTCAGTGTCAAGCCGCCCTTGCACTTCGAAACCTCGCTTCCGACGAGAAATACCAGCTGGAGATTGTTCGTGCAAAGGGCCTTCCGCCACTCCTGCGCCTGTTGCAGTCCTCGTACCTTCCCCTCATTCTCTCTGCTGTTGCATGCATCCGCAATATCTCCATTCATCCTCTCAACGAATCGCCTATCATCGACGCAGGCTTCCTTAAGCCGTTAGTAGACCTTCTGGGTTCGACAGACAACGAAGAGATACAATGTCACGCCATCTCTACACTTCGCAACCTTGCCGCAAGCTCTGATCGCAACAAGGAGCTTGTTTTGCAGGCCGGTGCCGTACAGAAATGCAAAGATCTGGTCCTTCGGGTTCCTCTGAGTGTGCAATCTGAAATGACCGCTGCAATCGCTGTGCTGGCTCTCAGCGATGAATTAAAACCTCATCTGCTCAACCTAGGTGTCTTCGATGTGCTGATCCCCCTTACGAACTCCGAAAGTATCGAGGTCCAGGGCAACAGTGCTGCTGCCTTGGGCAACCTCTCCTCAAAAGGTACGTCACCAGCCATCGCTCTACTACTCTCTCAATTGCGCAAGTACTAATGAGCACTAGTTGGCGATTACTCGATCTTCGTTCGTGACTGGGCTGACCCTAACGGCGGCATTCACGGTTATCTCAAAAGGTTCCTTGCAAGCGGCGATCCTACCTTCCAGCACATTGCCATCTGGACTCTCCTTCAATTGCTGGAATCGGAGGACAAGCGGCTCATCGGCTACATATCCAAATCCGAAGATATTGTACAGATGGTCAAAACGATCTCGGACAAGAACATCGAATCAGACGAAGAGGATGGGGAGGATGGTGAGGCCGAGGTCATTGCGCTGGCGCGGCGATGTCTCGGTTTACTCGGAAACGGTCCAAAACAGACTCTTGTCGAAGGCTAATACGCTGCTATCCCATAATTGTCACCATCTATAACCGCTTCCTTCCTTCCCGTTCATATCTTGACGTTTCTTCTTACCATTCTCAACACATCGGACCTTTACTTACCACAGGGTGCTAAGCGGGCATTGATTCGGTGTCTTTTCTTACGCTTATTTCCTTCGTCAGCGAGCATTTGGTGCGTTTATGGATTCCCGCTAGAATTCCTCCTCCATAATTGCCTGTTCGTCTATAGTTTCCTTTCAGGACTGTCACGCTTATTTTACCCTGCTTGTGCTGCACATGAATACTGTATTGATGCTAGAACAGATTTAAAGGTCATAATACTTTGAATCGCAGTATACCTAGATTTAGTGAGAAACAATCCATCTCTTCATCAATTTCCCATCGAGATCTTTATGTATCTGTGAAGGCGTTGGCTAAATTGCTATAGGCCGGGGAAACCTCCTTCCGAGCCGGTCTCCGCAAGACATCGTAACAAAAATTACTCCGCAGCTTCCAGCTTCCTTTTCCAAACCAAATCCAACATACTTTCTGCACCTTGGGGAAGAATATTGTCACTTCTTAGTGGCACTCAGTTGAGATGGCAAGCAGTCAACCCTCTTTGGCTATTCCAGGTCAGCGCCTGGGGCCAGTGTCTTCTTACTCGGCAGGACCAGGTACCCACGTGCAAAATGCCAACATTTATGCATCCATTGCTGGACCAGTGGTTGTCCAACAAGCTCAACCCAGCTCCAAAGTAAAATCTATCCTCAGCGTCTCGCGGAACTTGCCGAGGAAATCGGACCCTTCTACCTCGACCACACCTGCAAAAACGACAACAACTACGAAGCCCAAACTGAGGTACAACACTCTCCCCGCTGTCGACTCGATTGTGTTAGCACGCGTCACCCGTGTCCAGAAACGCCAGGCCACAGTCTCCATCCTCGTCGTCCTCGACGAGTCGGCTGGGTCCCAAAGCCCCGATCCGTCGAAGACGGCGTCAGACAACGACAACATCGTCTCCATACTCACTTCGGCGGCCAATCCTGAGAATCACAGTAGCTCCGACGAGCTTCGCTTCCAGGCGCTTATCCGGAAGGAAGATGTGCGTGCTGTTGAGAAGGATCGCGTCGTGATGGACGAGATGTTCCGTGTTGGAGATATTGTGCGTGGTTCCGTCATTTCCCTGGGTGATCAGAGTTTCTATTATCTTACCACTGCGCGCAATGACCTTGGTGTCGTCATGGCACGTAGCGAGGCTGGCAATATGATGTTTCCGGTTAGCTGGAAAGAGATGAGAGACCCCGTCACTGGTGCTGCAGAATTGCGAAAGGTTGCTCGGCCTTTTTGAGCGGTGTCGACGGTTGGATGAGATGACGCTTCGGGATTGAAATAGATCGGCGTCGCCTATTATCGAACTTCACACCATTGATATTTCCGAGAAGATCATTTCTCCGACGCTCTTGGCTTGTCTTCTGGTCATTCCAGAGCGAGATAGATCCCGGAAACCTGGTTGTGCGAGAAAAACTCGCAATCCGCTGGTTTCTTCGGTCCTTGAGGGGCCATTGACTATGCCTTTGGTTAACACAGGCATTCTGATCGCCCATATAGCGGGCCGGGATACGTCGGCGCGACGTTGACGAACAAGAATAGACATGAGATACCCATATGCTCAGTTCGCTCGTGAACAATATCCTCCAGCATCACCGCCTACGAGGCTGTTAGCATGGCAGGACCTATTTTATTTTACTCATTTCTAATTTCTCAAATGAGAATGAACAAATCTTTTCTCCAGTTTCTATTCCTGGTGACATATCCCGGTAGTTCATTTCTTCACCTCCCAAGTATCCATGGTTCTGGCTTTCTCAATGCTGAACTGTGTTTGTCACGGGAGGAAGATTAATGGTTTGTTCCGCGTGGAGGACTACTCATCTTCTACGACCCTCGCCTACTATTCCTAGTCCTTGATTGATGGATGTGGGAAAATCTCTTTCGAGGGCACAAATTTTGTGTCTTTGCAGTATCCCTTTGTAAGATGGTAGCCATCGACTCGTTAGACTCCGCAAACAATTTCAATTCACATTCTATCATAATAACCACAATCTACTTCTTCAACGTCTTCTGCTTCTCCGCATCAATCAACTTCCTACCCTGCACAACCAACCCCTTCCTTCTCCGCACAGCATCCATATACCGTTTCGCCACATTTTCACGGTCAGCCAACTCTCCCAAATCCTCCAGCTCCTCCTCCGTAGCCGGGACCCAGAACGGATCCTCGTCTAGGGCCTCGAAGCCCGCGAAGATGAGCTGCGGCTGTGCAGCACCCGATGTCCGTTTGCGGATTTCCTCAGCGAAGCCGAATGATTCGGCAACGGGGAGGAGGGCCAGGATGGTGAAGAAAGGGGTTCCTTCTTTCATTGTTTCGGAGAGGATGCGGCCGCGGCGGCGGGTGATGACGCCGTACACACGGCCGAGGACCTCGGCTGTTGTAGCAGTGTTAGTCTGTGTTTTGAGATGCGCAAGATGGGGCAGGGTGATCAATGTGGGACTAAACGTACTAGAAGCTTGAATCTCGCAACTGTACATTGCGAGCATGATCCGGGGACTCCAGTCGAGGAAACCTTGAGTAATACTCTCGCGGACTAGTCGGATGACTTCGCCTGTCAGACGACCAAGGTCTAATTCTTCTTCGCTGGCGTTGATCGATAGTTCTTCCAGGAATACGGCGATGCCTTGGATAGGTTCATTACAGAGAGGGCCTTGACCTGTTGCGAGCTGGAAGGCGTGCGCGAGCTTGTCGTTGAAGTCGCGGACCGTCAGGGAGTCGCGGGTGCTTTCTTCGGTTGTAGTGTTGGGTTGCTGTTTGGGGTCGTCGAGTAGGCTGCGCCAGTTAGATTGAGGAAGTTGTCGGAAACTGTATCAGACTTACAATTTCTCACAAGTGTTCACCGCAGTGGCGTCAACCAAGATATTCGGTCCAACTCGTCGAGGGCCGAAAGCAGTGATCCGGTCGACGACATTTGCCCATAATTCTTTGTCCTCCTTAACTTCCTCGTTAAAGATCCGGGTGAGTTCCTTTTTGAAGTCTTTCAAGGGAAGCTGATTGCCCTCTCTGGCTTCTCCAGAAGCATCGCTGGACTCAACCTGTTGTGTGGTCTCCAACGACCCGTTGCTTGCTTCCGCGTCGGATTTGGTCTCACCCGCTGAGCGTTTCTCGGACTGGAGACGCTTGATTGTTCCAACGTTCTTGGAGATGAAGTCCGTCACTGCTTCAGGTAGGGGCACAACGCGCAACTTGACAGTCAGCTGTTTCGAAGGAGAAACGGCCAACACACATCCTCGGCCAAGTTCTGGCTTCTTTGGAGGCGCCATTTCCGGCGCGCTGATAATTGTTTCCCGGTATGGTACGATTGTCTGACCGGTTTGGATCTCACATTTGGCAAAGCGTTCGCGGAGATCTTTGATGCAGCGCTCAAGATGCAATTCACCAGCAGTCAGAATCACATGCTCACCACTAGGGAGAACCTCATATTGTGCACATGGGTCGCTTTGTTCGAGGAGGCGCAGACCGGTGACCATCTTGTTCAGGTCTGCAGGGTTCGCCGGCTCAAGGGAAACTCTTACAATTGGTGGGGCGTTTAGCGAGACGCCAGCCAAGTTGATACTTCCTTCAAGCTGCGAGCAAAGAGTTCCATTCTTGAGGACATGGCCTTCAAGGCCACCGATACCGAAAATCACTCCCGCGGGAACGGTCTTGAGCGGCTCTAGGCTCCTGCCCATAAGGAGATATAGATCCGTGACTTTCACCTTTTGTGGCTCAGGGTGTGCATGAGGATTCGCCGGAGAGAATTTGGGGGCCAACACATAGACCTCATCACCAACTGAAAGGGTGCCTGAGTACAACCGTGCGAAGCCAATCAAGTGCTCCGGGTCTTCCTTCTCCTCTGGTTCCCCTTGTTCCTCTCTGTCATCCAGCGTGGTCACTTCGAATGCAGATGTGATACGCGCGTAGTCGTCCGTCTCATTTCCGTTTCCGCCTGCCTCAGCCTGCATTTTCGCAATCTCTTCTCGCTTCTTGCGTGCGATTTCGCGGGCTTCATCTGCCGACAAGGTCGCACCGGAGCGCTTTTTGCTAGACAGTAGCTCACTTTCAGGAATCGCAACCATCTTGCTGACATAGGCTACCACAGGAGCGTCTGTGCCTGACTTGAACGCTACCATTGCGTCCTTAACCTTCTTGTCGACAAACTCAGCGCCAGGCGAGCCTTCAATGAGTCCTGGTAGTCGAGTGGCTTGGGCAGCCGGTGGGCTGGGAAGATATTCAATGACAGACACCAAAACAGCAGTTGATAAAGGAAGCCACATCGAGAACAAGGTCATCATGATGTTTCTCGGGTCACGAGAGCGAAGAATATAAGGCGGAATGGTGATGTTCAAGGACTTAGTGATCTTCTCCAACAAAGCTGGATCGCTAATATAACATCAGTATCAAAACAATCTCCAATCTCAGCTGTGCAACATACCCTTTGCCTTTTCCTCCACCAGTTGTAGCTTCATATGCAGCCCAGATACTGTCTAACACCAATTGAACAAACATTGGCTTGAGGGCACGTCCTTTCAAATGCTTCGACCCCAAGACACGCTTCGTCTTAGGGTCAAGGTAAAAGTCTCCCCATAGCACTTTCTCAAGAATCGACCGTTTGATTCCCAGTTTCCTCTCGTAGAGAGCAGCGAACTGTCGAACGGTGAAAGCCCAGCCATCGATGGCACTACAGAAAATGACATTGTTTTTCTCCGGAGCGAAGTAGATTTCCTCATCGTCCTTTTCCTCAAATTCCGCCTCATCGACGCTGCTCATGTTTGTCTCATCGCCTTGTTCCTGCTTCTGAGCGGTTCGAGCAGCCGAGGCATTGATACGGTCTTCCATCCGCTCTCGCCACTGAAGGTCTTCCTCCATCCGTTCGCCCTGATAGAAACTTCCGATGACAGCGTTGACTTGCTCTAATAGTCTGCTTAAATGAGAGTAAGCTTCACTGGGGCTCATTTTCAACTCTCCAACCAGTCTGTCGATCTTGTTGATGACCAAAATCGGTTTGAGCTGCTCGACCCAAGTCTGACGTAGCACTGTGACAGTTTGACTGCAGACACCCTCAACGGCATCGACAAGGACAAGAGCACCATCACAGAGCCTTGAAGCTGTCGATACTTCGCTGCTGAAGTCGATATGCCCAGGCGAGTCGATCAGGTTGATCAGGTACTCTTTGGGCTGAGGAGCAGCATCAGGAGACGAGCGACGCATCATGGAGAAATACAGGGAGATAGCAGACGACTCCATAGTGATTCCTCGAAGCTGCTCATCTGGACGTGAGTCCAGATAGCGGATCTTGCCCGCCAACTTCGGGGAAATAATGCCATTTGTGGCAATGAGACCATCTGTTAAGGAAGTTTTCCCATGATCCTAACTCATCGTAACAATCAGAATCAGACGCGCTCAGGCAGTCGGTTATGCTATAGAGTACTCACAACGTGGGCAAGAATACAAATCTGCGGGATGGTTAGCGCTGAACAAGTAGAAAATATGACATCAAGGTGGGATGGAGGGGTAGCTCACATTCCGTATGTCCTCAGACCTCTGTTGGAGACGGACAAGATCATCTACATTAACGATAGGCATCTTAAAGAACCATCGAGTCTATGAATTTTTTCCAGCGTTGACAACCAGAGAGAGTCCTGGTAAGGTGAACTTTTAAGGCGGTTCCTCGGTGTTCCGCTGTCGCCGAAACGGACAAAATTATCTTCGGATTATGTGAAGTCAGAGAGAGAGGTTTCAACATCACCGATAACAACACACCAAGGAGAGCTCTGTAGCAATAACTTGGCAGAGGTTCTAGGTGAAAGACATGGCCTCACCTTATCGGTCAAATGGTCAACAGGCCTACTGGGTTTACCAATGCACGGCTATATATCTACCTTAAACTCCATTAGCAGGGGTACTATACTCCCATGATATCATTATCTAACAAGCGTTATCAAGAACTAAGTATAGCATGTTTGCCTTATTCATCGAATGATAGCTTGATCTTCTTCTTCTTTTGCTTCTGCTTTGCTTTCTGAGGTCCAGTGCTCTCTTGCTGCGTGCCATTCTCAGCTTCAACATTATCATCTCTGATGACTTTCGCCTGTTTCCGCTTCTTTGGGCCTCCTATTCCAGCCAAATTCTGCTTTGAGGACGCTTCCTCGATGTCGGCTTTTTCAGTGTCCTGTTTCGACTCGTGGCCCGACTGTTGTTCGGATGACTCAGGTTGTTTCTCGTCACCGCGCAGTAGTGTTTCATATTCTTCCTTCGATATCACCTCATTACTTTCTTCATCAACGTATGTGGGCTCGTCATCGTCCTCATCATCTTTCTTCGCTAATCGAGGTCGCGCAACGGGCCTTTCAAGACGACCAGACGTATCTCCGTACTGGTTTCTAAGTTTCTGTAGAAAAGCGGGCTGTTTATTCTCTGCCTGGCGTTAGATGAAGTGCCGTGTGAGCGAGAACGTATAGCATACCATAGGCGAGATTTTTCGCGTTGAAGGACATGACTCCTGAATACAAGACGCGTTAGTCCCGAAGCAGAGAAAGGCACAGTCAGAGATCGGTTTAGCGATGCTTGAGGGCAATAGCTAATTCTAAAGCTTCTTGAATGTCTGTTAGTAGCGCGGGAGTTCTCTGGGCCGGATGTTCTCAGTCGAACTGCAGCCTGGTAATAAGGAGGGGCTAATAGGACGGAAGAAAAGCGGCTTAATCAAGCACAGATGGGTATAGCATGGTTTAAGTATACATAGATACTAGTACACGGGGTAGGATTGCTTGAGAGCGAAATGAATCTGGATTGCTGTACAGTGTGAGTCGCATGAGTGCCAAGCAATGGACGATCAGCCAGCTTTGCGGTGCGGCTAACCCAGATAGGGCGGAAGCCTTGTCTCGTCGAAAAGTCCAATGCGGCGACAGCTCTCGCGTCAAGCAACCTCTCTCTAGATCAACCAACTCATAATACAAAACAATGCTGTGCGCAAGTAAGTCAAATTTATTCCATGTTTTGTTTTGCTTGATTGCATATAGTTAATCTTTGAACAGTTTCGGGAGAGGCACCGCAAGTGCCAGTCGTCTCGCCCAAGAGCGGTATGTCAAGGATCCAAGGATTTCCTGAGCTTCATTCGTCTAATAGCGCGTAGGCAGCGTCTTCGAAAGACGTCTCATCGAGGCATATATTGCCGAGAACGGAAAAGATCCAGTAAATGGAGAGGAACTCTCGGTCGACGAACTCATCGAAGTCAAAAGCCAGCGCGTTGTCCGACCCCGACCTCCCACCCTCACATCCATTCCCTCATTGCTCAGCGTGTTTCAAGAAGAATGGGATGCGCTGGCGCTCGAAACTTACACATTGCGTCAGACCCTTGCCCAGACGCGGCAGGAGCTGAGCGCAGCTCTCTATCAACACGATGCTGCTGTACGAGTCATTGCGAGGTTAACAAAGGAAAGAGACGAAGCTCGCGACGCTTTGTCCAAGGTGACTGTTAGCGCCGGTCGCGCTGGAGGTGAAGAAGCTATGCAGGTCGACTCAACCGGCTTACCAGATGCTGTTCTTGCGAGAATTGAAAGCACACAGGCATCGTACGTGACATGGCTATTTCAATTCGTCATTCTGTATTGCTAACCTCACCTAGGCTGTCCAAGACACGTCGCAAGCGACCTATTCCCGAAGGCTGGGCTACAAGCGACGCGCTTTCTACATATAAGCCCACTGAGACGTCCGAGCCTCTCTGCCAAGGCGGCAAGGCCCTAGCCGTTAACGCGGCCGGAGACATGGCTCTCGTAGGGGGTGCTGATGGCACTGTCGGTGTCTACTCCCTGTCCGAGAAACGTGTCGTTGGTAATCTGCAGACAAGCGGCCCGGTTACCAGTGCTGTATGGGCAGGTGACAAGGCAGTCATCGCGTCCTCTACGGGTGCCGTCCAGGTCTTTGAGAATGGCAAAGAACTGGCGAACTTTGCTTCTCATGCTGGTTCAGCAACAGCTCTTGCTCTGCATGCTACTGGCGACATAATCGGCTCTGTTGGCGTTGATAAGAGCTATGTGTTGTATGACCTGACAACTAACTCTGTCATCACTCAAATTTTCACAGACGCATGTAAGCAAGGGCTGATCTTTTCGTTTGCGACCTTTACTAATTTTTCCCCTTCTCCTTTAGCTCTTCATGCCGTCGCATTCCACCCTGATGGGCATCTCATCGCTGCTGGTGGCGCAGACGGTCAGATCAAGATTTTCGATGTTAAGTCTGGCGCCGCGGCCGCCAACTACGCCATGTCTGGCCCCGTCAACTGCCTTTACTTCTCCGAGAACGGCACGTTCCTTGCTGCAGTGTCAGACAACTCGACTGTTCTGTCCATCTGGGATCTCCGCAACTCGAAGGAGATCAAGGTTCTGGAGACGGGCAGCCAGATCGATTCTATCTGCTGGGATTACACTGGGCAATTCCTGCTCACTGGTGGCCCCAGCGGTGTGACTGTCCAGCAATACTCGAAGGCATCCAAAGAATGGTCGGAGCCTTTGCGCAGCGCCGTGCCAGCAGTAGCAGTGGCTTGGGGCTCTGCTGCCCAGAGCATTGTGGCATTGAACAGCGAAGGTGGAGTCACAGTTTTGACAGCACAGGAGTCATGATACCTTACAGAGAAGGAACCTCTTTTGTACTTCTAGCCAAATGTGTTTCCATTTTCCTCTTTTTCATTGTCCTCAATCACTCTAGGCTTAAAAGGTTTACAATCAGGATCGCTGCGTAAGGCAAGGAAATTCATGTTTGTTTCAACTCAGTCATAGCACTTTTGAACGATAATGACGCCGGTTAGCAAGTCTTGTCTGTTCCTCAACTACGATTCGCGCCAGCGTTTATAAATCTTTCCCCAGCTCATGGTACATTGCGCCAGTTTGTAAATTGTCTGCTTGCCAAATGCAAATTCCTTCGCCACTGCTTATAAATTTATGCATTGGGCGGCGGTATGACATCTCTCCACCACAGACTCGGAACCAGCTAGTCATGGCCTCCACCAACAATAACGGGAGCCCCTACCGACTTTGGATGCTCCAGCATCCCTAACCTTCCATGTTATACCCCTCTCGGTCCAACTCTTTCCATTCAATGACATTGACCTCACATCCTCGACATGAATGGTGATTCAGGCGTCCAGTTTGTGGCGGCGCGGCCAAGAAAGGTTTGTTCCATTGCATTCATGAACTTCACAGAGCGGGGCATTTCTTTACGATACCAACACAAACCCACCGGAACTTTTGAAGGCATTTCTAATGATTATTCTCAATAGCGTCCTCATAATCAGATGTCCGAACCATCACGAAGCCAGCATCAGTCTCGCTGGCGCTCAGACGCTGAACCGTCCTCGTCCCAAGGCCACAATTCTCCGCATAGCCGCCCACCGTTGCCACCGATGAGATATCCTGGAGATGGATATGATTTCCGTCGACCGATAATGTCTGATTCTCCTCAAAGAGAGGATGTAATAGATTTGACGAACGAGCCAGATTCTCCGGAAGACCAGAGAAGACCGCAGAATGGCGGCTCGCGAACAACACCACGACTACCACGATTTGGAAGAAACATAATGGCCGACGTGGTCGATCTTGAGGAACCAGAAGATATAGTTCGAGTAGATTCCCCAAGCAGTCCGGAAGTCCAGTTTGTCGGAGCTACAGTTCGCCAGCCAGAACCGGCGCCGGCACCTCCGCCTAGAAATCGGGGCTTCATAGGGGCGAATCTCTGGGATTTAATACGATTACAACGTGAAATGGTACCACGTCATCTCATGTCAAGAGAGGAAAGCTTCAGACAGGAAATTGCATGGAGAGCACGAGACCTTCACCGTCGTCCGCCCGACGAGGTGGATATGTTTTTGCTTGGTGCTGCGGAGGAAGCTATCGATCTTGAGGATGCCATGGATCTCGCGATAGTCGGGGATAGGTCCTTGAGAGTTGAGTATCCTACTTCTGGGTTGACTTCAGATAGAGGCTCCCGCCAGAGCTCGTACAAAGCGCCAAGTCCTCCCTCCGAAGGATTTACGAGAAGCGCTGGGGAGGACGATTTGGTCGTGTGCCCAAATTGTGATGAAGAACTCGGAATAGGGGATGAGACAAAACAACAGATATGGTTATCGAAACCTTGTGGACATGTTCGTGCGACCCTATCATATGTTGGGACCTGGCTGACGTTTTTCAAGGTATACTGTGGCGAATGTGCCAGGAATCGTGCTGTTTCCAAGGCTAAGAAGACTCCCCAGAGAACCAAACCATTCTCTAAATGTCAGGTCATTGATTGCGGTAAACCTGTCAGTGCACCGAAATCAATGTTCCAGATATACCTTTGATCACCGGTATTCTGCATATGTTCAACGATGATCTGTGGTGTATTCCGGCGGAGTTAAAGCGTTCTTTTTCGGTTTCCCTATTTTGATACCCCATTGCATGTGTACTGTGGGCGCGAGGGCATTTGCGATTTTCTCCTCCCTTGAGGGACTTTTTCTGGATAGTCGAGGCATGAGGCATATCATTTATTCATTCTACCTCAGTAGATAAAGGTCCATAGCAGCGGTTCATGCAACCTGCTGTTAATCTGACATTCAAAGGTATCTAATTTGTACATACCGTGCAATGACCCCTAATTGAAAGGCCTTGGGGTCGTCAAGGAAAAACAGGACCAGAACAGAAATAACCCATGATATACATTATACACAGAAAAGGCTGGAAAATGGAGCCTCAACACCAGTCTGAACACCCCCAACACTGCTTCATACCATCTTGAGATCTCCGTGGTACGGGGACCAGATGCCTCTTACACTCTCGTTGATACTGGTGACGGGTTTTTTGGTGCGCTTGAGCTTCTCGCCGCTGGCTTCCTTGAGCAGATTCGCCTTCTTCAGGATTTGTTCAGGTTCCATATTCCGAACGCATATCGCTTTCTCTCGTCCGTTGATATAGTGACCTTTAATTACCGGGTGTTTGTGCGGCCGTGGTGATACTCGGATTTCGATCTGAGGATTGGCTTTGGCGAAGGAGGGTAGAGAGTGTTTCAGGAAAGCGCTGCATGACAGAACAAGTTAATTCAATTCATTGATAGAGTCAGAAGAATAACTGGACTTACACCATGCCTCTCGAGCTACCAGCCCAGTCGCAGTAGTGGAAATCCAAACGTTTGCATTGTAGAATGAAGGCGCCCACGCCATTCTGTATTCCCAGCACGTCAGTCACTGAAAGGAGGCAATCATTGTTTGGCAACTAGCTTGAATCATACCCTGGCCTTGGCTACCGTTCTAATGCCTTGTACAGGCATTTTGTGATGTATTGTATGATCGCTGTCGGTGTCTAACAAGTCATCTAGGAACAGTTCGGTGACTTTTCAAGACCGCAAGCAAGGTGGTTCCCCATTGGCTGGCGGCAATCCCGCTTAGCGCGTCTGGCGCTTCTGCAGTCCCGTGGTTCCAGCCAACTAATGGGAAACGCGAAACTCTCAACAACCTGGCCGCGAGAATCTGAGTCCGAGGGAACCTACCTGAACTATTAACTATCGTTTCCCCTCATGACTTTAGATCACATCGAGAAGTTGTCGCTAGCTTGAAATAAAATCTTTGAGGGGTCAAAATGACGGACAAACTCCCCCCTCCCCTCCTGGCGCTCTTCCAGCCTCGTCCACCATTACGTTACGTTCCTCCCATTGATCGCGCACCCGAAGATGTCAAGAAGAGTAGCATCGGCGGTGTTGCAGATTTCCTTGGGGAACTTAAGAAATACGGCGAGGAAGTTCCTTACAATGCCACAGAGAGCTGGCTGCAACGCAAGTGGCGTCAGAAGCTCGAGATAAAGGAGAGGCTGAATAGGCAGTTGACTGAAGGCCTTCAAACCTGTAAGAGCCTCGACGATTGATTGAACGTTCGCTCATTAGTGCTAACCATCTGCATAGATGATCCTTCGAATGATCCTCAAGCTCGGGGCGATCCCTTCAGAACTCTGTTTGTTGCTCGACTGAGCTACGACGTGAAGGAGTCCGACCTAGAACGAGAGTTCGGTAGATTTGGGCCAATTGAAAGAGTGAGATTATTTGTCGTCGAGGTGTCTTTCAAAGCTAACTTCTGTTAGATCCGCATTGTAAAAGACACAGTCACGCCGAAGGGCTCCAAGAAGCCACACAGGGGCTATGCTTTCATCGTGTACGAGCGTGAAAAGGACATGAAAGGTACTACTGCTACTCACATTTATAGGGAAACCTTTGAGACTTCTCTTGACCCCAAAAGTTTGGACTCCTTGCTGACCTGATCATCCTTGTCCCGACTCAGCTGCCTACAAAGAGACAGATGGAATTCGAATCAAGGATCGACGTGTCTTGGTAGACGTGGAACGTGGCCGCACAGTCAAAGGCTGGAAGCCTCGCCGCTTCGGCGGAGGCTTGGGAGGACGTGGCTATACTAAGGCTTTGCCCTCCCGTCCCACCGGACCTGGATCTTTCGGTGCGCCTTCTGGCCCTGGAGGATTTGGTGGTGGATTCCGGGGCGGATATGGAGGTAGAGGTTTTCGAGGAGGGTATCGCGGCGGCGATCGCTTTGGACCTCGTGGCGGGATTGGTTATCAGGGCGGACGCAACGGCTTCGGTGGACAGGCTCCACCAAACGCTCCCTCCGGTCCCGGTGGTGGCCGGAATGCTGGCTTTGGAGGCGGCTATGCTGGTGGTGGAAAGTATGAGAGAGATGCCCGGGCCCCAGGTGTAACTGGCAGCAACCGCGAGCCTGTCAGGCCCAGAGAGGGCTACTCAGAGCGAGACCGGCGTGATCATGATCGTGAGCGGGAAGGTGACCGTCACAGAGACCGTGATCGGGATCGCTACCGTGACCGTGATCGCGACCGCGAACGTGACAGATATGGTGGCCGGGAAGATTATGGCCGCAAGAGACATCACGAAGACGATTCCTATGAGGATCCTCGCGCTAAAAGGAGGTACTGAACCTCCCTTGCTGGATTAAGTTCCCCATCCAGGCGTCAGCATGGTTTGCTGGTGGGTATCTATGCTTGATCTTTCCTTTCTTCCCTTGTCCTCTTTGATGCAATGGGTAAGGCAAGGTCACTTCAGAAGTCAACAGCGACATTTACGACCACGGAAGCATTAATAACTCGCACAGTCAAACCGATGTGCCACCTTTTTCTGCTTGTCACCAGGCATCTTCATCAGCTGAAGGCTTCACTTGTTACTATTTCCTTTGCGAAGGGTCAAGGTTTGGAGGCACGATTCGTGATGGCCCCTTTTCCTCCTTACGATCTCGTGGTCTCGCCTCTGTTCTGCTTGTTTTCCATCTTGTTTTGTTGTGTCGGCCCTTTTAAGGTCTCTGTTACTCTGCACGGGTAAGTATGTATTTTAGGTAGCCGTCATTTTCCTAGGTGCAATTTGGTTGGGATCCGGGGATGCTCAGGTAAGAGACGCAGGTAAGGCATATTTAACGGCCATGTCGATGCCAGAATCCTCGTATGCAAGTAAGAATCGGTAATCTATCTCCATAAATTCATGCTTGTCACCATGTAGCTTTCTGCTCTGAATGGAAGATGTCCTGCAAAATTGCTTTTCCGGTGGTAATCTATGTCCACCGTACGCTCATCCAACAACATCTAGGATGAATTCATGATCTTCGAGGAATATAAAAAGAGAAACAACGAAAGAACGCCTATGCCCAACTCCAATCAATGCCCAGGAAATTTTTGGGGTAAAAGAAGAAAAGGAACGGTCTTGGACATGAATTACTGTCCATCAACCTCCATGCCCTCATCCTTCTCGAGGATCTTAACGTCACCGGTACTCCGAGTCCATTGCGCCTTTAGATCGACTTTGAATTCGGCAGTAGCGACACCGAACATCTTCAGCAACGTTGTCTGCCGCGAGTCCAGAACTTCTCCCTCTTTGCAGACAGGGTAGCCCTCTTGCCCATCAGTCAGCTCGAGCATGACCTTGCCCTTCACTAGACGAGTAGGAACTCCCAGTTTGCGCAGCTCCGGCTCGATCGTGTGGCTGACCGGCTCGTCTTCGGACGCAGGGATCTCACCACCACGGGAGTAGACCAGGCCATTGGGGATGCTGAATGAGCGGGTGCTGACGGTGCCAGCACGGGCAAAGTCGAGGGGGCGGAAGGCGTCAAAGTAGCTGAGGACGGACTCGGGATCGCGGGAGGTGAAGAGAAGACCGACGGCACCTGTCAGGTAGGAAGAGAGCTTGTGCAGGTTGGGTGCGGCCTCGGTCTCGGGGTTGTGGCCAAGGGCAACGGCCATGACTTTAGTTTTGCCAAAGAAGAGACTATTTGGACTGTTAGCGATTGAAGTGCGATAATGTTTCCGCTGCCATATTGCACATTGTGAAAGGGTATATCTCGCGGGGCTGGTCCTGAAAATCAGGTAGACTCACCGACTATCGGCAAATTCGGTGCGCACATCCTTCAAATAAGTGTTGCGCATGTTATCGACGGAGAAAACGAATAGGTGATCATAATTTTCGACACATTCGCGGATATTGGCATAAAGTCGTCTGGTCTGTTCCTTGTGGGACTTCTTGGTGACCTTCGACTCGTGGACAATTCTGGCACGCTTTGAACGAGGCATTGCGAAATATTATAGATTTTGAATTTCTGAAAGTGATTATACCGTTGCGAGTCTCTGTATGCCTTGAAAGATGCGGAAATATACAGACTCGGAAAATTGACTCAGAGCAGAAAGATACGATTATTTTTTTCTTCTCTGATAACAGGCGGATTAATGTTGATGCGGGGCTTATCCGGGTACGCTAAGCCGTATAAGGAATTTAGCTGATGATGTTGGGGCTTCAACTTCCGTTTCCAAGGTCATCATCGTCATTAATTATCCATGGGCCAGATTCATTTCTCGTTCATTGGAGATGGACTCATAATGATAAACGACAGCTGGGCTGAAGAACTGAGTTGAGACATCTTTGACAATGCTTGACTTCATGGACTACATCCAATTGGCATTCGCCGAGGCGACCAACTGGAACCGCGACAACTCATATTCGTCCCTGACAGCCACAGCGCAATGTACGTGCATTTGCCTCATATTAAAGCTTAGATAGTTATGATCTCGATTTGACTGCATACAGCGTTACTCGATTTCTCGACTCCGGAGCGGCTGCGCGTCCATCTTTCGTCCCTAGCCACTCCTCACTTCGCGACCAGTTATACCCTCGGCACAGTTGGATTGATCGATGGCTCCGTATCGTACCTCTACAGCACCGTGCCTTTAAACAATACTCCCAGCCGGAGCGCCCTTATTCCACTGCGTAAACTAGCGCGCGGTTATCGCCAAGTTCAGCCTCCAGTTGCCCCGGTGGAAGGTTGGGGGTGGCAGTCACTCCTTGATGGACTCGGATCCTCTGAGTCCAAACCCTCCGGCAATGGCGATAGTCAACTTTCGCTCGGGCGGAAGGCGACTCTGCTCAATGCAACTTTGCATCTTCCTCCCCCGACAACCCTGAATGCCTTGTTCTTGCGCCGAATCTCACCAACCATGCAGCTGTCATTGGCAGTCTGCTCGACCCGGGGACCTCCTCTATCAAACTCTGCGCCGCAAGCTTCTCTCCTAGGTCAACTTTCCCACGACACGGGCAAGTATAGCAATGAATATCTGTTCAGCACGGACAATTCGTTGTTCGGCTGGCGGGGGCTGTGGAATTTCGGCCCAGACCCGCGCCATACCAAGGAGAACGCATCACCACGGTTATCACTACTATCGGCCGGCGCAGAAGCATATTACTCCCCCGTCTCTTCGCTCATCGGCATGTCAACTGGGTTACGGTTCAGCACCCTACCAGCAGCCACCGAGATGCCGTCATCAGCGTCATCCACGTCTAGCACAACCACGACCTCAAACCACGGCACCCCAATCTCCACCTTCCCATACACCCTCACCCTGGTCCTAACACCACTCACCGGCTCCCTATCAACCACCTACTCCCTACGCGCCTCGCCCAACCTAGCCTTCAGCTCCCGCTTCGGCTTCAACGTCTACAGCTGGGAAAGCGAAATGGTCGCCGGCTGCGAACTATGGCGGAAGAGGAAATCCCCGCACCCGCCAATCGATGACGATGGCCTTGAATGGGCCAGGCGAAAGATGCGCATGGCCGATCCCTCTGCCTTTCCTCCTGTGGATCCCCCCACTGCTCATAATGAAAACCAGGAAAATGAATCAGTGTTGAAGATCCGCGTCGATCAGTCCTGGAATGTGCGGTTGCTGTGGGAGGGCCGCGTGAAGGAGCTTCTAGTTAGTGCGGGTGTGGGGTTAGGTCCTAGTTCATTCTCTTCGTCTTCGTGGGCTGCGAATTCGACTGCAGCGGGGGGTGGGCAGTCTGTTGGCGGAGGTGTTTCTGGGAAATCGTATTGGCATGGTGTTGGGGTGTCAGTTTCGTATTCGTCGTGAGACCAAAATATCCTATGATCTGTATATGATCTGCATCGTTCTTTGTATATAGCGCTTTCTACTACGTCCTAAATATGAATTAGGATAGAATTCATCCATGAATTTACGAATGTTAAGAGGATTGAACCAGCTGTATCGCATACTCCACTTTATTTACATTCAATTTTTTACTTTAACGTTGAGATATATAGCTTGAACTTCACCCGCTGAATGGGCGAACCTAAGCAAGCATATATAAGTCCCCAGAGGGCCGCTTAAGAGCCCGATTGCGATTCATGATCTGTATTCCTGCCGGTACTACAGTGGCAGCAGGATTTGGGGAGGGAGGTTTTCTCGTATGTCGGCTTACAGACGGGCGTTAACAATGTCGACGACTATATCACATCATTAGTCTATAACTTCGACACTCAATTGGGTAGAAAGGAGTCCTTACAGGCAGGCTTCAAGCTGGCACCGCCAACCAGGAAACCGTCGACATCGGGCTGCTTGGCCAGCTCGCGGCAGTTCTTCTCGCTGACGGAGCCACCGTAGATAATGCGGACGTTCTCAGAGGCGTCGGCGGAGACGTCGTCGCTGAGCCACTTGCGGATGGCGGCGTGGACCTCCTGGGCCTGCTCGGTGGTAGCGACCTTGCCGGTGCCAATGGCCCTGCAGTGTGTTGTTAGCGTTTAGTTGTGAATTGATGTATGGGTGAGCGACTAACCAGACGGGCTCGTAGGCAATGACGACCTTCTGCCACTGCTCCTTGGAGAGCTCCTTGGCGACAGCAGTAAGCTGCCTTCTAACGACGTCGATGGTCTTGCCAGCCTCGCGCTCCTATGTAGTGTTAGTCTACTGGATACGTGGGGAATAGAACCGAGCGAATAGAATAACTTACCTCCAGGGTCTCACCAATGCAAAGGATGACGCTCAGGCCACCATCAATGGCAGCCTTGGTCTTGCGAGCAATGAACTAATCAGAGAAGTTAGCCATTCCATTCCCAATCCGGCAAATAAGGTTCCAGCGAGTAACGTACCTCGTCAGTCTCCTTAAGGATGACACGACGCTCGCTGTGTCCGATAATAGCCCAGTCAATCTTAGCATCCTTCAGCTGCTCAACGCTGATTTCGCCGGTGAAAGCACCGTTGGGCTTGTCGAAGACGTTCTGGGCGGCAACGCCAATCTTGGAGTCGGCAGTTTGGCGGGCAAGGAGGAGGTAGAGGGCAGAGGGGGAGATGACGACCTCGACGGAAGGGTCGAGCTTGGCCTCATTGAGGTTCTTAATAATGGAGGTGATGGTGTCAGTGACACCGTTCCTATCATTGCGCCGAGAATGTCAGTAGCTGTGCAGTTGCAGGTTGGGATGGTGAAGCTGCGAGGGGAATTGCGGGGCATTGGGTTAGAGCTCATACATCTTGAAGTTACCACCGACGAAGAATTGGCGAGGCATTTTGGCTGAGTGTATAGAGAAATGAAAGAAATGGGAAAATATGCGGAGGATATGAATCTTAACAGTATGGAGAGATGGGTATGAGGGAAGAAAAGCAGGAAGTCACTAGCCTGGAGTAACCGACGGTTTATTATGGAGTTTATGACGAAGGAAGACGAAGAGAAAACGGGAGACAGCGGGGCTTGGTGCCTTACCGAACTGGCAGAAACAGAGAGGGGCTTATCGATAACACTTGTACTGCGTCACTTGGTCCACTCCCCCCGGTGAGGTTGATGAGCTGTCCTGCTGCGTGTACATATGAGATGATTCTTCAATTGGCTCCTCTAATACGAAAAGGATGTCCAGGGAGTTATCTGCAGAGTGTAGACTATTCAAAACTATTGTTCTGTATAATTGCATGTACCTAATTATCAATAGACAAGATATACTAGTAACGCCCATGTTCCCAGTGGTATCCCTGTTGACCGATTGACCGAAACCCCGAAAGTGTACATTACAGCATGGGAGACAGAAAGGGGAGAAAACTAAACTAAATTCCAATCGAAATGGGTAAGGAAAAGGTTAAGGAACCTAAACAAAGGCCCAGGGAATTTCATAGGTAATATCGACGCTGAAAGAGACCTGTTTCTCGAAGCGGCAGGTGTCGGTCCAAATAACGGGCTTCTTCGAGTTTCTCGTCCAACATCCGGGCCTGATGCTCGACCAGCTTCTCTCGCCGTTCCACTCTCGCTTCCCGGTCATCCAGGATTCGCGTTCTGATGTCATTCCTCTCACGGCCCTTAAGCAGTTTCTCACCGAGGTGTACTAGGTCGAGGTCGGCCGAGTTTGCGGGTGCTTGCACAATCTTGGGCCGGCTCCGGGGCTGTTGCTGGGCGGCACCCTCTTTCAATTGAGGCTTCACAGTTCGCTTGCTTGATTGCTTGCTATTTGCTGGGATCACCTCGACATAGCCGACTGGGTATTTGCTGCTGTTGAGCTTCGAGTCTGAAGCAGGCTTGGTCGGCTTCTTGCGGTAATGAGTCCTGTAAGCGACCTCAGGCCGATTTTGCCTTGATGCGGAGTTCTGGCGATGATGAAGGCTTCCGCGCCATGATTTCGTTTTTTTTGGCGCTTCGTCAATGATGTCCTCGGAGCCTTCGGTAGCTGAGCTTGCGTCCTCAAAGTCAAACAGCTCCGAATCGTCATCTCCTAGGCTGCTCGACTCAGGAGGCCACTCTACTTCGGGCCCGACATGCAGACTTGACGACCGGGGTGTATATGTTTTATTCGCGCTGGTTTGATTATGAATCTCTGGCCTCATGAAGGGCTGAGCTGCATGATGATTGTGTTGGGGCCCAAGACCCCGATCATGGCTCTGAGGATGCGCATCAGGAGCGACTGGGATGACACGGATACCTGGATTTTGTGGCTGAAATTGAGGATTGTTGCCTGGATGAGGTACCCCATGATGATGTACCTCTGGTTGTTGGTGCATTCCTGACCATTGCGTCTGTTGATGTTGCTGCTGCCTTGCTGTATCAGCGTGACCCTGAGCAGGGAAATGTGGTTGCTGGTACGCATGCTGAGGATGTTGCTGCGCTTGATTCATATTTGCTGGCATCTGTGCATGGTTGATAGCCGGCTGATTCCATTGGCCATTTATCTCGACAACCCTCGGTATACGCACATCTTCTGCCATGAAGTTGTTGGGATTGACAGTGTGCTCCTCTCTTGGCTTGGAATGGGTATGGACATCGGCCGGTTCGGCTGTCACCGGCCCTCTCACAATCACCACATCCATCGAGAGCGTTTCAAAATCACCCCGACGAGCACCCTTGCCTTTGACCGGCTTGTAATCCTCCTTGATGTACGCGCAGGTCCATTCAAACCGAGGGTCACTGCGGCTGTGCTCATTGATTAACTGGTCCACATGGGTTCGTTTCAATTTTGATAGTGCTTGATATTGCTCAACAGCAGTAGACTTCTTTGCTCTCTTCTGCACCAACTGAAACAGATCTGCCTGGCTCAGGTTCATCCTTGTTTTCTCGACTTGGTTCCAAGTGGACTTTTGGCCGGGTGCTGCCTCGGCCTTGAAGAAGGTGTACCCAATGTAATAGTATGGAGAACGCGTGTGTTCTCTGATGGGTTCGGAGTGACCTGTTTGTTGGTAGCTTTGGGCAGACCTTTGGGGGTCCACATGAAGCTGAGCCATTTGGTCCACCAGATATGCAGGATCTATCTGGCCAGGAACACGGTGCTGAATGATGCGAGGGTCCTCGTGCGGATGAGCCGGTGGGTGATGAAGAGGAGGGACAGGCGGGCCCATATTTTGATTGGCGATCACCATGGTCTGCAGAAGAGTACTTTCGGTACCAGCACCAAGACGAGAGTACAGTCAGAGGTAAGGGAACAGTCTCCAGACTAATACAACATATAGGAGTCAAACAAGGACTACCAGAGTTGAGGGCACTTAATGGCATATACAGATGATGATGAGACCATAAACATCAAGGCCACTGGAAAGGACACAGAGACATCTTTAAGCTCCAGGCAGAAGGAAGTAGGACCTGGAGGGGCTCTGTCGGCCTTTTCAATGCAAAAAGGCGGCTGCTGAGTGACCACTCAGGTTTCATGGTGTGAAGTATCCATGCACTTCTGCCTTGCCATTTGCTCTGCACTCTCTTCACACGCGACAGAAAAATTTTTCGAACCTGGAGGGGATGAACTCATGGGCAAGTTTCCCGGTCAGTTGGATGATTCGTCGATGAGAACGAAATAATGACCAGAGGTGTCGCAGAGCTGCATCTCAGGCACAGAAACACGAGTGTAATGGGGCGCAGGACGCGCCCGGGCAAGTCTACTGCGAAGGTCTGGCCTGGTTGCTGAGGCTGTTCCTCCTGGTCGTGGAGGCCTCAGCCGCAAAGCAGTGGCTGTGCAGGAGACATACTACAGTAGAATCAGTGGCCAATCGAGGACATTCGTCAATGTTGACATAGATCAGAGAGTAAGCAAAGCATCAATTTGACTGACCGGAATACGATGTTGGGGATGTAGATGATTCCTGCGACTGTGGATGATGATGCCCTTACTACCGTGGAGCTGGCGCGCTGCATCACCGCCGGTCTCCAAAATGATGAGTTGCTTTTTTCCACGAGGCTCTGCTGGGATTGCAGCCTAGTCTGCCTTGCAACCTCACCTACCTCCAGTGTTGGATTTTGTTTTGATGACGGTGCCTTCGTTCTATGACTGGTGGATGGGAACATGCAAGTAGGGAGGATTGAGCACTCTCTGTGCCGCTCGATCCTGCAGCTAAGAGACGCTCAAAGCAGGCACCATCGCGCCTTTGTGCAGTCATTCTCATCAGCCATCCACATTGCGTAGTGTCATGTTTTAAGCCAACTAGTTACTGTATCCTTGCCTTTTGGCTTGCAGTAGTAATCAGTGACACCCATGCAAGTCCCACAGGCCACATGTCAAGTGGATATGCTCCTTTGTTTCTGCAGTGTTGTTGACTCGCTTGAAGAGACTGAATACCTGCAGTGCAAGTCATCCATGATTGCAGTGGCTTGAAAGAAGTTTTTTTTTGGCCCCATCTTGATTGATAATATCGCTCATAGTCATCAGTCATTGAATATTTATGTGGATGGCTTTTGGCCTCTGGTTATGTTGCCGTGGCGTGCAGTATTTACCCTTTTTTTGCCCTGACAGACTGAGACACGCCTCGTCATCCTGTCAGTTGATTATATTTAAACTGGATTGTAATACTGTAATTTCACTAGCAGCAATGCTGGCCTTAAATCAGTAGTAATTTGACGTCTTGTGTGGGGTCTCCTTGCGCAATATATCCTGGCAGGGACACTACTCGTAGGGCTTAAAATTGGGAAAATGGATGGGAGCGAAGAGGACTCTGTATTTGTCCTCCTTGTTAATCCTAACACTTAAACAATTTTTGACTAAAATAAAGCTCCCGGTTCACGGATGATCTCTTTGACGTTGTCTGCCTTGGTTACGGAACCGGATGCCCTTCGGAGGTCAACAAAGATAGAGTTAGAATAGCTTCCTGGCAGGTGTCCGATTGTAATAGCATGAATGATGCCCTTTGTCATGTAATATCTAAACTGAAACGCTCCCTTGTCATTCTAATCTTAAGATCTTTATGAGTCGGAGACCGCAACAAGAGGGCACCCTCTTCTGTTACCAGTAGAGAGCTGAAGAGTGTCCAAACAGCCCTTTCAAATTGTGAGAGGACAATGACTTCGATATGAGAGGCATCTCCATATCCGCAATCTCTTTGTCTAGAACTCAGCGAGTATTCAACTTGAAACCCTTTGTTGACACTGCTTATTTCGTTATTCAGGTTAATGTCTTTATCAACCACCACACTGAAGTATTGCCCTTTGTCACTGAACAATGGACCAAGCTCCGGCTCATGATAACTTCATCAACCTTCTATTTTTGGACTGCAGCATGACGATCTGAAAGCAATCTATGGAGGTAGAGATGCCTTTTCCAGGGTATATAGCATACGCATTTCCCGCGTATGACAGTGGGAAGATTCCAGAAAACAACACTCTAACGCTTTCTATTTATACAACCTTGTCAGCTTTTGCATATGCTAGGATGTCAGATTCAAACAACACCCCAAAAGAAGCTGCTGCAGGTAGTTCAGGGCCCAGATTCGACAGCTACACCCCACGCGGCGTCACCCCACGGGGAGATACACTTTCATACGCCAAGAACAGTCCAGTCTTCAATCCCGATGACTCTGGCACGGATGGAACAAATGGGACGAATGGAACGAATGGAACGAATGGCACGAATGCAAACAATGCGACAAATCCGACTGTTGCCCCAAATGATACAGCTGGGGGGGACACGACTGACTCGGATGGTGTTGGTGCTACGGCCAATTTGGGCATAGACCCTCAGAGAATGCCTGCTGATACCCGCCGGTTCGACAAGATTATTCCCCTTCTCATTCAGCCAGAGAGTGCGGTTTCAGAAAGATTCCCACTTCTTCATCGAGTGATTGCGGGCCGACTGAAGACAAGCCTGGATCTGAGGGGAGGACGACAGGTCTCCCGGTGTTCTCACAAGTACGGCCTAGGCGCGGTCGCTCTGAACCAGACCAAGAAACACAGACCTGACAGCCATACCTTCCAAACGAAGGTTGCCAGGTCCATAGAACGATCAAGGGGTGGGCGCGCAACTGTCAACGCACGACTCCAGGGTATGTGCCACAAGCTTCGTCGGAAGGTGAGACTATCTGGTTGCATTGGTTCTGGAGGTATGTCCACCTTTTTTTTTCTCTTGGTGTTGAGTCGTCTTTGGCTGGTAGCTAATGACCTGATATAGGCTTCGGCACCGTGTTCCTTGCCCACAAAAACACTCCTCACAGACAGGCTAACTTTGCCATCAAGGTTAACGATCATAACACCATTGCGGCCATGGGTGATGGGTCACATGTAGCCGAAATGATGTTCTTTGAAGAGGGTGGAAAAGTTCGTTATATACCGTGTGAAGCAATGATCATGCTCTTATTGACTCGCAGCCCAAGGTTTCCAACCCTACACTCTGTCTATACTGAGAAGGACAAGGTCGCGATTGTCATGTCCGCTTGTATCGATTACGATACACTCCAACTCTCAAAGGGAATGAAAGAGACGGACCAAGTCTGGGCCATTGAAGGGGGCCATCTCCGCACTCGTGAAAAGGAGCCAAGATTGAATGAGCTTCAGGCCTGCAAGGTGTCGACGCAGCTCTTGGAAGCAATCGCTTACCTCCGTGATATGAACATCACGTATGACGACGTGTCCTATCGCAATTACCTCGTGGGCGAGAATCTCGACGTAAGTGAATTTCAGAACTTCAGTTCCGTTGAAGATGCAAGGCTTGCTTTTCTTCTGTTACTTTTGTTTTTCCCTCCCCAAATTCGTCTCCGATCTCCCTAGTTGACCATCAGGGCCTGGCTAACAGTCTTTTCTTGAGTACAGACACAACTGATCGACTTTGGAATAATGGGCTTTGGGCTGGATGATCGTGACTTCCTGGAAAACTCCCACACCTACGTCTTTTGGCAAGAGTATCTACTGCCTCCAGAGGTTGCAATCGAATTGCTGAAGCCACAATGGCGCGTCCATGTCAGAAACACAACACGTGGAATCGCACAAGTCAAATGCAGAAACGATACGCGTCAAACCGCACTCTGGAATTATGCTGTTGAGGTGTTTTGTTTGCTGCACGGATACGCACCCTGGGAGGATCCGGAATGGGACGATGAGATTAGGACAGTTGGCGAGTTTGCTTGTAGGCTTATCGATGGCCGTTGGCAGGAGCCTCCCGAACTATACGACGAAGGACCCCGTTGGGACGCAGCTTATGCCAGACGGAAGCGAATGATTAACGAGGAATTGGCTGTCCGGGAGGATTTGTCGCAGGACTGCGTGGACGCGCTGCGGACGATGCTCCAAAGGGACCCAAAGCAGCGACCAAGACTCAGCGAGCTGATTTCGTTTCCTTGGTTCGGCCAATGGGCTTATCACGGTGACAAATTGTTCAGGCGACCAGATATACCTCGCGAGTATTTCGTCTAGCGAAGTTGGAGGTGCATTTCACCAGACCCCGCATAGAATGCGTGATAGACTTCCCTTCCTCGACGAAAAGTATACAGGCAAGCGTTTCATTTCAGCGGTGATGTATGACTGCGACGAAGTTGTTTCCTCCCAGCTAATTTTAGTTTTTCCTCATAGAGATCCATGACTTGATTACCAACAGATCATTTTCAACCTAGTGTGCGAGCCGTACTGTAAGTAGATTTCTGGATGCTGACAAAACCCACAGGACCTCTGATAAAAGGAATTATTGACATTCGTAACTCATTAAGGATATCCCCAGTACCTCATCTAGCAATAGAACATATTCCTAAGTGGAAGATCGGTATAGGCGTAAGGGAGGAATTTGGTCGAGTGTCGTATCGTTACCGCCGAAGGCTGTCCAGCCTGGCCTGAAGATCGTCATCGCTGGTAGTCCCACCACCGGCTCCAACCGCTTGGGCAACTCTGGTCTCGCCAACCGCTGCCTTCTGGATATCTGACGGCGTTTCACCCAGCTGTGGTAGAAATGTCAATAAAGTGCAAGAATGAGAACTAGCCCGCTGGATGGACCTACCGCCTGGCTGAGGTCAACACCAATTTCATCCAGAACTTCCTTCACGATGTCTTCGCCTTCCTCTTCCTCTCCTTCTAGACCTGTAGCCTCGTCTATGGCATCGTCCATCATTTCTTGCCGTTGGTCCATGATATCATTCTCTCGTTCAAACTCCATCGCAATCCGTTGAAGCGCAGGGAGGTTCATCTGGCGATTCATGCTTCCTAGAAGCATCGTGGCTCCTTTCATAGATTGCATCATCTGTTCATTGCTTCGAACAGTCTGTATGTCACTGTCAGCTCACTGATCCGCCAGCTCTCTAACAGCTGCCGTACCTGAATCCGGAGGGAAATGGCCTGTAACTGCGTCCGCATCTGATAGAATTTCTGGATGTACCTGATCGCAAGTGACAAATTAATCAAGAGATACAGTGAAGGGAAAAATAGACCGGTGTTATGCTATACATACCTCCTCGTCCGAACCAGATCCTTTGCTTGGATCTTGCAGGCTCCAATTTGGCCATTCTTGGCGCTCTTTTTAATGTCTTGAATCAGCTTCTTCTCCTGGTTTTCCAACTTGACACGTTCCCGGTCTAGTTCTCGCTGCGTCCGGTCGAGCGCTCTTTGATGCTTGCGCAGACGCTCCGCTGGCGTCATGCGCTTCCCGAATGCCCACTCGACGATCTAGAAGAGGCCTGTAAGTGGGGAAACAAGAGGTAGTGTGGTGTACCACGTACATTCATGATGAGCACGACAAGTCTATGTAGCGTTTGAAGAGAGTGTCCAAAGTAAACAAGCCCCTTCACAAACGGCAATTGTTATGCGCAGCAGTATATTTATCAGATGGAAGCCTGCGGTGAATGTGATGCGGTGACATCAACCCACCTAAGCAGAGGCTTGACGGGGTAACGAGCAATAATACGCGGCCATTATTGATTACTGCAGGAGGGGGTCACATGCTGCCGCCAGCCCATTTCGGGCCTAGTCCAGCGCCTGCCGTCATGAAATTTCCCGGTGGAACCATCACTATCACCTAAACCCGGTTCTGCCAAACACCCTTCCATTCTGTTATTCTCGAAGTCGATGCAACGCACACGATATTCGTCATGAGTCAGGAGTATTTCCCCGGCAAGAGCGCATCGGCCGGAGAGGGATCCTCTCGGCATCCTCCCAAGGATGTTCCCTCGGAGAACAACCCTTTTTATCCACGACCCCCACCTACGTACATGACCGTTGGGAATGGGTCGACGTCTGAGAGCGCCACGGCTCTCATGGCTTCGTTGAATGCTGATTCGGGCTATGGAGGGAGTATCGCGAGTGGAAGTGTGATGGATGGTGATGAAGGGGCCGGGTGGCGAGCGGATATGATGGTTGATAAACCGACGCCGGTGCCTACGCCTCCCGGCGTCGGTAATTGGAATCCAGCTGGTTCGTGGTTCTGTTCATGTTGGAATAATAAGGGGTAATGGAATTGGAGCATTGTTGCTGACGTGTGGTTGATACAGCCGAGCATGAAAAGCAGGTTATTGCCAGCCATGTTCATCAACTACTCTAGTATGTGCGGACAAATTAGCTGCAACTCGTTTTGAGAGGCTGACAAGTCTTCTTTCCAGTAACTCGAATCGGACGAAACTCGGGCGTGCGATTTCCCGGACGATTGAAACGTTGAAGGAGCTTCAGGATATGAACCGCCAATGGCCAGCACACTATCCATCTGTACAGAGCGCTCCGGGTAGCCCCGGCTCGGATTCGCAGAGACCCGGTCTACGACAGAGTCAGTCATATTTCGAAAGTGAACACAATCAATCGGAGCCTTTCCCCCGGCCGGGACAAATGCGACGCGCAGCCACGATGTCAGGAAGCGATGACTTGGCGGAGTCGAGTGCCGCGGCCGAGCGCCGACCTTCACCGGAACCAAGATTGATGAGCCCACAGATTGCGCAGGAATTCTCGATTTTGAAGTTGGATCTGAAGCTCGGTGCTCTGTCACAGGCCGAGTTGGTACATTCGCTGGAGAAGGCCTCGATTGCATCACTTTTGGACGGAAAAATCAGTCAGAGCATCAAACACCTTCTTTCTCTACGGGACAGAATCGAAGACACATCAAGCAAGGTGCTAATCACGGGAGACTTGAATGCCGGCAAATCCACTTTCTGTAACGCTTTGCTGCGTCGCAAGGTGCTTCCCGAAGATCAGCAACCCTGCACTAGCATTTTCTGCGAGGTTCTCGATGCGCGAGAGAACAGTGGAGTCGAGGAGGTACATGCGGTACACAAGAACAAGCAATACAATCGTAACGATGAAAGTACCTACGATGTGTACACTCTCCTGGAGCTGGAAAACATCGTTATCGACAACTCCAAGTACATGCAATGCAAGGTCTATGTGAAGGACGTCCGAACGATTGATGAATCTCTCCTCAATAATGGGGTGGTGGATATCGCTTTAATCGATGCACCTGGCCTCAACTCAGACTCGTTAAAGACGACAGCCGTTTTCGCCCGGCAGGAGGAAATTGATGTGGTTGTGTTTGTGGTATCGGCCGCCAACCACTTTACTCTTTCCGCCAAAGAGTTCATCTTGAATGCTGCTCATGAGAAGGCTTACATCTTCATTGTTGTCAATGGGTTTGATCAGATTCGTGATAAGCAACGTTGCGAACGCATGATCCTGGATCAGATTGGCAAGCTCAGTCCTCGTACGTATAAGGAAGCCGCTGAGCTGGTTCATTTTGTTTCCAGTAATGCCGTCCCAGTTGCGCCTCCCATCCAAATGGAGCAATCTGGTGGTGGCAGTGGTGGAGGTTCTGATCCTCATGGAGATGACGATGACGACCAGCCTGACGATAAAGGGAAGGGCAAAGGAAAGGAGAGGGAGAAAATTCGAGATTTTGAGAATCTGGAGAGCTCTCTCAGACGATTCGTCCTGGAGAAGCGTGCTCGTTCCAAGCTGGCGCCTGCGAGAACATATCTTCTCAACCTACTTGCGGATATTAATTCATTAGCAGCTGTTAATCGTGACATCGCTCAGTCGGAACTCAAGCGTGTTACAGACGAGCTCGCTGAGCTTGAACCAGCCTATGAAAATGGCAAGAAGAAACAGGTCGAGCTCGGTGAAGAAGTTGAAAAGTGTATTGACGGCTCGTGCGAGGATGTCTACAACCATACACGTTCAACATTAACGGACACCATCTCGCGAGTGTCCGAGGCAGACCTAGGTGTTGAGTACCCTGGTCTGTTCTCTGCGTTCCAGTATGCTGAAGATCTCAAATTGGCAATGCTGGAGCAGATCGCTACATCCGTCGCCGATTGCGAGGACTACGCGCGGGCAAAGACCGTTCAAGGAGTGGGATTCATTCAGAACATTGGTCTGCTGCATGTTGGAGAGGACAAGTTCGCTCCATTGAACTTCCGTGCTGATGCAATGTTCCGCCGTGGTCGTCGCCACACGCTAGCTAGACAGGTCGACACTGAGGTGGAGATCTGGGACTTCTTTGATATTTCCGGTTTGTGGGAACGGCAGGAGAAGATGGCTGGCACCGGAATTGCCATGACTGCCGTGACAGTCCTCGGTGGTCGAGCCTTCGGAGGCAGCTGGGTAGATAGCATGCTCAGTGCCGCCAAAATCCTTGGGCCTAACAACTTGCGGCGTCTCCTCCTACCTGGTATCGTCGCTGCTGGTAAGTTTCCTGTCGTCTTCAATTCTGCTATACGCGATCTCAAGCTAACTTTCAACAGCCGTCTTGACCACTGCTTACATGCTTTCGTCAATCCCGCATACACTTCCCCCTCGTCTCTCGCGCAAGCTTGCCGCTACTCTGTCCGAAATGGACTACGTACACTCCAATGCCAGTCGTATCTCGACTGAGGTTCGCCGCATCCTCCGTATACCCGCCGGCAATCTGCAGACCAGCCTCGCTCAAGGCATTGAGGACCTCGGAAGACGTAAGCTGGAGGTCAGCAAGACGAAACACGAGAGCGAGGTCGCGAGCAAATACTTCTCAAACCTCTTCCGTGATAGTGGAGAGAATCGACGGTCCGTTGAGGATATTGATCTTGACGCCCCCTTGCCTGGAGGCCTGGCCACCGTTCAAGGGTGAGGCTTGTCTGTACAAACATTATGACGCTACATGAATCCCGCCCTTCTTTTCCCCTGTTTGACTTATGTCATTGCGTTTTCTCCTTCCCTTCTCATACATCTTCCGCTTGTTCAATGTCCTGTACAGTCTTTCCTTGTCCACACCCAATTCTCTGAGGTTCTGAAAGAGTTCATCCTTCGCTATACAGTCTCTATGACTGATCAATAGCGTAGCGACCGCTCTTCACTCCGCCTTTGCTTACTAGATATCCCCCACGGCGTACCTTGAGCCCTTTGTTTGTTATAAAATGTACCTGCTTTTACCTCTAATTTGAGAATCCTTACCCATCTCTTGTAACAATGGCGACTCCGCATTCCTCTTTGTTCGCTGCAGACAGGTAGTATTAGCCATATGCCGAATATCTGTGAGGATGTATATGGCTTATGACTAAAATACTCTTGCCTAATGTACATGTCAAGGCAGCTTTGAGCTTCAGAATGATATATATCCCCTATTATTTAGGCCAATAAAGTTTATGGCATCAAATCATGAGAGGAAAATATACGCACGCCGTTGACGCTATTGGTGTATATCTTAATGTCCCGAAGCTCGAGTGAACAAAAGACGCCATTATACCATGCAATGCACCGGACAAACCAAAAGAAAATTGACACCAAAAGCAATGCAAAGCTCTTATAAAATCAGATCAGTTCATGAACCTCATTTACAACTCATCCTCCGAATCCTTAACCGCGTTCCTCGTCCTTCGACCAGTTCCCCAGCCAACATCCTCCAATTCCCTGACCTCACCGACAATCACGCCCTGATCGGGAGATTTCTTCTTGGACAGTTTGCCAGCGTGACTAAAAAGCTCTTCGCGCATTTTGACAGCATCGGGATCCTCGTAGTTCAGCTGCGTCATTGCAGGCTCCTCATTCTCTTCATCCTCGACGCGACGTTGAGATTCCGAGGGCTCGAATCGCCCGCCTGTAAGGAACGAGTTGAAGCCCTCTGTGTTGATGCTTTCCACGGCACTGCCGCATCCGTCTTCGTTGAGTGTGTCGATTGAGCTGGCGCGAGAGAAGACACCCTGTGCGGAGGAGTGGGATGGTGCTCGTCCGAGGAGCGGTTTCCGGCGCCTTCGGCGGAGGCTATCGCTTTCTTGGTCTGCTGTATCGGATTTTGAGCGAGAGTTTGCTGCTCGTGCTTGCTTGAGAAATCCGCTTACGGCGAGTTCGATTGCGGATTGTGCGGGGGTTGTGCCATGGTCTGATGCTTTTCGCTTGTTTGAAGGCGAGGCTGTGTTTGTTGGTCCGGTTACTTTAGTAGGTGAGACTGATGCTGACTGTGATGGTCGTTTGTATGGAAGTGGTGGCTTCACTGATTCATCTTCGCTACCGAGTTTGGACGGCTTCTCGACAGGAGTGCTCTTGGTGGGCCCGTTCTCACCAAGTCTCTTTGATTCCGTAGTATGGGAGTCTGGCTGCGCAGTCCTGTTGGGCTTATCGAAGGACTTGGACAGCTGTTTCTGCTCCGTGCGAGAGCCGGCTCGCACTTCCAAGCTCTTTTCAGGTTGCGACAACCTCTGTATAATATATGGTTCGAATGCCTTTCTCTGTGCTGATCGGATGGAGGACCAGAGCCAATCTATGGTGACAGCTGGGATTTTCCACTCGGAAGTGTGTCGCAGCTTTTCGTTATTCATTGAGCGCGAGTCATTACATACCAGAACAGACGCTTTCGGCGTTAGGTACTCGTCATATGTAGCACCTACATAGTAAGTATCTATTTAAGCCGATACAAATTCTAGTGGCTCACCAATTAAGTCGATCAGCTTTGATAAATGCAACAGGTCGATGCGAGAAAACCCGGTCGAGCAGATCTTCATCCCATGGAATCCTAACTCCGTCAGTAGACGTTTCAAGACGTTCAAATGTTATACCAACCTGGAATTGGAAATACAGGTAAGGGAGTACATGCGATATAAGATTCGGGTGGCACTAGGGCTTTCGCCTCTAGGCATCTCTCCAGCCACATGTCGGTCACCACATCACACTCGAACGCCAGATCATCCGTGGAGGGGATCTCAGACCTTGGCGTCTTATACGACACTATAGTGTAGAGTCCATGCCCTCTCTTAGGTATCTCTGGGCGCGAAAACTCGCTTAAAGAGCTCACGAGCTGAGCTCCATTGTATGAAAGGTGGTGACGCAGGACACTAGTCTTGGGACAGTCAGATCAGAACAAGGAGAGACGCTAGCGGTACAAACCTGCTTGGGAGAAAACCCATATATGAAGAAAAAACAGCCATCCAGGAAACCATTGTTGCTAGCGGGTCTCACTTCAGAAGTGTCTTGACGAGATCCTTGGGCCTCTGCAAACGTGGTCTCGCTAGCGAAGGATTTAGCTTCCTGTACAACGGATGCTTTTCTCGTGATTTTCGAGAATGGGACGTCTTCATTCTTCGGCTGGCTGTTCGTTGACCTTCTCAGCTCGTTGTTCTCGAATCCCGCACCCACGATAGCACCCCAAATCCCTTCGTTCTGGTCAACGAGCTTTGTGCTTGCGATCCTGCGCAGCTTCCTAGGTCGAGGATTAGATGAACTCTCGGCTTCTACAGCTTTCTCTTTGGCGGGCGGTACTGTGCGATTCCATGCGCCCACACCCTGTTGTTCTTGCAGTAGAAGAGGGTGGTATAGAGTTTCCTCAAGAACCATGCCACGCTCGATGCTGTCAGTGAACCACTTCATCGTTACGACTTTGATGTTCCACTGTGTTGCAAATTTGTACTTTTGGCCCTCTGTATTGCGCGCGATGAGATGGGTCACACTCTTCGTAAGGTCTTTCCTAAAGTCGGCGCCATGCGCGACAGCAGTATCCTGAATGTAATTTCGATACGCCACTAACAATGACCGTTAGTCTTATCAGCAGATGGGAGCACCGGAACGAATTTCATACTATCCTCAAAGCCTGTTATGCAGATAGCCAATCCCATGAAGGTTGGTAGTCTATACTGCTGTTCTAACGCCCGAATATCGGTGTCTTCACCCTGCATCCATGACTGCCGTACTGCCTCAACCCATTCCGGTCTGAGAACAACGACATCACTCCGCTCCCGTGCGACGAACTTATACTTCGCGGTATTGATCTCGCCGACAAGCAAATGTGTGACATCGGATGTGAGGTCGAACTTGTGAGCTGCTCCCATCTGACTGGCAATTGTGGCCAGCTCAGTCTAAAGGGTCCCGACAGTCAGTGATTGTCGGTATTGCCAAGTGGACAAAATGAACACGGAATTGCGCATACCCGTTGTTCTGGCAGAATAGAGGTAAAGCAGAGGACCACCCCCGCAAGAGGGCGTTCCTTGTCTGAAGCGATATTAGCAGTGCCACCGTCGCGAACACTGATGTGAGTGTGTGCTTACTGGAAGTCGAGTTCTGTGCCATGCTTCATGATTGGCAAAGCAGGATTGCAAGGCCTGTTGGGCTTTGGAGATGGACCGAGACTTACAAACTCCGCAATATTGATTCGCGCGCGTCGGGAAATGCGTTTATCACGTGACATATCGCCCTGATGTTGCGCGACTTTCGGATTACCAAGGTCGGATATATAGTCTATTATTAAGGCTGATTAAATCAAAATGGCTTCAATGGATTGACCAGATGATTTTGAGCTGCTTCTCGGGTTTTGAACAATCATGTGGAGGGTCCTGCAAACTAGTATGACTTGCGTCATTGGTCGAGTACGGAGTATACATCTCATTGTCCTACGCGTGTATAAGGGCGACTCAAGTAGGAGTGCAATCTCCAATGACGCTGTCGCATCAAGGAATAGTTTCAATATTCAACAGCACCAGACTACCTCATAACAGTAGTGGAGAATTGGTCTTTTGGGGGAGACATTGCAGAGGTGGAAAACTGATGCTTGAACAATGATGTCCTTATCAATGTGGATAAGCAAAAGAAAAGTGCTTATCGGTGTCACGTGCGATAATGCAGCGCGTTCCATCCACATTGCGGATTGAAACGCGCGACTTGGGTCGCGAAAAGTTCCTGATAACCATCCTTATCATCGACTTTTGCAGTCTTTCTCTCATTCGACGGATTGCATCATATACGGGGCGAGGCTTATATGCATGTGTCCAGAATAACAAAAAGGGACCTCGTTCTACTCCGCCAATACTGCATATATGGTCCAAAAGTGATTTCGCGTACTGCTCGTTACTCAACAGCTGGACCTTTGGCAGCGACCCAGGAAGCGGCTATGTTCAAGAAGGCCGTGAAAGACCACTCCGCAGGTCCTGTGAAGCCCCTTCAGTCCAATCTATTTCGCAGCAATGGCGTCGTGCAGCCGAAGCCGACCCCACCTCCACAATCAATAGGCGTTAAACGGAAAATCGAGATGAGCAGTGCTGGAGAATCTGCATTAGGGACCCTACACAGTGCTGTTTACTTCGATGAGAATGATTTCGATGATGATGTAGACTTGGACTTTGAAGAACCCGAACCCTTCATTCCGCCGACGAAAATTGTGAGACCGAGCATTGGGGGCCAATCTACTGCGACGTCGAATGCCAATTCCACGGGAAGTAACGTTTCAAAAAGCGCGGAAAGAGTTACAGTTGATTTGATATCCTCCGATATAAAATATCCTGAATTACCTCCAGTCTCCAACGATCACGTTCCCCCGTCGAGTAGCGTTCAGATTCCATGGTCCTCCTCGCCCCCTCACCACCTCCAGCAACCGAATAGTAGTCGAACATTACCATGGCTCACCAAGAACGAGGAATCGACAAAGGTGGAGGAATATAAGAAGCCAGAAACCCCTGCTCGGCCCAAGCCCACTGCTATCTGGAACAAGTCCGCCAGTGCAATCAAGGAAGAGCAAAAAGAGCTACGGCGACAACATAAGAAAAACCAAAAAGGCGATACAAACTCCAAGCAACTTCAAACTCGTCCAAAGATTGCGTCCTTATTTCTCAGTGATGAGCAGCGTCATGTCCTCGACACGGTCGTTAACCAAGGCAAAAGCATATTCTTTACCGGTTCTGCCGGTACGGGTAAGTCCGTGCTTATGAGAGAAATCATCAAACAGTTACGGAGCAAATATCGAAAGGAGCCCGATCGTGTGGCAGTCACAGCTTCTACCGGTCTTGCTGCCTGTAACATTGAGGGTGTCACTCTGCACAGTTTTGCTGGTATTGGGCTGGGTAAAGAGCCTGTTCCAGAGTTGGTCAAGAAAGTTAGACAGTCCTCTGCCTCTGCTTTGGTCATATTCGTTAACGATCAAATTACAGATTAAGAGAAATCAAAAAGCACGGAATCGCTGGCTTCGGACCAAGGTGCTCATCATCGATGAAGTGTCTATGGTCGATGGTGACTTGTTCGACAAGCTTGAAGAAATCGCCCGAAGAATCAGAAATAATGGCCGCCCATTCGGAGGCATTCAACTTGTCGTTACTGGCGATTTCTTTCAATTGCCTCCAGTGCCTGAAGGTAGCAACCGAGAGGCGAAGTTTGCCTTTGCAGCGGCTACTTGGAATACATCGATCCAGCATACTATTCTCCTCACACACGTTTTTCGTCAAAAGGACCCTGAATTCGCCGAAATGCTGAACGAAATGAGACTGGGTAAACTCACCCCTCGGACAATCGAAACGTTCAAATCACTGTCCCGTCCGCTTAACTTTCATGATGCACTTGAAGCGACGGAATTGTAAGTAGTCCCAGTTATTCCCAGCTGGTGATGACACTAACATATCATTCCCAGGTTTCCTACTCGTCAAGAAGTAGAACAGGCCAACAGCGCACGGATGAGCAGGCTCTCTGGCGAGACAATGACCTTTCACGCAGTTGACTCAGGGACAATTCAGGACGTCCAATTTCGTGAAAAATTGCTGGCCAATTGCATGGCACCACCTGTCATACACCTAAAGAAAGGTGCACAGGTAATGCTGATCAAAAATATGGAAGATTCGCTTGTCAACGGCTCCATTGGGCGAGTTGTCGCCTTCATGGATGAAGCGACATTCGAATACTATCGCGACAATGAGAGCGAGTTCGCCGGTGGGCAAGATGCTGGGAGTGACGATGAGAGACTAAACCACGCTCGCAAGAAGCTGAAGGGTCTTGGTAACAAGGATGGAGGCGTTGTGGTAAGTCGAAAATGGCCTCTTGTTTGTTTCGTCCAGCCAGATGGAACGGAGCGGCACTTGCTCTGCCAACCAGAGGCTTGGAAGATTGAGCTTCCGAACGGCGAAGTGCAAGCCCAGCGCCAACAGGTACCGTTGATCCTCGCATGGGCACTGTCCATCCACAAAGCGCAAGGGCAGACTTTGCAGCGTGTCAAGGTCGACCTTGGGCGGGTATTTGAAAAAGGACAGGCTTATGTCGCTTTGAGTCGTGCAACCTCGAAAGCTGGTCTTCAAGTCACCAGATTCGACGCACGCAAGGTCATGGTACATCCCAAGGTCACAGAATTCTACTCGAACCTTGTTAGTATTAGTGATGTTCTTGCTCCGAAAAGCTCAAAGCCTCGCGAGCATCAAGAAGCTGAGGAAGATGGTCAATTGGACGACGAAGAGCTCTTGCAGCATCTATACGGTTGACGGTGGTATCAAGTCAACGTGGAATTTCTGTGATGCCAGCGCCATGGTCTAGGCCTTGCGTCATCCATTTCTTTTATATGTTATTATTATTATGGGCTATTTATCTCTGAGGAAAGGTGCAAATATCGATATCCGGGTGCTGCTCAATGGAATAATTTATTAGATACTGCATATACGGTGTTGTCGGCCAAATGAATGGCCAGGTGAAACAATCTCCGGAGACAATGGTATGTGTCCCGAACACTTATCAAAGTCAATCTAGGTCAATCAAGGACATCAGTAGACTTGCTTTAGATTGCCAATACCAGGATATTTCTATGGATTGATTTAAGAGACACAGGGGTCCAAGACAAGCTTTCACCGTCCAACATAAATATGCTGGCTGCATAGCTCTGCCGCCCCCACATCTTGATTATCGATAAGATACTTTGCACGTGATGCTATCAAAGGCGATTGCAACCTGACAATTCACTTTTGCGACGCTGTACAACGCTTTCCTTCCCCTACTTCCCCTCACCTTCTCTCACAGCCTCCGTGCTGTTGAAACATCAGAACAGCGATATATGAGTGGTTAATATCTGCTCTGCGACATGGCGTCAGAGTTTATTGGCTACAATGTCTTGGTGACGCTCAGAGCACCACCGAATGCAAGCGTTCAAGGAGTGGTGGCCAACGTCATTGGCCAACGTCTAATGCTAAGGAACGGTATGTGTTGTTTTTGATCAGACTGTGTGGTATTGGTCTAACCTGTTGTTCTCAGTGACTCTTTCTTGGACCGGCCAACAATTGCCTACCTATTCCATCGAAGCCCCCGACATTGCAGATCTCTCTCTGGGGCCTTCGAAGACGCAGAGCACCTATGCCAACCTACGCGAGACATCTGTAACTCCAACTCAGCAGTCGTTTGTTGATCCGGCGATTGTCAGCTATGGAAAGCCGCCTTCCAAGTCATTCAGTCCGCCTGTTTTGCAGAGCCAATCCATCCCGAATGTGCTGAGCGCCCAGCAGTTTCAGGCTTCCCAACAAGCTCATTATGGAGACGCGGCGGTTTCGGCTGCCCTAACAGAGCCATTCAGCAATCTGGAGCTGAATGTTGACAACAATGCTAAGGCTCCTAAGGTCGCGCCGCAGACGGAAGAGCCGCATGATGCGCTGGATGAGAATGAAGGCTTGGCACCGCTGCAAGCCGCTTCACAATTTACGACTAAGCGAAGCCGCCGGAGTGGTCGGACAGGGCATCCTCAAAATGTCGCCGGCAATGAGCACGATGGGGCAAATAATACAAATCCGAAAACCAAGGGCTGGCGCCAGACTGCATTTGTCCAGCCGGCCGACACAACTGAATTTAAAACCCCACAAAAATACAAGGAAAGTTTCCCCGATTCTACTGGACGACGTCGCAAGAAGAGGGGTCGTGGGTACGCTGAAGATCCCAATGGCTGGGCAACTGAGGACGCAACAGATATCCAGGAGATGGGCGACTTCGATTTCGAAAGCAACCTATCCAAGTTCGATAAAAGAAGAGTTTTTGAGGAAATCAGAAACGATGACACTACCGCGGATGAGGATCGATTGGTCAGCTTCAATAGGAAACCGAGGCCTGGAACAAATGGTGGGAAGAATCTCCACTGGACAGAAAATGTACTGGACAGCCCTCAGGAGAGTGAGAACGGCGATTCCGATCAGGGCCGGAGCGATGCGAAGCTCAGCAGTGGTAATTATTCAGGCCGCGAACTATCCAGGGCATCGGCACGTGCCCGAGACTCTTGGAAGGGAAGCGCAATTCTTGGACAACCTTTGGTGCCACCGCAGATCAATTCAATCGGGCGAAGTCAGCTAAGCTCATCACGTACTACAAGCCCTCGCCCTAATAAGACACCCGTGTCAGCGTCACCGATGACCGGTGCCGCTGGATCGGGAGCTTCTTTGCGCCTTACAACTACCAATCGCAGCTGCCCCACGGTTAGCCCATTGCAAACTCTTGAAGTGGAGCAAATTGCCGTCGCAGAGCTGGGGTTGACGGAAGACATGATCACCGAGAACGCTGGGAGAGACATAGCAGAAGCTGCCGTCGGTCTCTTGTCGAATGATGCTGCTGCCCCCACGATCCTCGTACTTACCGGCAACCATCGTACTGGAGCCCGAGCCGTTTCTGCTGCGCGCCATCTTCGTAATCGTGGCCATCGTGTCACCTTATGTGTTCTGGGTCTAGAACACGAGAATGAGCTACTTGAAAACTGCCGCAAACAGCTTGATGTATTCAAGAAGATTGGCGGGCGTGTCTTCAGATGGGAAGACCTTTCCGCACAGCTCTCAAGCTCTGATTTTGCGCCTGATCTGGTTGTTGATGCACTCTTTGGTATCCACATCTCATTCGAGGACCTGCGCACTGACGATCAAGCTATTGCTTTCGAGATGATCGCTTGGGTCAACCGTAGTAACCTTGATATTCTATCCGTCGATGTTCCATCGGGCCTGTCTGCTTCCAGCGGTGAGTTCGAAAGCCTCTCCTATTCATGCCTCCAAAAATATCTGACATTATCAACAGGCGAAGTGACGATGGTCGAAGACGGCCGTGTATGCGTCAATTCCACATCCGTAGTCTGTCTCGGAGCCCCTAAGACGGGAGTCGTCAATGCCCTCCTGGCTGGAGAGGGACTTTCTTGGAAACTTTCCGTCGCAGACATTGGCATTCCGCAAATCGTTTGGCGTAAGTACGGCACCCGTCGTCGGCACGGGATCGACTTTGGGAATCGCTGGGTGGTTCCTCTCCGCTTCCAACCTCCTCCTGCTTAAACAGGGCAATGGACTCGCTATTGACGGTTTTTGAACGATAAAAAATACACTCCTGGCGTTATGGGTCATTCTTGACAATTCTTATAAAGGGGTGTTTTGCGGGATACGTTCTGTGGTCATTGAGAGCAAGAGGAGATTTTGCATGTGCTACACTCCAAGCAAGCATACGTTAATAAGCATGTACTATATGTGGTTTACACTATCACGATCGACACAATGCTGTATCGTATATCTATTATACCACGGTTAAAAGGTGATCTTGAATCGATATTTAGTTCAACCATAGTCTATAATGGCCAATTCAGAACCTTGAACCCCTTCCATTGTAAAGGTTCATTTCCTCTTCTGTACTAGCATTTGTCTGCTGTTGTGACTTGAACTTAGTTTAAAATGGAGATGGCGTCAATTACTGCGCTAGCCCTAACTGGTTAGATTAATTGTACTAGCGCGTACCGATACATCATATCTGGAAATAATCCTACCAGCGGCGCCGAAGAACATGAAGTCAGCTACAGATTTGGCCAGATAAATCCCCGCTCCTCAAAAAGTTGGAAATGGGCAAGGGTGAGTTACTCCATTAAACGATCATTTACTGCTTGCGGCTGACTTTTGACTTTTTAGGAACGGATAAGCTTTACGTATGATGTCCCACGCTTCCTCTGCTTTCGCGACTCCGGTGTCGCAAGCTGCTAACATGAATCTTTAATAGATCACACACTCCGAGTGGGCGTCGGAAGATGCATATTCGGCCAGCGCAGGCGCTGGTGTAGGGAAAGCGAGGCGGGGAGGAGAGCATGCCGGTTTCAGACGCCTCCCATTCAACTTCTGCTCCCTCTCCCTCCAACCCTTCTCGCATCCGGTCTGCACACCCTCGGGAACCATATTCGATCTAACCAACATTCTGCCCTGGATTAAGAAACACGGTACAAATCCTGTGGATGGGTCGCCGCTGAAGAGTTCCGACCTTATCAAGCTTAATATCGCGAAGAACGAGTCGGGCGAGTATGTCGATCCGGTCACGTACAAGGTCTTGACGGACAACACACACATCGTCGCTTTGCGCAATACGGGCAATGTTTTTGCGTGGGATACTGTCGAGCGGCTGAACATCAAAGGAAAACTGTGGCGCGATCTTGTTACCGATGAGGAGTTCAGTCGCAAGGATATAATCACGCTACAAGACCCGCAGAATATCGAGTCGAGGAATCTAAGTTCGTTCAATTATTTGAAGGAGGGAGAGAGCGCGTTGACTGAGGAACAAATACGGGAACGAGAGGATGTGTCCAATCATGTCAATGTCCATGCGCTGGGCAATGCGGCGAAGATCCTGAAGGCGAAGGAGGCCGTGGCGAAGGCTCGTGCCGAGAGGGCTCAGCGCGCCGAGTCGGCTGCCGCCTCGAAAGGACTGACAAAGCCGGGTACGAATGCCGCAGCTGTGTCGCAAAAGACCGCTTCACACCAGGCTGGGAAACCTATTCCGTATAATGCGGCGAGGCATACTACTGGTCTGGCCGCTGCGTCGTTTACAAGCACTGGTATGACACCGCATACTTCGGCCGAGCTTGCACTTCTTTCAGATGAAGAGTACATGTTGAAACGAGGGCGAGTTAAGCAAAAAGGTTATGCTCGAATCTCGACTACGCTAGGCGACGTGAATCTGGAGCTGCACACTGAGTATGCGCCTAAAGCCGTGTGGAATTTCATCAAACTGGCCAAGAAGGGTTATTACAAAGATGTCACTTTCCATCGCAATATCAAGGGATTCATGATCCAGGGTGGAGACCCTACAGGTACTGGGCGCGGAGGTGAGAGTATCTGGGGCAAGTACTTCAACGATGAGTTCGAAGGGCCTTTGAAACACGACTCTCGAGGAACCTTAAGTATGGCCAACAAAGGCAAAAACACCAACAGCAGTCAATTGTAAGTTCTGGTTTTCGTGTCTGCTTGCTTCAAATCAAATTGCTGACAATGGTCGCAGCTTCATCGCTTACCGAGCGCTGCCTCATTTGAACAACAAACATACCATTTTCGGTCATGTAATAGATGACCCAACGCCCTCGTCGCCGACATTGAACAGCATGGAAACTCACCCAGTGAATCCTACAAGCAACCGACCTACTCCTGACATCCGCATCAAAGACGTAACAATCTTTGTCGATCCATTTGAGGAGTTTTTGAAACAGAAGCAAGCAGACGAGGCGAAAGGTACGACCTCTGCAGATGATACCAAGGCATCTCAGGAGATAGACGATGATCGCGTAACCTGGACTGGAAAACGAGTTCGGGGACCTGGTGCGACAGAAGCGGGCGAGAGCTCGGCTGGGGGAGTAGGGAAGTACCTCAAGGCCGCACTAGCGAACCAGGCAAATCAGGAGGAAGACGAGATTGTCGAGTTTGTGGATGAGGAGCCCGAGCCTGAGCCTGCACGGAAGAAATTCAAGGGTGGCGGTGGCTTTGGTGATTTTAGTTCCTGGGATTGAGCATGTTCCACACGGAGGATGTCTAGACGTACTTCAGCCGTATATGACGATCGAGCATATTTACGTCTCAAATATATATGGAACCTATGGTGGCTAATTTGTTGTCATGGGCAGCCAAGCTGCCTTGCAGACAGCTCTGTTAACCAGTGTACCATAACATAAGATAGCCTCTAGGTCCCCCAAGAATATATTTAGCTGCATCTTTGTGAACGACACATCGACAAAGGAATTGTTGCGACTTTAAACGATGAAGGAGTAAATTGTCTTAACTAGCTACCCGCTATGAAAAGATGATATATGACCAGCATATTATTGTCGACAGTACTGTCTGCTTGGGGGTTTTTAATCACGACTTCTAATGATTCATCTACTTCATCATTACTCCCTGCAACTTCCCATTTGAAGAGAGTGATGCCAATTCTTCAAGTCTCTGGTGTTCTAGTCTCGATCCCAGTCCCTATCTCCATCCATCCCCGATCCTCGGCCAGTTTATCTCCGTCTTCCCGCCGTTTCGGGACTTCCTCTGCAGCCGCGTTGCCCTAACTAGGATTAGCGTAGCCGCAGTTTAGGTGACCCAATGACCTAAACTGTTCCCAAGGCAGTAAGGCAGATTTCCCCTCTCCCCAGGATTAGTACTATTACTATTAGTTGTTAGTAGTAATCACTACTACTGCTGCTACTAATAATAAGCGTTCATCAGTTCCACCCCCCAACCATCTATCTGCATTGCGCTACCATCTATTCACGCCTTTCTGTATCTATTTGACGGCTATCGATAATAGAGGAGATCCAGGCGATCTCTAGATACTATCCTATCATTCCGTGAGTGTTTACCTTCCTTTTGATTTGGTGAAGGGGCCTGATACCATACCGTTTCCATCGACGTGCAGTGGGGTTTGCCTTCAAGCGCCTATGACACCCGACTGAGGATAACCGCCCAGGGTCTTTTGAAGGATTGATCCTGATGACCTTGTAATCTGACTTTTGTCCTTTGGTCACTCATTCAGTCCCTTACCAGGAGGGTTTGAGAATCCCTCCAACCGCGGCCGTTGGATAACATCATCCTCCGCCGGCATCGCTGGGTTGATTCTCTAATCCGCTGTCGTTATTGCTCGCATTATAACCATTGAACCTTGCGTAGGATCAACTACTGACAATCTATATCATAGCCTTCTTTCCCTCGAATCCGCATTCAGCGCTTCCTCCCCTCCTACGTCAGTTCCTCGCTCTCCTTCGTTCTCCACTACCGCCGTAACTCCCGCCGTACACCTTCACTGAACTTCTCTCCTTCACAGAGGACTACCTATCAAGCTGGCAGGTAATAAGAGAAGAAGTTTTTCTAGCCAGGGTGGGTTGCTGAACAGAATGTTCAGTGGCTCCTCGAGCCCACCCAAAGATAAACTAGAAACAATTCCACACTCGGAGGCCATCAATACACCGTCCCTGACCGTCAAGACCGACGAAGCTACCGTATCCCAGAAGAAATTTTCTCCTCCCGGTGGATTCTTTGGTCGCAGAGCGAGCGACGAACCAAGCCCTGGCGGCGAGAAGAAGAGGAGAAGCAGTACCGTCACCAAAGCAGCGACATTGTTCTCCAACGCCAAAAACTCGTTAAGTTGGAGCAACTCTCGTGAAACCGCTGCGACCCTTACCGTGGCTCACTCGCCACCTACTTCTCTACATAAACTTGGGAGAATGGACCCGGCATTGATTGTCCCTCAAGGGTCGTTGAACAATTCTGCCGGCGAATCATTACCTACCCCCCGCTCATCATTCAGAGTTGGTGTCACAGAGGACCGGAACCGAAGATGCCGTCGGACTATGGAAGATACTCATGCATACCTCTACAATTTCTTGGGGACGCCCGCACCCTCTGGCCAGGCTGATGTCAATGGTAAAAGACAGTCCGGTGATGTCTCGCCTACAGCTGTAGAAGAAACCAGCGTTGTCGAAACCGACAATGGGTATTTCGCGATCTTCGACGGGCATGCGGGCACATTTGCTGCCGAGTGGTGTGGCAAGAAGCTGCATCTGATTCTGGAGGAGGTCATGCGGAAAAACCCCAACACTCCGGTTCCGGAGTTGCTTGACCAGACTTTCACTTCTGTCGACCAGCAGCTGGAGAAGCTGCCGTTGAAAAACAGCGGTTGTACCGCTGTTATTGCTCTTCTACGGTGGGAGGACAGAGTCCCTAGTTCTCATTCCGTGACCGGCTCTTCTGCATTGGCTCCGGCCGCTGCCGCTGCCGCCGAACCCAACTCGGAAGCCGACAACACCCCAACTGAATCGGCACCTGTGTCTGTGCTTCCGGTACTGCAAGAGAAAGCCGCCCGTCAACGAGTTCTCTATACTGCGAATGTTGGCGACGCTCGCATCATTCTATGTCGCAACGGTAAAGCGCTACGCTTATCGTACGACCACAAAGGCAGCGACGAAAATGAGGGGAAACGGATCGCCAACGCTGGAGGATTGATACTTAACAACCGAGTGAACGGCGTTCTTGCCGTCACACGAGCTCTTGGAGATGCTTATCTCAAAGACCTTGTGACTGGCCACCCATATACTACAGAGACAGTCATCCAACCCGATCAGGATGAGTTCATCATTCTGGCTTGCGACGGGGTGAGCGTTCTTTCTCTTTACTGGCTCTTATTTAGGCTAATGTTTCAACAGTTGTGGGACGTATGTAGCGACCAAGAGGCGGTAGATCTGATACGGAATATACAGGATGCTCAGGAAGCCTCAAAAATGCTGGTTGACCATGCCCTTGCTCGCTTCAGCACTGATAACCTCTCTTGCATGGTGATTCGGTTTGACAACAACCGCGTCAAGGAGGTCGTCAACCGCACGGTCGACCCGATCGGAGTCGACGGTGATCCAGCCACGCATGCGGGATACGGAGTGAGCGAGGCTGATAAGATTGTCGAGGGGGCCAGAAAGAGCATGGCCAATACAGAAATCACCGATGATGCTGAACCAGCAGAGAAAGTCATGGATGAGGTTTTACAGAAGATGACTGATGATGGGCCAGGGCCTGACGTCCCTATTGAGGCGACTTCGCCGAATAAGGTTGAGTCGATTAATGGAAGTACTTAAGTGCGATGCGATTTCGCGCACTACAGAACCGAAATGGCTTCGTCCGACGACGTGATAGAAAGTTCTCTATGCCTGGCATTTTTGGACGCAATCAACAAAGCGTCGTCTTGCTCTCTTGTTATACTGCTCCGTTTTTGCTAGTCACTGGTGTTGGTTGGTTTGAGTGTGCAATCGCTCCAGAAGCCAGATGACCTGTGCCCCAGTGGCTTGACCACTCTCCATATCTCTCGTTCTCATATTCTATCTTATCACTTTTGCTGCCTATCTGGGATCTTTCACTTCGCAACCGGGGATAGCGGAGCTTGACCTCGTTTTCTCATTTCCATGCAAGCACAATCCTGCACTTTGTATCGCCATATCGCTCAGATATAAATTCCATATGCCATTCTGATCTACTCAGATTACCAGTCCCGCAAGCAGTACCTTTCCCTGCGGTCTTGCCAGCAGGTTACTGGGTTATCGGGTGAAATCAAATTCTGTCTGCTAAACGCCATCATCATTCCCAAGCACAAAAGTAAAGTAGTATCTAAAAGTACAGTTGTATAGTGCCAAGTGCAAAGTCACGTTGGAGAGATGCGAATATCCACAGCCCAATCCATCGCCGATTCCTACATACAATTGAACGCGTCGCTCTTCATCTAAGCCTGCTTCTCTTTGAATTGGTCGCTCGCCAGCACATCCTTCTTGCCGGGGATGTGCTTCTCAGCGGGCATAACATGGTCGCGGCTCAGATCCAACTCGCCATGCCAGACACGATCAGGCCATCTCTCCGCAAAGCGAGCGTCGTGGATATCAGACCAGAGGATCTTGACACCGTTGTCTCCCAAGAGTTCCGCGTCCTCATTAGGGTCCTGGATCGTGTAGTCGACCTCCGGCGTGCTCAGGGTCTGCGCGAAAGCAGCCACACGCTCAGCTTGCTCGGCAGATTTCTCTTGTTCCTTCTTCCTCGCCTCCCTTCTCCGTCTCCGAGCAGCCGGAGCCAGGTATCCCCTCTTGCCATCTGCAAAGCCATTCGCGATCTCATCCTCCTGGATGGAGAGCACGGCCGCGATGTCCGCAACGCTGGTTGCCTTTTGATCCATGACTGCACGGGCCCGGTCTTTCTTCTCCATCAGCCAGCCGACCTTATCGGCATATTTCTCGTCGAATTTCTTCGCTTCTTCCGGGTTGCGGGGCCGCTTCTGGGCAAGGAATTGTTCGGTGATGGTGATCATTTCGCGGGGGGGAGCGAGCTGGCGCTGCATGGAGAATTCTCGGAGGAGGTGGTAGGCTCGCAGACCGATCTTGGAGTCGGTGAAGTGCACTGAGTAGTAGGGCACCCACATGTCTTTTCGAAGGGTTGCGGGAACAGTCTTTTTGCCGTGGTAGATGAGTTGGCGGAGGACATTGTTTTTCTACGTTTGCAAGAAAAATGTTAGAAGGACGAACTCTGACAAGTTGATGATGAGGGTACGCACCTCCAGATATCTTGTCAACGAGTATACCACCTGGTTAGTGCGGATGTTGTGGTAGACGAAGATATTCTTGCCGTGGGAGATGGCATTGAGCGCCTTTCTTAACCGCACTCCCTCCTTCCACTGATGTGTCTTGAAGGCGTTCGAGTTTTGTTCCCGGGCCTTTCCCTGAATAATACTGTGGTTTTCGATCGGTGGACGACGGACGACATTCCAGGTTCCGATCTTAGTTGGGTCCAGGATCTTCTGGAAAGGTTTGGAGAACGACTGGGAGGAGGCCATTGAGGCCTGAAACACCGCTCGGCGGTCCTAAATGAAACTGAGGTGTCGATTAGAATCAATAGAGTGAATACACTCTAGCGCATTGCGACTCGAGACTGTGGTGCGTGTAGTGATCGATCTGGCTTCGTGATGGGAGCTGCACGGTGTCCGGGCAGTGAGGAAAGTGTCGGTGGATCAATTTTTGTCGGAGGAACAGAATGGGCGAATCGTCGCCTGCAACGGGACCTCCGCAGCGTCACTTATGCTCGGGGAACAGCATGATCATCAACTTCTTTATTCTTCAAGTTGAGAATCAGCGCAAAAAACCGTTGCAGAAGAATTTTCTCAATTTACGTTGACGAAATCATTATCCAGGTGCTCATTAGAATGATCGGACGAATACAACCCTTGCGCCGCTATAGCTGAGTCCTCGACCGCCCGCAATGTCGCGGACAGCGAACACTTCGAATGGGCTGGACAAGGACGAGGCTGGCACTCGCCGCGAAAGGCCGTGGTTGTTTCCTTCGGTATCTGAAACATTATGTTACGAAGGGTTTCTGTACCGCTGCTGATGCATTGACTTTAGAACCGCAAGCTCCGACATTTACAAGGCATTTCGATCCGCAACCTCGTCATCACTCCCCCCCTGAGCAGGCCTCGTGGGAAGACTATTGACGATGAGGAGATCCCAAATTCTCTACAATCCCCTTCCAAACTCTTAGCTCAAAGCGCAAGCCGGCCCTTGCCACAGTCACGATCTTTTGTCGACCTCAAGAGCGCGCCCGCGGCATCGGACAACCGTGACGATGCCGAGCAGCAACCTGCATTGCGACTACGGAGGAGAAGCATGCTCCCGTGGAATGACCCCAATCCACAGATGAGACAGATCAAGCTGGAGGATATTACGAAAACCAGGATGGCAGATACATGGTTCTCAATTCATTGCGACGGCATCGATACGCCTGTCTATGTGAGCGAAGTTGTTGAGAATGCTACCAACCCAAGCTTCAAGGCCTTTGATTTGAACGTTTGCGGACCGAAAGTCTCCCGCGCGGATTGCCTTACACTCAAGCTCTGGGCGAAAGCAATGGCCACGGAGGAGTATGTGTTGCTGGTCGAACTGCAATTGTGCCTGCAGTCGCTACAGTTTCTCGGCAAATCGTTGGATAGCTTCCACCAACCCTTGCCGTCGAACTCCATTCTTTTCCATCTGACAGACGGTGTGTATACTAACCTAACTGGTATTCCATCCTCCAACACCTTGATACCTTCGGGCGCGTCAAAGTTTTCAGACGGGGTCGTTTTGCCAACGTCTTCCTACGACGCCCTGATGCGCTTGGCGAATTTGGACGAATGCATTCAAGACGCGCTCGCCACGAGAGAGAAACTGGAGTCGCAGATTAGTGCGATTCTAGAAAAGAACCATCATGCCATGACTCTCACAAGCGACGTCTCCCGCGCCCAAGATAAGCTTGCTCTGACCAAGCATGCCGTTGCGGCGGGGAAAAAACAGCTCCGCGCAACGTGCAAGCGCAAAGAGGAACTTATTGCCAGTATCAAAGCTCGAAGAGAAGCCATGGAGCGCGGACGGTATAGTCAGGGAAAGGCTCGCAGTCATCTTCCAGACGCTCAGCAGAAATTGGCCTCCTGCTCTAAGGTACTGAAACAGAATACTGAAGCGACCAAAGGTCAAATTCGGCGCATTGCCGAAGACTTGCTTGCGATTTACCCCATCGAGCCGATTCCCGACAAGCCGCTGGCGTTCACTATCGCCGGGCTTGCCCTTCCCAACTCGAATTTCGGCGACATCGATCGGGACGCCGTCGCGGCTGCGCTTGGGTATACCGCGCACCTGGTTTACTTGCTTTCGTTCTATCTATCGGTGCCGATCCCCTACCCGGTTAATCCGTATCTGTCGAACTCGTTGATCCAAGATCCAGTGTCCGCCTCATTAGCTCAACGGACCTACCCTTTGTACCCGGTCAATGTCCAGTACCGGTTTGAATATGGAGTCTTCCTGCTGAACAAAGACATTGAGTTCCTGTTGAATAAGTTAAGCCTGCGAGCACTCGATATTCGACATACTCTCCCCAACCTGAAATATCTTTTGTACGTTCTCACCGCTGGTACCTCGGAGATCCCAGCACGCAAGTCTGGTGGGATCCGTGGTCTTCTCCAAGGACGGCTGACTCCCAGCTTGTCGCGACGGGGAAGCGAAGACAGCGTTGGCTATACCGAGTCGATCTTCCCTCGCAAAGACGTGAGACCGAGCTCGAAATTAAATGGAGATCTCGCGTCAGACAAGGCCAAACAAACAAGCCCAGCCTTGACTAGCACCGCAACCTCCTATCAAGTGGCTTAGAAGATCATTCCGTCTGTTCCCTAAATAATGCCTCATTAGGTACTCTTGATGAGTACGACATTTGTCTTGTCTTGTCGATTGTTGACCGTTTATCTATCCATGTACCCGTCTCTTATCTGTCTCTTTTCCCATTCGTGCGATGGTCCCCATTGCCCACTTGATTCGTTACTTGGTAGACGCCATGATGCAACCTTCTACCTTCTTCCACAGTTTCTAGAAACCCATTAACAGGTCATATCCTTGGCGTATTACTGTTGGATTGTCGTGCCTGGCCATTTCTGGGCTACCAAGGAGATTTTGTTCCAATGAGCGGACGCCATCTTCGCTGTTATCTGTACTTTAATTAGGAAGAACAGGGAATCTGGGCGATTCGCCCTGATTAGTCCGGAGTCTGATACCCTAGCATTATTATTGATAACAGATATCCCTCTAAGCCTCTCACGACTGGTGAACCACAGGATACGAGGAACTTGGAACGAACGAGAGGGCACGGAAGGCTCCATTAGAACGCTTCTCTGCCTAGAATCCAAGGAAATAATTTATCTGCTTTCCCTTTTATCCCTCTGCGCCTGGTTTACCCCGCATTTTTTTCGGACCCAGCGAATTCTGGCTTAGCGAGGTTAATAGCATTCTCCATCATCTCATAATCCGCCCTTTTGTCTTCCATTTCATCATCGCAAAACTTTCCATCCGTTTTTTCGTCGATAGTAGGACAATTGCATTGCCTACACGTGCTTTACCTCGAGGAAAAAGGACCTGCAGGCGGAACGTGGATCCCTCGAGTCCTTGAAAAGTCACCGGAGAAGTGTGATAACTGATAAACGGCCGCAAACCCCACCGCTTTCTGGCGGCCCCTTCGCTTTGCATCGGCATACCCCAAATCCACCATAATCCACTTCCCTCTATTGTGCCGGCAGAAGGCGGCTATACACGATCATGATGGCTGCCAGCAATACACAGCACGAGAACGGAATTTATGCGCAGAACGGCCAAGGGCAAAAGTCGCCGTCGCCTCAAACTCAGCATCGTCGTGGTTATCAAGCCTGCGACCCTTGCCGCAAGCGCAAGGTCAAATGTGACCTTGGCAGTGAGTACCGTCCTATATCTTGGCCATACAATCTGCACGGCGACTAGGAAGCGCGCAGTTGAAAGAAAGAGCAAAAGCTAATCCCATCGTTGCAGGTGTCGATAACCCGCGTCCCCCTCCGTGTGTACGATGTCGTCGCGAAAGCAAACGATGCGAGTTCTCCGCGACCAGGCGCAAGCGGAAGCCCTCCGAGATCGAAGACAGCGTCGATGGGGTCCTCCTCCGTGACAAGCGGATGATGGTCGGAGACGCGGCTCCTAATGGGTCTTCGCCGGACGGGTCTTACAACGCACGACCGGAGCCGACATCGCTTGATGGTGACAGCCTGCATTCGCGACAGAAGTGGTCCGAGGGACCTCCCCCAGCACCTAATCAAATACCACACGCCGATGCCGGTCAACGATACGGCACTAATCAACCTGCATCCTCTACTTCGCAATTTCAGGATGCGAGACCCGCACGCCCTCCCATGTGGCCGCTGGGGGAGCGCCCTGGAATGAGTTTCGGTCTTGAGGGAAGCCAGCCCATGATGAATCGCACGGCTGTTGAGCTGTTGTCGCCCGCGATCAGTAACAGTCACGATGCTCTGCACTTACTGTCCGAAGCGGCAGGACGGACGGAGGATCTCAATCGGCAGAGCCTCGAGAATCGATACGCCGCGCGGCGATCGGTTTCGTCCTTCAATTCTCCAATGTCTCCTATGACACAGGCCGGGACTCCTAGAAGCGGAGGCAGTTCCTTTCCGCGAGCACCTCGGTCCGGTACCGTGCCCGTGGGTAACTTCTATAATACGGGAGGATCGGGTTCCGTGGATCACACGAATTCGGATGCTCGCGATCACAATGAACCTATAGATAACTTGCAGGATCCAGGGTTCGTCGATGCCGTCAGAGCCTGGTCACGTCTGCGGTTTGTTCGGGCAGGTTGGCTCACCGTTGAGGAATCCATGGCGTACGTGGCATAGTAAGTGCTCAACTTTCTTGTCTTGTCCCTTGGATGTTTTTATTCTGACAGATTACAGTTACTATGAACATCTTGCTCCATTGAGCCCTATCGTCATTCCTGACTTTTCACATCCTTCGACTCATCGCACCCTTCTCACTGACGAGCCTGTACTGGCTGTCACTATTCTTACGACCGCATCACGCCATATGAAACCCAAGGGTGATGGGGCATATACCCGGTCATTCTACATTCATGATCGACTCTGGTCTTATCTTCGGGGAATGATTGAGCGTCTTTTCTGGGGCCAAGAGAAGTTCGGCGGAAACGGCATTGGAATCAGCAAGCCTCGGTCATTTGACCTGGCCCCAAGCGCAGCCAAAGTGAGTCTCAAAGGAAACTTGAGATCCCTGGGCAGTATCGAGGCGCTCTTGATCCTCACGGACTGGCACCCCAGAAATCTGCACTTCCCCCCTGGTGATGATGAAAATACACTCTTGGACTTGGACGCGCACGCTCAAACTCGCCTTGAGAAGGATGTCGACCATGATGGTGAGCCAACGAACCATCGGGCTTCTCAAATCTCAGGCGAGGGGAGACTCGCCTTCCAGAAGTGGTTGGAGCCCGCTTGGCGGTCTGATCGGATGTCCTGGATGCTGTTGAGCACCGCACAAGCGCTGGCTTTTGAGCTGGGAGTCTTTGATCAGAAGAGCGAAGCGAAGACTGCGAACGACTCTCCTGCCGAGCAGACACGAAAACGTCGACTGCGGCGTCTGATTCTCGTTTACATCACGCAAAGCAGCGGCCGTCTGGGAATCCCTTCTATGCTTCCACTGCCACAATGGACTAATGACATCCAACCAACTCCTGCGTCGACTTCAAAACGTGATGATACAACTATTGATCGGATGCATGACTGCTGGATTGGAATCACCAAGATCATGTATCAGAGCAATCAGTTGTTGTTCGCATCTAATGAACAGACATCGGAACTGATTAGGAGTGGACGATATCGTGACCAGATTGACCGATTTCAGCCTTTTCTACGAGAATGGCGGAATAACATCGACACGATTGACCGTAAGTACTGTGTACTACACTGCTCTTGATATAATGCTGACTGTTTAGTCGCACCTGCCATGCGGCACATCTTGATGATTGAATACGAATATACCCGTAGGCGGCCACCTATTTTGAATTATAGAATGCAATATCCTAACCTTCTACAGGCGTTTATGTCAATTCGTTAGCTCTACAAGCAGTCGTGGACCGCTGGACCACAATGTCCAACGAGGCTGCCCAGGCTCAGAGCGGAAGACCGGGCTCTGGACCCTCGTCGAACAATTGGTTTCATATGCTCATGGAGCTGTACCGTGTCAACGAGCAATACATACAGGAAGTTGTTGACGCGTCACGTCGGATTTTGCAAACTGTACTGGATGACCTGGTTCCTGGCGATCACCTCAAGCACGCTCCTGTGCGGACATGCTTCCGGATTCTGTCTGGCATGATCTTCATCCTCAAGGTAGGTCTCCGTCATTTTCTGTGTGTATGGCAAACCTGACTGACGGTCGCAGACATTCACCCTTGGAGCGAAAGAGGATGATGTACGTGTATCGCTAGACCTTCAGGATCGAACGGTGGAAGCGTTGAGGACATGTGTCGTCGACGATGTCCACCTGAGTCACGCCATTGCTCGGCTGGTGGAAATGCTTACGACCAGCATTCGCACAAGATTTTTGCGATTTGCACCGTTGGACCGAGGTGGTGATGGTGACGGTCAAGATCGTACCTCTGCACCAGTCTCCAGGCACCAGTCACCGCGTCCTCGCGATGGTGCCCAAGGCCGTCGGGATGGATCGAACCATGCATGGACACCGAGCCACAGCGCAGCACAGAATATTGGCTACGTTGATGGCAATAATCCGACGAGTACCACAATGGGATCAGTGCATGATCCCCTGGCGGCCATCCCAGCGCAGCCGATCAATTCTTCAAATATTAATGTCTCATTCATGCCTCCACCACCGTCGGTGTACCATAATTACTACGAACCGCACACATCGCCTCCCGCCGGAGGGATGGAAGGATCGAACGTTCCTTCGCAATCAATGAATGATAATTCCGGCACCTCCGGCGGACTTCCGGACTGGTTCGCGCTTCCGCTCGATCATTTCTTCAACAGTTCGACGGCCGTTGTTGATCACGGCCTCGGAGGAACAGGGCCAATGGTAGGCGAGTTTGACATGCTTGAAGTCCTGCTCAACGAGCAATATGACGGCACGGGCGACGGCCTCGATTCAGCGGGGCGCGACGGGCTTCCGTCCCAGTTCCTGCAGTCTTAGCTGATCCCATTCCAGACAATGATGACGAATGCTTATCATGCTTAATCTAACGGTGGCGCTGTTCCTAAAAGTTCACTTGAGCTACATACTTCACCTCAGCCAAGGAGTTCTACACTTTAGCCTGCCAGGCGCCAAGCACTGCGACCATGCTTAGCGTTCCGTGGCTCGATCCTATATATGCTTGTCTTAGGATTGTTCCTTGGTAACTAGAAGGTGACCTTCACGGGGTTGCATTGTTGCATTCCATTTCTGAAGTTGCTTCTCAGTACGGCTCTCAACAAAGCCTTGTATAGTGTATGAGAAAGGGTTATTTGACAGCTTGGCGGTTTCAAGACATCTTCATGTGTCATGTATGTTTCTATGCGGGAGTTTCAAATGTCAACACCCCAGACCCTTGGATACGAGCTTAAATAATAACGTTTCTAGAACCGTAGAACGACACATGCGCGGTTCTCTGGTATGCACTCTGGATGTTTCAGTGTCGCACAGTCGTTTATGCAGTGTGATGCTGATTCCTCGGTTTTCTGTCTACAATTAGCCTAACGGAGAGTTATTATTATTACTTATCTACTCGATGTAATTGATATTGTCTGAAGGCAGTGATCTCACCTCGCATATGCGTGCCGCAGGAGGCGGCTTCTCCCTTGTGCAGTAGAAGTAGACTCCATGCTCCATCCGAAGTACCCGAAGAGCTCCAGATGCCGATCACGAAGGAAATGGACTCCGCCATCCTGGCCAGAACTGCGGAAATTTGTAGGGATAATTGGCCTTGTAACGATTATATGCGGTTATTTGTTTTGTCTTACGGTTAAGTGCTGGTTCAGACCACTGATGTAGATGCTGCAGCTTGTAGGGAAGGTAAGCATGATATTACTACGAGATCTGAGGTATATCCATCTCCAGATGAAAATATCCTTACGATTTGGCCCTGCAGGGCAGTCAATAATGATCTGCCCCGATAAACGATTCATTTTAGTCATCCTATGCTCCAGAGTCCCTTTCTCTTCGCTTATCTTTGAAGATCAACAACCACAGGCTGCACCTGATGAATCTCCCAACATTCAAGCACCGGTATTCGCTCGGACTCCGACCCTTTCAATTTGGGACTTGGTCAGGGAGGACCGCATCGAAGCTTCTGAATGGCTGAATTGCTCGGGTTGTGGACGGGGACCTCGGAGGGTCTAACTGAAAACTGAATAAGAAAAATAATAAGAGCTAGGGTGTGAGTGGATGGTGAAAGTCTCAAAGTGACATCGCGCCCGGGCTAGTCTCCGCAGGTGGATTGGGGTGTCCCTTGGCGTTAGGGGTTGAGAGAACAGAGTTGTTGAAGGACTCACAGGTCTGCAGTAGTTTTGTAACATTGACATGTGAGTTAACATAGTAATATCTGGTGAGGGATCGACATACTCATAGAAGGATGATATACAACGATCGAAGCATCAAAGAGATAAGGGATGATCATGGGATATCTTCCGCGGCCAAGGCAGTAAGGCAGGGCTTATCGCTTTTACCTTAGTCTAGATCGTTCATCTTCGACCAGCATGTTCTACGGCGTAGGCTTCTCAATCCCTGTGAATCTCGAAATGTATCACCATCCATGTGAAGTCGTGAATCCATCCAATAAACGTTGCAATCGTCCTGCTGAGACCCTGGTCTCTCATCATCCTCTGACTTCTCTCATGCTTCCATCTCCTCAGGGGCTGCATCGGACTCCGGTCAAGCCCAGATGACCCTGGTTAAATTTCTCCGTTGGTTTATGCAGTTAATCTACAATGTACTCCGTACACTCGGCTCCTAAGATTGAGTCAGTACCGTGAGTCCTGTGCTCCCCACTCTCCACTCTCCACTGAAGACACTAACACCATCAATGACGATCTTCAGCTCATAACGAATGAGATCGTTTCTCTCACTTTTCCAGATAGCTTAATGCCTGAGCAGCCGGCGTTGTCCGTCCAATCCAGCCGTGCAGCAGGACAAGAGAAGCCAGAAGGACAAGAGAAATCTTGTCCTCTCTTGTGCTCTCTTGTCCTAAACAAGCAACATGCACCTCTGCCGTAGCATTCAAGGTGGCCGCGCTAACCTCCTGGATGGATACTCCAGCTGATTTGCTTCGTTCGCCCCGCTACGCTATCTAGAACCGACAATCGCGGCCAGGGTGCCGTTCCATCTTTCCCTTGGCCTAGCCGGGTGGGTGTGACAATTCGTCTTCCAGCCCTGGATGACGGGATTCATGTCCCTGGATCTTGTAGATCTTCATCGCGGACTTCCTGGATAAGAGATATGGCGTGAAGGCTTAGGTGAAACTTGGTCCTCCTGACCCCGGAGTGACTCCGTCAGTAGCTGCTATCTATCCTAGGCCCATGGAAGAGAAAAAAAAAGCATATAAAGGAGGCATGTTCACCAGCTGTTGACGGAATCTCATCCTCATTCTCATTCAGCAAGAGTTTGAGATCGTCTGTTTCCTTTCTTTCCTTGATACTTCCCACGGTCCAGTAGTCCGTTGCTTCATCAAGATGGTCGTCTTTAGCAAAGTCACAGCTGTCGTTGTCGGTCTCTCGACCATTGCGTCTGCTGTCCCTGTGGTTCAGCCGCGCAAGGGCTTCACCATCAACCAAGTGGCCAGGCCAGTGACCGACAAGAAGACCGTCAATCTTCCAGCCGTCTATGCCAATGCTTTGACCAAGTACGGCGGCACTGTCCCCGACAGTGTCAAGGCGGCTGCAAGCTCCGGCAGCGCTGTTACTACCCCCGAGCAATATGACTCGGAATACCTGACTCCCGTCAAAGTCGGTGGAACAACCCTGAACTTGGACTTTGACACTGGCTCTGCAGATCTGTAAGCGCATCTTGTCCGTCTTTCTTGAATTGAATTGACTAACTGTGATAGCTGGGTCTTTTCCTCCGAGCTTTCGGCTTCCGAGTCTAGCGGCCACGCTATCTACAAGCCATCCACCAGTGCCCAGAAGCTGAATGGCTACACCTGGAAGATCCAATATGGTGATGGTAGCGGTGCCAGCGGTGACGTCTACAAGGATACCGTCACCGTAGGGGGTGTCACTGCTAAGAGCCAGGCTGTGGAGGCTGCCAGCCAAATCAGCTCTCAATTCGTGCAGGACAAGGACAATGATGGTCTGCTGGGTCTGGCATTCAGCTCCATCAACACCGGTGAGTTGCTGTCAAGATTTCTAACTTTGACCTCAACCCGCTGACTTGAATTGATGCAGTCAGTCCTCGCCCTCAGACTACTTTCTTTGACACTGTCAAGTCCCAGTTGGACTCTCCTCTCTTTGCTGTGACCCTGAAGTACCACGCTCCAGGAACCTACGACTTTGGATACATCGACAACTCCAAGTTCCAGGGACAGCTCACTTATACCGACGTCGACAACTCCCAGGGTTTCTGGATGTTCACTGCTGATGGCTACGGTGTTGGCGACGGTGCCCCCAACCACAACCAGATCAGCGGCATTGCTGGTATGTTTTTCACTGTTTCGTTTGAAAAGTACCAGGCTGATCCATTTTAGACACCGGAACCACCCTCCTCCTGCTTGATGACAGCGTCGTTGCCGCCTACTACCGGCAGGTTTCTGGAGCCAAGAACAGCAACGAATACGGTGGTTATGTCTTCCCCTGCTCCACAAAGCTTCCTTCCTTCACTACCGTCATCGGAGGCTACAACGCCGTCGTTCCCGGTGAATACATCAACTTCGCCCCCGTCACTGACGGCAGCTCTACCTGCTTCGGTGGTATCCAGAGCAACTCCGGCTTGGGCTTCTCCATCTTCGGAGATATCTTCCTCAAGAGCCAGTACGTCGTCTTCGACTCCCAAGGCCCCAGACTCGGCTTTGCCCCTCAGGCATAGATGAATATGCACGCGGTTCTTGGTCTTTGAGGCCAGCCCGGCTATATCTACAGGGCCTGTGTCCGTCGAGAATTATCTCCAGTTTCGTTCTTGTATATGACTTTAGTTTAGAACGGCAATATGATTATGACCACAGACTCTTTCTGCTTTGCATTAGTAAGATAGTAACTTATGCGGCTTTTTCAAAATCCACATATATATCGAATATATATCTTAGCTAGAGTACGTTGAGATGTGCAGGGTGCACGTGAGAGAACTGTCTTTATCAACTGCAGGACGTCCCATTCCTTGTGAACCGAAATCTCTGAGCTTGATCACCTAAAGAATTATATCTGAATAATTCTGGATGGTAACATGGTTGAGGTAGGAGACCATCGGCCTCTTGCATCTACGCTGTCTACTGAGATTGAAGCGAGAAGATCTGCTTCCTTCTCTTCCAACAGCTCTTGCGTTCAAAATCTTCTCTCCATCATGCTGTGTTATCAGAGTCATTCCAGACGAGCTCACCGCTTATGCTGGGGATAATTTCGAGCCAGCAGATAATACGCCTCACATATTTGGCCTTGATGGAGGGTCAATGCAAGGGAGAAGAGTGAGGTAACACATATCGCCTTGGACAGTCAGCCGCAATTCGCATGAACATCTATATAAAGGCTGACGGTTCAAGTGTCAAGATGGCTATTTCATCTGGCACATTGTACAAATCTGATCCGAAAAAATGGTGGAAAAAGTGCTTCAATACGACGACGGTTCGTCCACGGATGACTCGACACCGGTCGTCGACTCACTCTCCGAGGATGAGCGCGAGATCGAGCCCAGACTACGTCGCAAGCTGGATATACGGATCATGCCTGTTATTGTCTTGATATATCTTCTCAACTTCATTGACCGGTATACTGCACCCGCAAGACTATGGACGGTTCATGCTAACCCTAGCTAGGTCAAACTATACCGCTGCCCGTCTTCAGGGTTTAGAGCGTGATCTCCATCTCTCTGGCTCAGAATACCAGGTCGGGCTCTCGGTGTTCTTCGTGGGATATGTCCTTGGGCCGATCCCCTCGAACCTTCTTCTGAATTATCTCGGCCGTCCCTCGGCTTATATCGGCCTCTTTGGTGTCGCCTGGGGACTGGTGACGCTCTTGACCTCGCAGGTGAAGGGCTATGGATCCCTTGCTGCTTGCAGATTTATCCTGGGTGTAGTTGGTAAGCCTAGGCTTTCTCTTCTGGGCGATGGGGGCCTGGACTGATTCCATACATGCGATAGAGGCGCCCTTGTTTCCGGGTATCATGTTCTATCTCTCGGTGGGTGAAGATCCTCAAGAAGCTACGGGCCTGTCTCTGACCTACACAGAAATGGTACACGCAGAGAGAACTGGGCGTGCGGATGACCATATTCTTTTCGGCCTCGCATATTGCCAATGCTTTTGGGAGCCTGATCGCCGCCGGCATACTGAACGGCCTCGACGGTAACCGGGGATTATCTGCATGGCGATGGCTGTATATCATCGAGGGAGCCAGTAAGCCACACTTGCTCTATTTGACTGAAGCAACTCACTAACCCTGACGAGTCTCCGTCTTCCTCGGCTTCATAGCTTGGTACCTGCTGCCAGACTTCCCAGAGAACTGGCGTGCCTTATCCCCCGAGATGAAACACGTCGGTACGTCTCCTTCATCTCTTTCTACATACACAATTACTGACCAGCCTACCAGCCATCCGACGAATGGCCCTCCAAGCCGCCGAATCCGACCTCGACGAAGGCAATGCCTCCTCGCAACTCACCGGCCTCAAACTCGCCTTCGCAGACCCCAAACTCTACCTCTTCGCAGGCATCTATATCTGCATGGTCGGCTCCTTCGGCTTCACCAACTTCTTCCCAACCCTCACCTCCTCCCTCGGCTACAACCACACCATCTCGCTCCTCCTCGCCGCCCCGCCCTTCATCTTCATGACCCTCTACAGCTACTTCCACAGCCTCCTCAGCGACCGCCTCCAATCCCGCTTCTGGTTCTTCGTCTACCCCATCCCCATCGCCATCGCCGGCCTCCTCCTCTTCATGACCACCGACTCGCTAGCAGCAAAATACTTCGCCACATTCCTAATGATGTTCTGCGTCTGCATGAACGGGACTACACTCAGCTGGGCCGCGAGCTCCATGCCCCGCCCTCCTGCGAAACGCGCCGTCGCCTATGCTTTCATGAACGGCGTGGGTAATACAACGGGGATCTGGACGCCGTTTACCTATCGGGACAAGGACTGGCCGCATTATCGGCTTGCGTTGGGGATTTGTATTGGGTTGCAGGCTGGGGCGGCGGTGTTGGGGAGTTGGTTGAGGTTCGTCCTGGTGAGGGAGAATAAGAGGCTAGAGAGGGAGGAGAGGGAGGCGGTGCAAGGCTTGCAGGGTGGGATTGCGAGTGGGATTACCGGGTTCCGGTATATTCTGTGATGCAATCCGGCAGGGTTGGGATTAGGCTATATATCAAGTGGATTGGCCATGGCACTAGCAATGTTAGATGGATGGTTGTTGCTTTAGCCTATTGGTACTTCGTTCCATTATGGTATGTCGGCTTTAGTACTATGATGGGGCTGGATAGGGCGCAAGGATCAGCTGGATCAGATCGAATCAACGCTTATCCACTACTGATAAAACTATATGCATCTAGGTACATATTCTATGTACGAGATATAGACATGTCCCGCTAGAGAGAAGAGTGGAGAGAATCAATCACCTGCAGATAATCCTTCCTGTACGTCTCCAGGGATTGATTAGAATGAAGAATGACAACACAAGGCACAGCATGACCGATACGCCGTCCGGGTATGACGCAAATCAAATATCCTGGGAATCCAGAGCCCATATCTCCCAGTGTTGCAACACTTCCCACCCCACGCGTCGGACCCGTCTTCTCCAGATCCGGCCATCCTTGCTTATCTGTGTCGGGAGGCACAGTTCATCCAGCTTGGCTTCCCAATTCGTAGGCGGCCGTGCAGGCGGCGAGCTATCTTGCCGCGGACGTTTTCCGAGGAGAGACGATGGTTGACTGGTTTGAGGAGGCTCGGCTGAGAGGGGTGTACTGTTAGGTGTCGACGTGAGAGAATCCTGGGGATGCGAGAAGGGTCGATCACCGGCCATGAGGCTCCGGTCCTGTTGGCCGTTGACAACTGAACTGGTCGAGGAGGAGGTAACTGTGGGCGTCGTGGGTTGCGGCTCCGGGTTGGGAGCTGCACTGTCTGCAGGCAGCGTGTAGTAATCGCCTAATTGCCAGGCTTTGTGGCCCATGCCGATGATCTTCAGCTGGCGGAATAAATTCTGATCCGCTAGTGACTCGCTGAGTTTCTCAATAAGGATCTGATCGTCCAACTCAACTATATCAGCGAGAGTCCGTGCCGATGAAAAAGGATGTGGTGTAGACGAAGACTTGGACGAGTGCCCTGAATCAGTCTTCGCTTGTCGTGATCGTTCGCATGCTGCCGAAGACGATCCCGGCCCAGTCGGAACCAGCAGGCGAACAGCGACTAGATTGCGCAGAAACGGGAGTACAAGTCCCAAAGTATCCATACTGGAAAGATCTGCTGCCAAAGCCAGTTGCTCCAGTTGCGGACTAGCATGAACAAGACGAGCTATTGTGGACGCTGAGAGTGGCCAGCGAGAGGGGAGGAGAAGATGGCGTAGGGTTGCGCAGTGGTTCATGATGATGTTATTCAGGTAGATATCACGAATGCTAGCCTGCACACCGGTATTCGACCCCGGTGAAGCGGCAGGAGTTTCCTCGGTGGAGGCGCTCACAGTTGAACCATTGGTGGTATGATCCAGAGACGGCGGTGTGAGTGCCGAAGACGGGAGCAATCGCCGGGGCGAGTTGACATTGTCCGATGAATCTCGCGATGCATTGACGAAATACAACTTCTCCAGGCCAGTAAAATAAGACAAAAACTCAGCATGTCTCCTCGAGGTGGAATCCTGCCTGAACGATTTGAAATTCACCTGACCGGGAGGCCCAGTCGGCCAGCTGCTGTCATAAAAGGTATTCAACGATTTGGCACTCTCCGATCCACATTCACTGAGAAACGTCATATCTTCGAGCGCACTCGGGTCAAGAGCAATCTTGAACTCCTCGCTGTGACGGGCATATAGATTCTGAAGCGCCAGCTTCTTGACCTTCAAGGGCTGCCTCGCAGCAATACATTTGCGAAAGTAATCATGCAGCATGACGCTGGGCTCCTGCTCGATGCGCATCCGCGGCGACCAGTGCATCTTGAGCTCCCGCAGTTTCTTACACTTCCACAACAACGTCGAGATATCATCGGGATAGCACAGCGGATCGATATGCGTGATCTTCAACGAGCGCAGATGAGGCATCGGTGGGATAACGATCGTGGGTCGCGGATGCCGACTCGAGGGAAATCGTATACTGAGCGAGGTGAGCTTCGGCCGCTGCGCCAGCCCCAGGTACACCGTCTCGAGCATCTTCGTGCTGAGCTCCCAGCTGAAACTCTCCAGCTCCGTCATCCGATCGACGGCCGCCCGCACCGCGATGTTCAACATCATCGATGAGTCCGGCACCCGGCCGACCCGCGCGTGTTCCTCCAGCTCATCCTCCCGCCAGTCGCCCCGCAGCGTCAGCGACCGCACTAGCGAAGCGTACGGTCTCGTAATGACAGCATTGAGGCCCATCGAGAAGGGGCTGGCGCTGCCGATTCCTTCCGGCTCATCCCCGCGGTATCGGATTTTGTCGTAGGAGGTCAAGGTGATGTGTTTGTAGAGCTGTGGGAGGGCCATGTAATTGAGGACTCGACATGTTCGGCACAGACGAGCAATGTCACCGGTATTGTCAAGCTGTATGTGTCAGACTGCGTCAGTTTTCATCACTTCCTATTCAAATCAACGCGTTCTGGGACACAAACCTGAGCTATAATGAGAGCGAGCAGATTCAGCGGTAGAACTAACAGTGACGCACCATGCGGCCGCTCCGTCGTGATGCTGGCATCAAACATATTCCGATTGACGGCCGCCATGATGCGACGCCCGACGATGGAGTCGCAGCATTGACTGACACAAGGTACGGTCCAGGACAAGAGAGCGATGCATCGAGGTCTGGCCGAAGATCGCTGCAGGTGGATGATGACAATTCAGTTGAGGCGGTGCGGGAAGCAACTTTTTCGATGTGCGCGGATCTAAGAGTTTCCGAGAGACGTCTTGTGAAGCTTGATTAGGCTACAATGTTACGGTCCTATTCAATTCCCACGGTGGTCTACAAAGCAATGAGAATGTCAAGCAGATCGAAACATTCAAAAGATTATGGACTTTGTTATTGTTATATGACAGAAAGATCTCAAGGGTATCTTTTACACAGCTAGACTTTCAGTAAACCCGCCAGTTGCTCTACCTTTCCCAAATATTCAAGTAATGTGCAATTCATAGGCGACGAGACGCTGTGCACATCGTTCCAGCTCGTAAGTAAGAAGTGACAACATATCATCGAAAAAGAAATGAAAACCGATTACCACATGGTGAATGATCCCCGACTCCTCGCTAAATCAACAGTCGACAGGGTAATAGAATGTAGACAGCACCCGGCCAATAAGAAAGACAACAATCAAAGATCGCGCATGACGCCAACAGCTATCGCTCGGATCATGTGTGGTCTCGACTGGGATCAACCCCAGGGCTCTGATGAGTCGGAGACCGTTGCTGATCCTGTGGTGACGTCGCCGACGATGGAGGCTGGTCAGGTGGAGCGCTATTTTGATACTCGTGCAGAGCATCAGGAGCATCATGTCCCGCAGGTCCACCGGTTGCCTCACCAACAGGCTGACCGTCTCCATGGTGGGCCGTGTTCGCTGCAGCAGCTTGTTGCTGTGCATGATGGTCATCAGGCACGATAAGCGCTGCTGTCTCCGGATCGTAGCGCAGTTCATAGTTGCCATTGCCGAGAATCGAATCCCCCTCAGGCATACTCCACGGAGCGGCAGTTCGAGTCTGCGGCTGGATCACCCTCACGGGCAGATTGGAGCGGTCGGAACGAACGACACGATTGGGCGTCGGCTCCAGTATGTTTGCGTCGTTCAACCATTGCGGAGACCATGTATTCTGGCCCCGGCGTCTGGCAGGAATGACGGTCACTGGTAGGGAAGCCTCTGCGTCTCGCCTATCAGAGCCGGGCATGATCCTGAAATTGAATGGGAACAAATTTCCCTGTTTACTGCATGCAGTACGCTGCCTGTCACTTTCGTCGCCATACAAATCTTCCTGCGCAGTCGAAGGATCCTCGTCTGCCTGTGCTGAGGCAACTTCTCTGGGCAGAGAGGCATGTCTCTTCTTGAAGGGGTTAAGGATCGTTCGCCAACGGCCGTCCATATTGACGATCTGAGGTGACTCCTCGCGGGTCTGCTGCGCTGAAAGACGCGGCTGCGCGACGTCAGCTTCTCCTTCGTCGGTTCTCATGGCCATTTCTTTCAGCTGGTCTGTCTCGTATTCCTCTTCCTCCTCCATATGAGGCATAACGACAGGAGGCGTCGGGCTAGACACTGGGTGATAATGGACATTATACACGGTGCTGGCTGCACTTGTGGTATCCGCGCGACTAACTGGAGTAGCAGCCGCCGGGGGTGGTGTCGGGCGGCCAGCTCCATGACGTCGCACATCGGAACCAACTGTTTTGCGTTGCTTGTCCGGCTTGCGGTTGCCACGGGGTAGACCGACCCTTGTGCGCAGAGGGCGATGTGTCAACCCCATGACACCTCCCCATCCCGAGGACGTACCGCTTCCCCCGCCCCGGTCGCCTCCACCGTAGGTCTGGCGAGGCCAGTCGACCTCTTCCGATGGTGTGACTTCCAGCATTTCATCTCCGTCGAATAACTCCCTCCCGAGAATGCCATCCTTCCTTTCGTCCCGTTCCAGTGCTTCAATTCGTTCCACCCACTCCCAGACCACAACACTCGCAGCAGCTGACCCAACCCATCGTATGTAGGTACCCCAACCGGCAATCTCTTCTTTGGCGATGTCCAGAACGAAGAAAATGACGGGTATGAGAACAGCACACAAAGATAAAAGTGCGACCAAGCAGATATTCCTCATCTTGGGGTGAAAGAAGGCATATCGGTGTTTGGATAGTGAATAGAAGATGACCCAGGCGGCGTATAGAAGGTTGAGCGCGAGCTCAAACAGATAGCTGAGCGCGGGAATCGCATCGTCGTAGAGTCGGGGCCGCGTGGTATTGGTCTTGACAAGAAACTTATCCAGAATGCTAAATATCGTGTCCAAGACAATCAACGCGAACCCGGCCCATTTGATCATGATCTTCTCCTTATGTCGCGGGAATAGCCGTATCAGCGTCTGCACCTGAGCCAGCCATAGAAACGTGCTTGATATAACTCTGACCACGCGGATCTCTGTGCCATCGATAACCTCCTCGGTGAGCGCTTCGGCATCGGAATAACCGTAGTTATACTGCCGCTCAGCGACCCTGAACGAGTCCGCGGACGCGATAGTCAACGATACCGCCACCAGTATCGCAGCTACTTTCTGTAGCCACGGTCTTCCACCCACGCCAACCACCGAGGAATTGCCGCTATAGGATCCGCTGATCATGCCATGGCGGCCCAAGAAATTGGCGCCGCCACCGGGACCTCCAACATAGAACGTTCGTGGTGTGATGAGTAGTATTATGACGAGGAGATAGCTCACGACAGTTGCGCAGCCGATAGCGTATAACTGCGGAGTGACGGAAGAGTAGAAGGGATCGCGGGTGTCAAGGAGGGGTGATGGCTGCCGGGTATCGGTTGGTTGACTCGTACATACGGGCTCGAAAACGGCATTTTCTGTGAGGGTGATTGCAAAGGATCTGTTAAGATAGACATAGCCTAGAAGCATGCGCAACAGACGCGACAGTCAGCTAGAGTTGAGAGAGATCTAAGGCCGCTACAGTTGACGCAGCGACATCTAAACCAAGTAACTGCACAACACGATTGATTAATGATAATCACATACCATCGCTAGGAAGCAGAAAGGGAGTGCAGCCTGGCGAATAAGACTTGGTGGTGGTCGTCGTTGGATTAGCCCATATTTGGCGGGGAGTTATACGAGCATCATCCCCCATGGTCAGGCAGACTCTTGAAGACGTTCTTACGTCGTCGTCGTCGGTTGCGAGGGATTCATAAAACCCGGGATATCATGCGATAAGACTGCTGTCGATGACCATTAATGCAAACGGATGGAAATTGCGTCAAACCCCCATAATGGCACTGTTCTAATGAATGTGGTCATTCGCGAGTAGTCAGGTCCCTATACGATGGTAGGAACGGACAAGTCTGGAGGCGCAAGGAGTATCGAAACCGACACGTGCTATGAATCGGTATTCAAAGATGATGAAGCAGGGGCAGGCAAGACAAAATGTCAAACAAGAATGGGGGAAAAGGCTTGTTCGAGAATTGGGTTGCGGAGGAGGTGCGCATAGGTCATATTCGCCAGGCTACCTTAAGGAGAGACGAGGCCAAGACTTGGTGCGATCTGATGAACAGTCCCGCCACCGCGGTCCAGATCTCTTATAGCCATTGACCAACTGCACAGTAAGCCAACATTTACTCTCCAGCGATGAGCAGATTTCCTCCGACGACAAGTGATCGTCTTGTGGACTGGTAGTTATTTAGTTACTAATCGCTACGGACCAAATTTGGCCTCCAGATTCTGCACATCTAAGAGTTGCTGGACTGCCGCAGTCAGGTAAAATTCGACTCTGAACACCCCATCGCTACTTTTAAAGGTCATTTCCATCACAAACTCAGTAGCTCCTATATTTATTCCACTGCTTGTCTCCTGTCGATAAATCTAGAACTCCTCGTCCTGAGCTTGGTTGAGGGGAAGTGTTTCACAGCAGCCATGTGCATGCATGTGAGTATACTACCCGCGCTGGGTAGATCGCTGATTCAGCTCTATGATGTGATGTCAAACATGCTGACAGAAGTGGGATGCATCCTCTTTCATGAATCTATCCGGCTTCCTGCCATATCTTTAAACGAGCAGAGTCAGGAAAGCTAAAGGACAATGAGAACAAGACGGTTCATGCCTGACTGGCTGGTCCAAGTTATCCCGGCGTAATGCGTAATATGGACTGTGACTCTGTGTCCATTGCATATTCTCACAGTTGAGTCCTTTCTGTCCTACAGATAATTGGACGCCTGTACGGAGTAATTATGGCAAAGATATGTGCAACCTTGGAGCTTGAACTCCGAATCACCTGAATCACCACCATTCAGCTACACGCCATCTCCTTGTGTCAGCTAACCGAAGTGTTTTTGACTCTGAAGCTGCTAGGACGACTTTCTGAGCTTTTGTCATCAACTGGTAAGCGGGATAAGTTCTGAAACCGTGGGCCACTCGCCAAAATACATAAGCGTAGCTTGATATTCGGGTAGAAGGATTTCACGCAATCCTACAGGGTCTATGATGAAACGCTGATCTTCTAAGGTGGCCAAGCATAGACGTGATTTGAAAATATGGATCTCATTATATTCCTTGACGTCGATGCGTATATACATTGCCTGATAATTCGGCAAGATTTCAGATGCCGGTAAACACGATCCAACGCCGGAGCTAGGGATACCCCTCGCTCAATGCTGAAGGGTGAAGATAGTAACAGAAGATGAGTGAAATGGAAATAAATCCAACACAAGCCATCCAGTAGAACGACCCGGGAAAAGAAGGTGGCAAGGAAATGAACGTGTTTCGTCGCCCTGCCAGAGGAAAGTTTCTCTCATCCAACGGCAGACAAGACCTCAAAGGAATTTGCCTGACGGATTGATACACTGGCCATTCAGGTAAGCATATCGATCTATGGCGACCTGGGCCGACATCATCTCGGCGGCTGGCCATAGGACATCTGCAAGGGCGCTGCATATGGCGATACCAGTGCCTGCCCGGTGGCCCAAGCAACTCTCTCTCGCTCTTCTTCCCGAGATTTGATTTCCTTTTCGTCTTGTATGAGCGTGCAGCATGTGCAGCATGTCGCTCGTACACAATCCGACCCAACGTTGCCGCTGATTCCGTACGCTTTACGTGTCCGTGTGTGCTGCACCGTAGCCAGCAGCCCTATAACAAAGTCAGTATCGAACCGTTGCTGTCAGCATGATTAAGAAACTCACATTGACATCCGCATAGCAAGGCCATTGCCGTACACGAGCCGTTGCATGTCTCGTGGCCTAGCATGTTGGTTGGGTTCTCCTTTTTCGCTTTCATCGAAAGGCGATACTGCGTCCTCCCGTATAGTATACAAGGACACAGGAGTCCAAGACAACATGTCCCAATGCTAGAACATTCACATAAACCATGACTCCATGTTCCACCCTTGACGACCTGGTTGGGGTGTGCAACCTGCCCCGGTTGATGATAGGACATTGGCGTAGTTGCATGTGGCGCGCTGGTCATGATCGGTGGAGGAAAATGTGGCAGGCGGGGAGAATGCAATGGGTTCTCGTCAGGTGCAACGGTTATCTTTCGAGACTCTGAGAATTGACCTGACGCATCAGGGTCCGTCTTGACTGGAAGTGGATCGGGGCCAGCGCTGTACGAGTATGCTGGTGCAACGGTATCGAACTGCGCTTGTTGTGGCGTATCCTCTGCATAGGGAGCATAGTGCGCAGGGTGTTGCTCAATGGGCGGACTACCGGGGTAGACAGACGCAGCAGACTCATGCTGAAATTGAGCTTTCTCATTGAACGATGGTTGAACGTCTTCAGTTGCCGCGACGTGCTGCTGAACCGGGCAAGCGTCGGGTTTTGTTTCTGATTCTGGCAGTGGTACTTGTCGCTCTATCCTTTGTCGCGAAGGATTCATTTCCAACGGCGTCTCAATGAAAGAGTATCTTTGAGTTCCCGCACCAAAGGAGGTGTCCAATCGTAATTGCCGGTCCATTGTGGTAGTATACTTGCTTCGAGCGACGAACGCCTTTAATCTCCCGTACGGACTGGAAATGCTTAGTTCAGCATAAGCAAACGCTTGGCGACAACCGAAGCGCTCTTGATAGGATAAGGTTGCTTGCGTGCGCTTCGTTCAGCCTGCTGCCGTCAGGTTCATCGCATACATCAAAACCGTGCAGGCTCTCCTCGCTCCTTGACAGAGGAGGCCAGAAAGAACTGAATACGAGCGCAAGTTCTGAAACCAGATGCAAATGCAATAGTATGATCCGGCGCCATCAAATCGGGGTCATAGAGCCATTAAGTGTCTGCTTCATGGAGTAACAGGCACAACTGAGTGGAGACCAAAAGCGCTCAGATGTATTGTGATCATGCTGCGGGATGGCTGCTTGGTCTCCAAGTGGTCAGAACTCAATGGATCTCGTGCTTTGGGATTATGAGAGCTTGTTGCACCAACTGCTTAGCCTGCAGCAGTCGCGATGACTTCTCACCAGTCACAGCGATCGTTGGCCAGGCGCCCGTTCGGGACATCCCGTTGGACAACTTCTCATCACATCACTGCCCTGTCGTTATCACATCGGATAGTGCCAAAAATGCTGTTCTACCAATGAAGATGGAATATTAGGAGCAATCTGGATGTAAGCTCACTACGCCGCAATATTGTGACAGTTTTGAGGGGAAATTGTCTCGTATTTGAGATCTCGCTTTTGTTGGATTTTTATGCAGGGTGAATGTGTGATTCTCCTGCCTGGTTGCAGACAGAATGAGAACAAAACAGCCAATGAGAGAAAGCAAACCATGGTGAGTTCTCAAAGTTCTTATTCTTGATAGTAAAAGAGCCTTGAGACACGGGACAAATGTGAAAATATATATAAGCAAGGCGACTGGCTCACTCCCTCAACCTCATGTTGCAACACGCACGCAACTTGACACTACCTTTACTTTTTAGCAGATTGAATACCATCGCTGGCTTAGGCTTTGTATTTCTCAAATTCCCTCTTTTTCCTGTTCGATCCTACAGAGTACCAATCAATTATCACCAAAACTATAACTTAAGTGCGGTGTTTATCACAGAATTTATCTATTCGAAGACAGTGGTATTTTCAATCTAGAATGTCTATCTTAGGTCAATTTAAAAGGCAAGTACTATATTTCCTGGCAGCTGTTATATTAGTACTATATCCCCACCGTCAAGATACCTTAAACACCATGACGGGGTCGCAAGAGCATTATCCATGAAGCACCTTATAAGTTAGAGGGGTAATCCAAAGATTCCTGGGAGCTGATATCAGGGAAATTCCCTTGCATACAAACCGCACCAAAACGGGAGGGGTACCAGCGAGCTTATCGCTCAAAGTAAACTGGTCGCTTAGGTCCTCTCCAAGGCCAGGTATGGGCAACAGACGGAGAGAGAACCATGGCAGCTCTTGGCAGACGAGACGCCATAGGTCGAATATATTGCGCCGGCCCTGAGCGTCTACACTCCGGTTTCAGGCATTGCAATTTCAGCCAGGAAGCACTACGGCCATCAGTGGCATCGCAGTGATTGATCGAACGTTGTATGCTGGTATCAAAGTCGTGGTTACCTTCTGAACAAAGTCTCAAGAGCCTGAATGCATAATTGCAGGCAGAAGAGTTCCAGATAAGGAATACTGACATCGAGTATGATCGGCTGGAGGCTGATCGGGGTTATATGTGAGTAATGTGACAGGTCACAGGCGATCACTTACGAGGATAAATGAATCCTTCTGCATGGTTCTCTTTTTGGGAAATTCAGATGTATGGGAAGACTTCTACCAGTCTCTAATAATGGAAGGGGGGGTTGGGCATGAGGAGCAGCCCAATTTTGTACTTCACCAGATGGAGGAGTAAATGTTCCCAGGGGATGACCTTAGCGACATCAAATATAATGCCGCGATGCTATAATGAATTTGAGTTTGAAAGCAAGGATACACTGTGTCAAAATAGCTAGCATCAGAAGGCTCAGGAAAAGAGAATAGAAATGCAGATGTCTGAAAAGGGACAAACTAACAATATGACGCAAGGGAAGAAACAAGGATACTTCGATAAAACTTTGTTTTCGTGGCCGGTGAGGCTGTGATATTTTATATCTGAAAGTAATGCAATCATCCTCTCATCGACTGTTCCATCTCGACATACCAGTCGGATCGACGGGATATGAGGAGTGGAGTTTCCGGGGAGGAGGAGAGATCCTCGTGGCCAGCAGTTTGATCACGTTGTCTATCGAATGGTTGGCGTTCCTGACGCTGAACGTCTCCAGCATTCGCAGCTCGGTGAAAACTGGACAGAGAGGAATAGATTATTGATGCTTGAAACGGTATAAACATGATTTATACATCTTGGGTTTTAGAAGCGAAACACTTTTCTTCGATTCGAGAGGATTTAATGGGCCAGGGATTCAGAAAAGTTGTCTCATTTCTGGATTTCAAATTTTTAGATAGGAGAGTTTATCAAACGCCAGTTTAGTGGTCAATTATCAGCGACATCTGACAGTGAAGAATGCCGATCTCACCCTCGTAAGGCATGTATCTTGCTGGTAGATAGTATGGAGTACGTAAGATAAACAGTGCCTTAGTCTCGTGGGTCATCAGTCAAGCGCTATCGGTACCTACCCAGTAGATAGGGGATATGGGAGATAATTGTCTAGCGACATACCTGAATTAAGGGCTGTCTACTCAGAGAATTGGCTTTGGAAATCGAGAATGAGATTGCACGCTGCTTTCACCACATAATATTCCCACCTCTTTTCAGATTGTTTATGCACCCAGTAAAACCGCGTGGAGATCCAATGGAACTAGAAAGACGCTGGAGATGATTACCCAAAGAGGAATAGAATGGACAAGCCACAGCTCCTTTTTCCTGGGGAAACCCCCAATCTCAGTCATGATTCTGAACTACGACTAGAAAGACTCTTGTTCTTATTGGCATGTTGGACCTGCATTAAGAGCGCCTAAACCTGTCCTTAACTCTATCCTACAAAGCGTGGTTCTTAGCGCCCTGTCTCTCTTAGTTCTTACTGAACCAAGTACTCCGTAGTCAGATAATAGAGACCCATCAGTGATTCACTGTGTGCTGCTCTGAATGTGAGACCTGTCTAGAACTCTTTACAGTGTCTGATGTAGATACCAATATACAGAAGAGATCGGAAGTAAAGTGAAGACTGGCCCACCATATTCACTTCCATTTGCCCTCTTTGTTATTTTTTTTTATTTTTATTTTTATTTTTATTTTATTTTTCCCTTCTCCTAATACCATGCTACGATAATGATCCGTCTTCATCCTTTCCATCCAATGCTTTCAAGTATCTAAACTCAATTGAAAGTTTCGTTTCGTTGTTTATCCCGGCATCCTAAGGTCTTTACTATAATGCTTCTCTGATTAAATCATCCATCCTCCGCCTCGCCCTTACTGCTACCTACATACCAATAAACCGACAATAATCACTTCATTCCATAGTTTGTCCAGCCGGACAACTACCTAGACACGAAGTCAATAATACCGCATTGATAACGACCTTCTAATTCTTCAGGTTGTCCCGTCCGACGACTCCGTCGCATTTCGCTGGCCTGTAAGATCATTTCTCCCCGGAACGTGGCTTGGTGTTCCTTGATATTCTCGATGATTTTCCCCTACCGCCTAGCTTCTAGTTCTAACTTAGTAAGAAAACTAAAACCCGGTGACGCCAGAGAATAATCTCCCTCCTCCAAGCCTTCGCTTTCCGCCTTTGAATTGAAACACCAACCATAATCTTCCCTTCAACAACGCCCTTTTTTTTTCCCTGCTCGGCTTCTCATTCGATTCCGTGCAGCTACCACACCCCCCAACCAATGTCCTCCCCATGTCAAGGCCACCATCTGCGTCTGAGAACACCTTGCCTGACACCCTGGTGACACCTGCTGCGTCTGCCCAACATGATTGCTCTGCACGGCCTGAGCTCTCTTCCGGCAAGCAGCGTCGCCACAACACTCGCGACCAGCAGCTCATGCATCAGGATGTTCAGCAAGCTCCTTCTCCATCCCGCGCTGAATCCCCCACTGCTCATCAATGGTCTAAACCTGCATCTGGCTTTACCCTAAAAAGGGCATTGACTCTTCCCCTGGAGAGGCTCTCCCGCCCTGATCGGTCTCACAGCCCCCAGCTTTCCGAAAGGGATTCCATCTTCGCAACCCACTATCTTCCCTCAGATAACGAAACCAGTAACACACCGCAACTGGGCCCCGTACAAGATGTTGATACTGCCTTGACGACCGACTTGTCTCCGGGACTCGATAATGCGCCCGCTTCGCCAATTTCCTCTTTGAAAATTCCCTTCCGTCGCCCTTCCGTCGATCGCTCCCCCATGGAAATCGAAATTCGTAGAACTCACCCGTTGCGCTCCTCTACCTACGTTTCGCCATCCCTCCCTGTCCATCCCTCGTCACTACGACCCGTTGCTTCAGATGTAGCTTGGGACACACCTCACAAGGAACCGGACAGGAAACTGAACGCTCCTGTCCGGGAGAGTTCGCACCTTCCCGGAAAAGCTTTCTCGGATGGTATTGGCACTAAACACACCCATTTAGAGGATCCCGTTCCCAATCTCAGTCTGATATCTGCCTCTTTGAGAGACTCGCCATCCCATCACCCTGAATATCCGGAACAAATCCGAGACCGGCATTGCGAGACTAGAGTTGAGCGGAGTGCGAGTCGGACCCGACGTGCCAGGGTTGAGAACTCCATTGAGGCCAATCTGACGAACGTGGAGCCTACCTCTCACGTACGTAGTCGAAAGTCTAGTCATTACCTCGGCTTGTTCAAGGAGAATACGACCTCGCCTGACCGCAAAAGAAGGGAGGATAGAGACGGGAAGCACGGGGAGTTTCCGACGCAGGACGAAACGTCGGACGTCACTGTCCTTTCAGAGCCTGAACAGATTCGGGATCGTTCCCACACACAAGCGGGAGATTTGCTGTCAGAGGACGTTGGTCCTCGAACTTCCAAGAGCTCACCTCAGCTCTTACTTTCCGCTGCTCCGTCGATAGGGCCGACCCCATGGCAAGAGAATCGTCCGCATACCCTGAGTGATGATGTCTCCAAACGCCAGCCCAAGTCACTGCCGCGCAGTTTGCTGGAGGAAATTCGATCTTTCCACTTGACTCCGGGAGGTGGCCGTGGTTCCTCATTCTCCAAGAGTATTCCAACCCAGTATGCTGAAAGGGGCAGAGACTATTTTGCGGAGATTCCACCTAGTGATGGGCTCTCGCCACCAGATACAATTCGAGAACAACGTCGGGACTCGGGGCAATTCGACGATGAAGAAGAGGAACAGATCTCGTCTGCTGTATACTTTCCGCATGAGCGTGTCACTGTCTCCGAAGAAGTCGACCAAGTCGAGCCTTTCCTTGAGAATGAGCCAGACGTGGAGCGGTTCGATGAGTCGGCGCCGAAGAGTAATCTTGCTCTGGTGCCGAAAGTACATACCGTGCCTATTGGGCAGGAAAGCAGTCATGTGGATATATCGCTTCGGTCTAAAAATGAGAGTAGGATTCTCCATGGCGAGCTACAAGACATGCACTCCCCTACACTAGAAGAATATGATCGCAAACCTCTTGGCGCCATTTCAGAACGCAGCGGCGAATACTCTACATGTGAGTCCGAGTTTGCCTCTGCGGATGACAGCAGTGTGTCTGCTCGAGACGAGGAATCGAGCTTGACCGACGATGCTGACGTGACCCCGACCGCTACTCCAACTCAGCGTGCTCGCTTCCCGCGTCCACGACGGAAGCACAGTTCGACAGCACCCGTAGGGGCGGTTGAACTGAAGCCTTATCGACATCAAGTGGGTGGTCATACCACGGTTTTCCGTTTCTCAAGACGTGCCGTCTGTAAACAGCTCAACAATCGGGAGAACGAATTCTACGAGCGAATTGAACGCAGACACCCTGAAATGCTCATGTTTCTTCCCAGGTAAGGCAGGCTCAGCTATAAATATATGATATGATTTGACATTCTCTCTACCTTGACTTCTGGACCTCGCTGACAATGATTCCCTCTATTTAGATATATTGGTGTCCTGAATGTGACCTTTTCCAAGAATTCGAAGCGTCCCAAAGCTTCGTCAGGAAACAATGCCGAACCCACAGATACTGAACACAGCAAGGAGCTCACACAAGATGAGAAGGACTCAAGGAAAACAAGCATTAGCAAGCCTAGCCAGTCGGGAGACGCGGAGCCAGAACGAATTTTCAGCCAAAAACAAGTGACCGGTGTCATCCCCAAGGTGATACTCGAGAACAACCGCCATATTATTCCGGCTGATCTGTTCATGCGCTGTCAAAGACCTAGGACAGCTGATTGTGCCGCGTCAGGCAGTCGGCGGTCTTTGAACGGGAATCACGCGTCAGGTGGGAAGCAATCGGTCGGTGGATCTACCGCAGGCAGCATTTCTGCTCCAACCTTGGACAAGCCCATCGCTAGATGGGGTGCCACAACCGTGAACAGGAAGTTGCAGGAGCAGGTCCTTCGAGAGGTCTTCAGCCCTCCCGCCATCCATCATCACCGGCGACATGCCCGCGGTCACTTGAATCTGCCAAGGACGTCTTCGGACAGTGGCCGTCGACGGGCCAATCTGTCTGAGGACCAGAGCGCAAGTCTGCATCGATACGCATCAGAGCGCGTTGAAGCAGCATCCAGTTCTTCGGGCATTGATATTTCGAAGCCGTCCAAGGAAAGCCCAGCTCTGTCCTCTTCCGCCTCGACGGCGCTTGAGGCAGGCCATGACCGCCTCGAGAAGGTCCGGACTGAAGAACCACAACCTCGCGCCAGCTCGCTCAGTCGAACCCGGCGGGTCAGGAGACGCCATTCAGGCAGTGGTCTCCAAAGACGGGGAAGCATCAGCTCCAATAAGGGTGTCGGTCAACTCATGTTTTTCGAGGATGATGGCTATGGTGGCGATAAAGAAGATGGTATATTTTCGATGGAACGCGACGCCTCCTTGCTTTCATCTAGCGATCCCCATGTGAACGGCTCCACTACTGCGCTGATTCACAAGGATGATACGTCTAACGATGTACCATCTGCACCATTGGCCGCCCGCGATAGCCCGTCAAAGTCCTTGCGCCTTCAGGCGAAGGATGATTCTCAAATGACTGTCCCTTCTAATCCCAAGGAGGCTCAAACTAGGCAAGACGAAAGGGTACAATTTTTCCTTTTGCTGGAGGATCTCACAGCTGGTATGAACAAGCCCTGCGTGTTGGACTTGAAGATGGGTACCCGCCAATACGGCATAGAAGCCAGCGAGAAGAAGCGAAAGTCTCAAAGGCGCAAATGCCAGTCCACCACATCTCAGCAGCTGGGTGTCCGACTTTGCGGCATGCAGACTTGGAATGTGAGGAAGCAGGAATACACGTTCGAGGACAAGTATTTCGGACGGGATCTCAAGTCTGGGCGTGAATTCCAGGATGCCCTCACACGCTTTCTCTACGACGGCGTTTCTTACAGGAGCGTGGCGAAGAAAATTCCCATCATTCTGGATAAGCTGGCAAAACTGGAGAATATGATTCGAAAGCTCAAGCGTTATCGCTTGTATGCTAGCAGCTTACTGATTCTGTACGATGGCGAGCAAAATCCTACCGAAAAACCTCAAGTCGATGAAACTCACAACGCCGACAAGCGGGCATCTCTTCACCGCCGTGCCTCCGAGGACGGACACAACAATACCGAAGTACATCTAAAGATAGTCGACTTTGCAAATTGCGTCACGGGCGAAGACGAACTTCCTCCAGATGCTCCCTGCCCGCCCCAGCACCCGGATGATATTGACCGTGGGTATCTCCGTGGACTTCGCTCACTTCGAATGTACTTTCAACGCATTCTCAAGGAAGTCACTCAAGATGAATTTGTTGAGCGGGGTGAAGGCGAAGCTATCGCTCTCCGATCTCGTGATGCCGGTCGCGAGGAATCGACGGACCGGTTCTGGGACGAGAGCGTGCTGGAGGAGGATCCCGGTGAAGTCAGCTTCTGAGTTCCACCGACCATTCCACTAGTCTCTACCTCAAACGTCTCGGTTTTGAGCGGAGCAATCTTTAATATTCCATTCATCTATCTTGTTTTCTCATTCCTAATGACTTCTCCGTGCTTGGAGTTAGCGGCTCTGCATTTGATCGGATTTTCAACTCAATGCACCGGAGTATCATGGATATGGCGTCCTTTCTATTTTTGCATGACAGGGTGCTGGGATAACGATGTTTCTGTTTCTGCTATCTTTCTCTTCATTCCTCCTCGCATACTGGACTCTGTCTAATGACATTATCCGCGTGCTATGACGCCGTCATGATCTGAACGGGGATACAGGGAGGTCTCAAGAAGATCATTGAAGTGACGCGTGCTACGATACTTACGATTGATAATGATACCATGCTCGCCTCTTGGGTCTTGTCTATCCGTGCCTGGAGCATCATAGAGGAGGATCATCTGCTCGGGAGCATCTTCTATTCTGATGGTGTGTATGAGATCATAATTTTCACTTTTCGGCTTCATTTCTTTCCAATTGTTGTTCTCTTCTCGGACATGTCTTAGTGATTATTATACCCCTCGGGAACCTGCCCGAGTCCCTGGGTTACTTGTTTTCCCTTCTTTCAGACTGCAAGCATGGGACGCATTCGGATTGTTCATGTACATCGATGAATACCAATTTAGATAGCTCAAATCGTGTAAATCCGTAATTTTCAACCAAGTCTACCTTTTGTCATGAATCTTGCTTGTACATGACTCGGCATAATCAGGTGATGACCAGGCATGATCATGTGCTGTCTGTTTAGGGAACTGTCACGTGCACCGTTGATAAGCGGTGTATCTCTGATGACGTGCGCTTGAGACCCTGTCAACAAGACAACTCACGGCTTCTCCATCCATGGCATTGATCAACAGTGTTCAAATAGCGCGCTCTAGAATTGCCGGCGCTCTCCTTGCATCTTGACTATTTATTCAGTATCACGTTAATAATCTGCTACTTGACCTGACGGGGCCGCAGGGAGAGCCGACTTTCGTTATCAGGTGGTCAATTGCTTATCCCAGCTGGACTGGAGAACTGTCCATCTCACTGAAACGCCGCTCTACAATCTGCTGACGGCAGAGGTATACTTATCGCGTATATATATTACAGTATAACAACTTCTCAGCCGATAGTGCTGTGTTATTTGCTACCTCCTGGCACTCCATAGAGCTACAGTTGATATACAAGCACAATGGCAGGGCCTGATCAACAATACGAGCCAGCAATTGATAAGCGGGACTTTGATGATCATCGACCCCTACTCCATGACATTGGTGACGGCGTCGATGGGACTGGAGAAGGACGGCCGCGATCCGATTCGAGACTGTCCGCCATCCGAAATCTCGACGGTGGCAGTGAAGGCCTCTTGAACAATGTGGTTGACGAGATCGTCGAGAGAGACCGTCGTAAGATGGCAATGGAAGTGATGCGTGTATGCAGCTTTGTGGTGGGGGTGATCAGCTGGTTGGCCGTCCCCTTTCTCGCAGTCCGTAGATGCTATCGTTTGACCCGTCGTTGTAAATGTACTGACAGTAAGCGTGGTCGTTTAGTCTTGGAGCCGGCAGCATCACTGCTTTTTCGCTGTACGGGCCTCTTTTCCTCACTCGGCTCCATTACAGTCAGCTTCAGGTGAACGCCGTTTCCATCGCGGCGGAGATCTCGATGTACCTTCCCGTGCCATTGTTCGGTTACCTTTGCGATCGGTACACGCCTTCTCCGCTGGCGTTGTTATCAGGGCTTGTCTTTGGAGGAGGTTACCTGCTGGCTGCCTTTGCATATAGGAGTGGCCCGCTTCCTGAGGCGGGCGGAGAAGGATGGCCGCCCTGGGTGATGGTTGTGGCATTCGTTGCTATCGGGACGGCTACAAGCTGTATGTACCTGGCTGCGGTGACAACGTGCGCTAAGAACTTTGGTCGCGGCAAACACAAGGGTATCATGCTTGCCGTCCCTATTGCGGGGTTCGGTCTGAGTGGCATGTGGCAGAGCCAGGTAGCCACATACGTGCTATGTGAACGCCGCGAGGATGGAAGCCGTGGTGACGTAGATGTCTTCCGGTACTTTCTGTTCCTTGCCTTGTTTCTCTTCTGCCTGGGAGTCATTGGCACTTTCGGATTGAGAATTGTTGACGAGGAAGAGGACAAGTACATCGATGAGGCTGTCGAGGAGCTCGAGCGCAGCGGTCTCCTCGAGGAAAGCGAGTTCTTCCGGCCTCGAAGCGAAGTGCAGGCGGCTTATGGCACGTTTTCCGAGGCTGCTGACAGAGATGTGCCGGACCCGGAGCTATCATTGACCCTCTCTGAAGAAGAACGTGAAGCGGCGCGACTCGAGAAGGAAAGAGAGGAGGAGGAACGGAGGAAGAAGAACTGGTTGCTGAACTTCGAAACGCGACTATTTCTGCAAGATCAGACCATGTGGTGGCTTGCACTCGGCTTCTTCCTGGTCACCGGTCCAGGAGAAGCGTACATCAACAACGTAAGTCTACCTCCTACTATTCCAGTAGACGATAACTAATTGACCTCCTAGTTGGGCACAATCATTCAGACACTCACGCCGGAATTATACCCTCCCAATGCTCCGCCTCCAGCAGGTCTGCCCTCTACACATGTGACTACGATAGCGCTCACGTCCACTATAGCCCGACTGCTGACAGGATCTCTCTCGGACTTCTTCGCCCCCCCGGCCACTCATCTGTTCCCGGCAAACATAGAAGCTGGCCGTCGCTCCTCGTCATCAGATTCGACCGCAAACAGGCCCACCCTCTCGCGACTCGCCTTCCTTCTGCCCTCAGCCCTCCTCCTCTCCGTCGGCTATCTCCTCCTCTCATCCCCCTTACCCCTCCAGCATCCAGGTCTCTCACACGTAACAACCGCGCTGATAGGCCTAGGCTACGGCAGCGCCTTCTCTCTCGTCCCCATCATCATCTCTGTCGTGTGGGGAGTCGAGAACTTTGGCACAAACTGGGGCATCGTGGCCATGGTCCCTGCTGCCGGTGCCGCGATGTGGGGAGTCATCTATTCGCGAGGATACCAGGACGCGACGGACGGCGGGAACGGCTCACCGGACGGACAGTGCCATGGCTGGCGGTGCTACGGGTTCTGGGCCGTCGGATGCACCCTCAGTGTGTGGGTGGCTGTAGTTGCGTGGATACTTGCCTGGAGGGGTTGGCGACGAAGAGGCGTTGTTGTTTGATACATTCTTCCATCTTTGGCGTTTGGAATATTCTGGATTTGTCATGGTATAGAGATATAGCATCTCTATGAGGTGGCGGGTTCCCTTTTGGCTAAGTTTGTTATTTTCAGCAGCTAGATGAGCGAGAGACACATGTAACATATGTCTGCATCTATTGAGTCCTGATCACGATGTATTTGCACATTCCAGCAACCGACGAAACCTAGTCCATACCAAGGATAACATATGCCAACATCCTGGCAACAATGACGACCAGAAAGAATAGAGGGGTATTCATGTACAACATGGGAACAAGACCAAGTTCAATAAACAGATACAGAGCAAGCCAAATCAGATATTCGTAGAGGAGGGATCAAGACCCATAAACACCTTGTACAGCCGTTTACTCGCAGCCGGGCCGATGCGCGAGTCCGTCAGGGCACCGTTCTTGTTTGCAGATTTCTTCAAATCAAGTTAGCGAAATTCAAAACGTGAATTGGGGTAGATAGGGGGCTAAGCGCATAGCATACCTTGACATCTTCCAGCATGGTCGGCCCATGCCGGCGCATCCCTCTCACCAAGTCCACGACGGAGGGATACCTCGCCGCGATGCCATAAGCCATGGACGCAGTGACGCGATTCACCTCCTGGAGCATTTTGACAAAGGTATCGGCCTTGTCCTCGCCGGGTTTGACCTGTCCGGTATCCATGCAAAAGGCCGAGTCGTTGGAGTCCATGCGCTCGCGCTTGTACGGTATGGTCGAGATATGCTCGGTGAAGTTCTTGATCCATTCTGCTGACTCGGCCGCAGCGCTGGTGTGGTGGATGAGGCAGGCGTGTGTGACCTGCAGCTCAAGGAGGGCGTCTTCGATGGTATCGTCGTCGACGGGCCGGGTGGACTCGGCGGTTTTGGCGGGGGGTTTTCTGCGGCGGGTTGAGGAGGACGGATCGTCTGGGTTCTGGTTCTGGTCGAGTTGCTGACGGACCTGGGCTTGGAAGGCTCTGTTGCGGGAGTTTTGGTTCTTGCGCATCCACGCGGCTAGGCCTTCGATGAGGTATATTGGTTTGTGGCGTGGGTAGGCTTTTTTGATGCGGTCGAGGTGCAGTTCCAGTTCGCTTATGCCTGTTACCGGGTCCGCGGGCGCGATCACCATGTTGACGAACTCTTGTGCTGTCACGAGGCAGAGGACGTGGTCTTCTTCGCGGATATGGTGCAGACATGGCTCCCAGTGGCCGGCGGCTTCGTTGTACTTGGCTGTGACCTTCCGGCGCCACTTGACGATATTCGGGATAGAGCTCGTGAAGAATGTGTGCTCGACTCCCAGCCGTTTCATCAGTTCAATGCTCTGATTGCCAACACTCGTTTCCCTAAGCGAGGACGCGAGATCGAGGATCATCTCAGGCGTGGACTCCTTCTTGTCCACCTTGAGCTTATTGGCCTCCGCCAAGTCCGCGGCGAGCTGCTTTTCCCGAGCCTTTTCCTCTTTGAGCTTCTTCTGTCTTTCCTTCTCGAGTTGTTTCTCATGTTCCCGCCGCGCCTTTGCGGCCTCTCGCTCTTTAGCCCGCGCTTCTTTCTCCGCGGCGGTCAGCTTCGTTGTCCTTCGTCCTGGCTTGCGAGGTTCAGCCACTACCTCGGACAGATCATCGTCCAGGTCAAGGACATCGCGTTCCTGAGATTTTTTGGAGGGACCTGCGGCTCTTGATTTCGTCCTACTCCCGGTACTACTGGTAGCTTTTGAGCGCTCCTGCAGACCTGCAAGCAGACTGGCCGTTCGACTGGAAAAGAGCGAATTTCCATGACCAGATTCCTTTTCTGCTCTAGCCTGCCTCATTAACTCGTCAATATCCGGCATTACAAGCTGGTCACTGAAGTCTTCGATGTGGTCTTTCCCGGTGGCGGCATCGTCGAGAATATCGACATCTGCATCGTCACCGTCATCGTCAATCGTAATCGTATTAGTTTCTCCGAAATCCGTTTGACGAGTGGTAAGGGGTCTCGCTCTGGGCACAGGAGCAGGCGAAGTAAACACAATAGGATCCGACTCCTCGTTCCACGCCGGGATCTTCAGTGTTGAGGGTCCGTCAGACGGCAAGGCGACGTCATCATCGGAGAACAGAGACAAATTTGTCGTCGAGAGCTGAGCATCTACTTCCTGTGGAGACTCAATCTCCTCGCTTAAGCGACGTCTCTTGGCCGGTTTATCTATATCATCGTAGGCGAAAAGTGATTCGATATCATCCGATAAGAGAGGCGGACGACCCGAGGAGAGGGGCGGATCGGATGGAAGTGTAACCACTAATCGCTGTCGGGGTTGAGATGCTGGGGGCGGCGGCGTCGAGGACAGGAGGTTGATAACCTCTGGCATTTTCCTCGTTGAAGAACACCGAGGTTGTGGATTAGTTGATGCTTATCCGACTTCGCTGCGGCGTTTCTCCAGTTCTCACGCGTTTCGCGGTTCCCCCGCGTTGCCATTGCGCGAAGTCACGTGATATTAACCATAAATGGTGTATGGAGGACGATTGAGATTGCTAAATACAAACAGGAAAAGGAGGGGTATTGTACAAATCTAGATCACCTTTACGGCCCACACGGCGAAAATAGAAGACACAATGCCCAACAGGGCGAAGACGAAGATTAGCTGGTGGAATCCGCTGAATGGTCGTCTTTCCTTGCTGAGCATGTCCGCAATCTCCTCCTCAAGCCTGTCACCCATTGCAGTCAGCGAGAACTCCTTCTCCACCCTCGCCTTGCTCGCGGCCGACATGCGGTCCAAGTCCTTCTGATTCATCCCGTAGAGAACCCGGCCCATGACCGCGGTCCACTCAGCGACGACCGTTGCATCCCGTAGCCAGCCCGTTTCGCCCTCCACGATAGTTTCCAACGGCCCGCCTGTATTCGATGCGAGAACTGGGATCCCGGCGCGCATGGCTTCGACGGGGACAATACCAAAGTGTTCGTTGATGGGAGTGTAGAGAAGCAGTTTCGCCTGCGAGAGGAGCGTATCACGGAAGGCGGTTGGTACGGAGAGCAAGAAAAGGACGTCGATCGAGTCAGGGATGGATAGGGCAGAGATGACCGTTTTAGAGGTCGCGGTCTGCAATCCCAAACTCGTGGCCAGCTGGTCTAGTTCTCCATGGTATTGGACGTTCTCCTGGACCCGGTTGTCGTAACCGCCTGTAGAATACCCTCAGTCAGTAGCTGCTCTTCCCAGTAGGAAGAGAAGGAAACGTACCAGCAATCACCAACCGCGTCCCCCTCCGCTTCTCCTCCCCAAGACCATGATACGCACGAATCGCCAACGCCAAGTCCTTCTTCCTCTCAAACCGATTCACGCTCAACAGGATCTTCTTCCCACCCCACAACGGCCCCTCCTCAGCCCCAACCGGCGCCCCAGCCTTGGTATCGACGCAGGGATAGACAATCCGAACATCCCCCAGCTTCTCCTTCCCAAAGACCTCGCTCACGATCCCGCGCGTGAACTTCGAGTTGGCAACGACCTTATCCGACGCGCTCATCGCCCACCCCTCAAACCAATCAAACGGATACCGATAGAGCGTCTTCGCAAGCCGCAACAGCTCCCCGCCCTCATTCCGGCGCGCAAGCAATTGATCAGGGAAATGGCAGTAGAAGAGGATGCGCTGGCGAGTGCGACTGCTGCGCACCGCGCGCGGGCCGAGCGTTTTCAGAAGCGGCACGCAAGCGGGGACCTGGTCGACAATGAAGATGTCGTCCTTTTCTTCAGTTGTCGCAATCTCCCTCAACACCGACACCGTCAGATGCAACTGCCGCAGAACGGCCATGAGGACGTGTAGGCGGCCGCCGACATGCGCGGGGAAGAGGGAGTTGCCGCGCACGCGCACGTCGAGCGTGCCATCGCGCGCTTCCTCGAAGCAGTGTGATTTGTCGCGGTGGGAGGTGTAGATGGTGACTTTGTGGCCGCGGGACTGCAGCGCCAGCGCCACGTCGATGATTAGGCGCTCCGCGCCGCCGATTCCCAGGTCTGGGTGGATGATGGTGACATTGGAGGGTTTGAGGCGGGCCATCTTCGCCTAGAGGAGTTTGTGTGCGTGATTTGCAGCAATTGCTGCGTTGTTGGTTGAGCTTCAGCTTGAGCTTAAGCCACGGGGCACGACGTCATGTGATGACGCATCTTGATCCTCTTATCTACTCCGCATGCCCTCAAAACAACATCACTCTTTCTATTACTCTATGTCTGTACAAGACCTAATCAAATCCTACCAATACCATCCCTCTTCACCAAAAACATCCCCTCACAAGTCACACAAACCCCTTCCCCTCCCCCATCCGCCTCCGCAACAAAAATCTCCCCCACCACATAAATCTTCCTCCCCTCCACCCTCCCAATCTCCGCCCTCGCAACAACAACCCCCGGAACCTTCACCGGCGCTTGATAATTTACATTCAAATAAACCGTAACCGCCCCCCGTCCACGATCTAACCCACTCGCCCGGATCAAAGTCCCAGTGACCTGGTCCAGGACTGTAGCTAGGAACCCGCCGTGCGCGATATCGGGCTGCCCTGATACGCCGGCGCCGAGGTGGAGGAGGAGATAGCCTCGTTCTCGTTTTCGTTCTTGCTCTTGCGGGTGTGGGTTAGTGGCAGCGCGGGTATCAGTATCGTTTGAATCTGAAGATGTTCTGGGGTGAGCCGGTTGGTAAATGAAGATAGACTTGAGGATGCTGTTGTTGGTCCGGAGGGTCGAGTGGAAGAAGGCGTCTGGGTTGCGCGGGTGGATGACCCTCAGGTCTGGCTGCGCAAGAATCTCGGCGCATTTGGGGATGGTGTTGAAGAAGGGGAGGGTTTCTCTTGTAGAGGTAGGATCTGAACTAGAGGTAGCTGTCATGGTCTTCCGGCTGGCTTGTCGAATGGTGTTCGGGATAGTGATTAGCCGAGTCGACCGATTTGCTGAGTCTCTGGAAGCGATGAAAGTCTCGTTGTCTAACGTAGGAAGGCTTCCTGGACTCAACTGTATTAGAATCTATGGATTCAAGATGCGTAAGAATTTCAAGGACGTGATCCCCTTCTCTGGCCTACCGCGGGTTAGATCAATATGGTGTATACCGAAGAACCGAGGCACGTCCATGCGGAGGTCCAAGATTCTGGGCTATGGTCCGGACTATGGAACTATGGGGACTATGGGGACTATTTAACAAATCTTGGTTCCTTTCAAACTACTACCCTACATACAACAAGGCAGACTACAAACGACCTCCCAGCAGTGGCAGTGTGGAAATAAAGGACTATAGACAGAGTGGAACAAAGAACTTAGACAGGAGTGACCACAGGCCGTACGTTCTTTATGGCATACGAGTAATAACAAAATATACCACAATAGGGTTTCTGAAGACGTAATCACAGGGTAGGCAGAAATGTACAGTGTCAACCGACATAGGCAAATTGCCCAGAAGAAGCGTATTTAATGACCCGTGGTGAAATCAGGCGTTGGAGGCTGGGGGTTATCCGAAGGGAAAAGACTCAAAATGAAAACAAAAAAGGTATCAACAAATCAAGAAGGGGAATCGACGTCGAATTCATATTACACAGGGCGGGCTTTGAACATGGGGAAACGTCACGTCCGAGACACTAAAATTGAACGATCCAAAAGAATCCAAAGGGTACGATGGATTAAAAGCAATTGAGCGTGCTCTTCTTCTTCTTTTTGTTCAGCGCATTCATCCGCTCTTCGAGCTGGGCTCGAGCAGCCTCGGCTTCGCGTCGGGCATTGCGTTCTTCCTCGACGGCCTGAAGCGACAGGCGCTGCGAGTTGCGCTCTTTGCGTAGAGTCGTCAACTCCTCCTCCAGTTGCCATGCCTTCTTCTTCCAGGCCTCGCAGTCGGTCTTGACCTTGTTGCTCTGCGCTTCAAGATCACCCAGAGCTTCTTCCAAAGTAGCAGTGAGTTGCTTCTCCGCATTGAGGTGTTTTTCTATCGTGCGGATACGGGCCTCCTGGTCTTCAACAATCTGGACACTGACCAGCTCCTTGCTGGTGTGGCGAGAGCTTGGAGGTGAGACACTACCGTTGGTGGCGGACTGTATAGTCGGCAGGGGAGGGAGAGGAATGGCAGGTGGCGGCGAAGGAAGAGAGGCTGCCGAAGTACTCTTCCGCAGATTCGAGGTCAAAGAACTGGTACGGTCATGCGAACCATCCTGGCCGGTACCATTCTTGAGTTGAAGCTAGATTTCATTAGTCGGGATACGATTTCACAATTTATTTCACTGCAGGGTTTACCTCAAGTTGTTCAATCCGCATGCGATATGTCTCAATCTCTTTCTCATACGTGGCAATCTTGGCCTTGGCGTCTTCCAAGGCCTGATCGCGCTCATGCTGGATGACGGAGAGACGGTTGTGGTGTTGGTCGAAGCTGTTGGTAATCTGCTCCTCGAGTTCCTCCACCAGACGCAGGCTCTTTTCTTTCTCGGCGGTGATCTCCTCAATGAGTGCATCCTTCTTCTTAATTTGCTCTTCCTTACGCTGTAGGGTATCTTCAAGAGTGGCGACGAGGATGGCAAGCTCATTCACCTTTGCATCTTTGGTAGCCTCGCGCTGGGTAAGCTCTTCCAACTTGCTGGCATCGCTCTCCTTGGCTTCGAGCTGCTTGCGAAGATCTTCATTTGCATCCATCAGCTCGGCATACTTATCGGAAAAGTGTTGCTTTTGCGTGAGGATATCTTGGATCTGGTCTGCAAGGTTGTCTGCGGTGACATCGGAATTGAGCAGTTCTGAAACCATCTTCAGCAGTTTCAACAGCTCATTCCGCGATGTCTCAATTTCAGATCTCAAACTCTTCATAGCCTCCTCGTGTTCGGCGTTCTTCTCCGCGATCCGCGAGTCATACTCAGCTTGCGCCGCAGCCTTCGCGCGCTCCTCGAGTTCTGCCAATTCATTCTTATGCGATTCCTGCAGAGACTCGAGGTCCTTCTTGTGAGATTCAGCGGTCGACTTGTGCATCTCAATCTCTTTCTCCAGTTCAGACACACGAGACTGGAACCCTTCAACCTCACCGCTGGTACTGTCCTTGGTCGCGAGGAGATCTGACAGCTGCTCCTGCGCTGTTTTGTGCGATTGCTCGAGAGCAGAAATCTTCTCAAGATGAGCCGCGGCGGTAGCCTCGTGCTCTTCGATCTTCTGCTTTAAACTCTCAACCAGCTCTTGCTGCTGTGACCTCTCGGCCTCCAGCGCTCTGGCGGCAGCCTCCTTCGCAGCAGAGGTCTCGTCCACGGCAGCACGCTCTGAGCGCATGGCATCTGCGGTTGCCAGTGCCTTGTCCAGGTCGGCCAAGGTGGCACTGAGTTGCTGCTCGGAAGCCTGCAACGATTTGACGGCGTTCTCATGCTTGCTCTTCCACTCCACCAATTCACCTTGAAGGTCGTCGATCTTCTTGTCTTGCTCTTCCGCGTGCGCATCCTGAGCCTTGGCAGCTGCCTCCTGAGTTTTCAGAAGATCCTTCAATTCGGCGATCTCGGCGAGCAGCTTCTTCTCGCGCGACTCATGCGCCTCCCTGAGCTCGTTGATCAGGTTCTCCTGCTGGACTACCTGATCCCGCAACTGCGAGACTAGGCCCATGTCCGCAGACGGTGTACCCCCTTGTAAGCTGGACCGCTCACGAGTGAGGCCAGAGATGATGGTCGCCTTCATCTCCATTTCTTTCTTCACGCTCTGGTTTTCTGCCTCCAAGGACTGAATGCGTTCCATGCGCGAGTGCAACTCATGCATCGCCGCATCAAGATGAACCTCGAAGTTCTGCATTGTGTCGGGCTGGCCTTCGAATTTTTCTACCGCGATGTTCTTCAGGGCAGCAAGCGAGCGATGCGCACGATCCACCGTCGACATGAGGCTCTGGCTGCTCTTCCTCCGGATGACATTCGACTTGAAGCCCGGGGTTGTCGGTGGGGAGGCAGATTTGGATTTCTGAAGCTCCGTTTTGAGCGTCTCCACCAGAGCAAGGGCACCTTCATGCTCGGCCTGCAGCTCGGCATACTTTTGGGTCATAAGGTGAACACCTTCCTGGTGCTCGGAAAGTAGCTGACGCATCTGCTCCATTTCGAGCGAGTTCGTCTCATTGTGGGACGCCTGCGAGTCCACAGGAATTTCTGCGGCGGGCTCAGGATGCCCGTTAGTAGAGGGTTCTTGCGAAGCAGCAGGCTCCCCGACCAAGGATAACTCCGAGGAGAGTGATTGCGAGAACGAGTGTTGTTTTCCACTCTTCGAGTCGGGGGCCTTCGCATCCTCTAAAAAAGACACTGGTCGAGAGGCAGTGACTGGGGAAATGAGTCCCTGGACGGCAGAAGCCGGATGGCGCGCTTCGTCGGCAGCGTCCTGTTTCAGTTTGGCTAATGCCCTGAGTGCCTCTTCATATTTGGTCTCCAAAAGTTCATATTGGTTCACCGTGTTCTCGTGCTGCAGGCGCAGGTCCAAGAGCTCTTGGGAGACGGTCTCAAGCTTATCAGCAACGATCTTCGACTCGGTAAGGCTAGGAGTCTGGGCTCGAGGCTCTGCATCAGGATCGGCCTCTAAACGGCTTGTTACCCTTTCCAAAACCTCCAAATCAGAGCCATCAACGTGGGCAGCTGTCGCCGCTTCAACATTTGATTCTTCTTCAATGTCTGGGACGGTTTCCGCGAGATCCTCGTCTGATTCAGGAATCGCCGTTTCGGCGGCTTCGGTCAAAACTTCGAGAGTGGTGGCTCTCTGACGGGAATTGCGGGCGCTCCTCACAGCAGCCGAAGACTCCATTTCTTCCTGGATGTCATCCTGACTGGTGCCGTTCTGGTGGACATGGTCCAACTCATAGAGAAGACTATCGAGTTTGCCGAGACTCCGCTGACGCTCAATTACATGTTCCAAGCGCTCAACCTCTCGCTGCATGAGCTCCATGTCTTGGTCGGCTTCGGCGAGACGCTCCTCCAGTGTCGAAATGTAATCTTCGCATCCCGCCTCGCTTTCGCGCGCACGGCTGAGTTCCTTGCGCAGCTCCGCAATGATAGCCGTGTACTTCTCCTCGCCCGAAGACTGGCCATCGAGCCGAGACTCTAACTCGTGCATATAGGACTCGGTGCTGGCTTCACGGTCCATAAGTTTCTGGAGACGCGCTTGCAGCTGGGCATTGACAGTCTCGACATAGGCACATTTGGTCTCACGTTCCAGAAGAGTGCTCTCAGTCACCGCCAAGGAGGATCGCGTGTTGGATAAGGAGGATTCAAGGCTTTGAATTGTTTTCTCATACTCGAGGACGACCTGTTCGACGGATTGGGCAAAAGAGTGAGACCGCTTCAGTCGCTCAACAGAGCTCTTGCCAACGGCCGAGGCAACATCATCTGCTTCTCCATTGGTGGAGTGCTCCGAATCGCGAGCGAGTTCGGAAATGAGTTTGGCATGTCGCTGGCTCAGCGCGTTATAACTCTCTTGTACGTCAAGCAATTGGTTCTGAAGCTCCTTCTCCCTCTCATTTTGACGCTCAGCCCTCTCTTGCGGTCCAGCAGCTCGTCGGTCATTGTCCTCGGCGATACGGATCTGCTGTCTCAGGAAAGCAACTTCGGCCTTGAGCCTCTCAATCACTGCGTGCTTGTCGCTTTCGTCAGCAATATGCTGGATTTGCGGCTTGCTCTGGATAGCCCTCGCCCTCTGTGCGTATTGCACAGTATTGAGAGTTTCACTGAGGTGGAATTCCGCAGGCGTAACACAAGCAACCATATATGTATAAGCATTGCCGCCGAGAGAATCTTGGAGTAGCCGGGTGAGCTTCGAATCGCGGTAGGAGACATGAGCGCCCGATTGACGCGAAGAAAGCTGAGAGATGACCTTGCCCAGGGCAGCTAGACCAGCATTGATGGATATACCCTCCCTTGCGCGTTCGCCGGAAGCACCAGTGTTCTTCAGCCGTTCGCTTCCTGCCAGATCAACAAAGTGCAGCTTGCTATCGACCGTGACAGAAGCATCCGAGCCGGAAAGTACCTCGACCGGCATGGACATCCGTTTCTCTTTCGGCGATGTAATGGAGGCCGCTGACTTACGTTGGACAAGATTGAGACTGAAAACTGCGTGGGATCGGGAGGACTTTGCGTTGATCGCGGTTGAATCCGTCTGGCGAATCGAGGAACCGAAGCTCAGGGCATTCATCAAATCCTCGAATGAGTTGATATTGACTTGGTGCAGGCCGGTCAGAATGATGCGACCTTTGGCATCCTCGCGGATCGCTACCGAGCCGCGATCACTCATAGGTGTTGATTCAGGGAGGAGGAGATCTCGCAATTGCTCGTTGTAGATCTGCATGCATGTTAGCGAACAGTTTCGACTGCAAGGTCGAAGTTGACCCTAAGGTGTCGTACTTCCACATAGCTGGCTTTCAACTGCCAGTTCTTTTCGGCAGTTGCGCGCCCGAAGCTCGAAGTAGAGCTGATCGAGTATCGAGCCGGTGTCCGAAGGCCAGTCGAACTGTTGCGATTGTGCTTAGCCGGGCCGTCCAGTTTCTCAAATAGGAGTTGGGCCGCGCGAGGGATGATTCCTAGCAGTAGTATCAGCAGTCTGAATGAGATGAATAGTCCCATCAAGCCTAACCCATTGACTGTGTATCGTGTTGCTCGCTGGGACCAGACGTTCCCATGGTGTACGATTTGCCGGCACCCGACTGGCCGTAGGCCAAAATGGAAACATTGTAGCCCTGGAGAAACGAGCTTACGCTGTCGCTAAGGTATTCCCAGATGCCATTCTGATCCGTCGTTTCGGGAAAGACCCGATCAAACACGAACAACTTCCGACCTTGTGGGATATCGACCGCAAGACTCGTCGGTGACGTGACATGAACCATAGATCGCTGGAAACGTTGCGGAATCAATTCGTACCCGGGATCGGTGGGTTTCAGCGGGGGTCGTACACGGACCGCTATAATCACATCAGCTTCCTGGTTCAGATACATGACCTCCCTTGTCCCTCGCGACTTTTCCATGGTCAGGGGCCATTCCCAGGACACATACCGACTTTGACCGCTGTTTTCCCATCCTCGTCGGAGGCCCGACTTCCTCCACCGACTTTACTGCTCATACTCAGACGGCTGTTACTTCGCGGGGTCCGCATGATGCCACTGAAAGGCCGCTGCGGCGTAGCCGTGGTGGGCGAACCCGGCGGCGAGACCGTCATGTTGGTTTACCGAGGTGGACTGCAATGCGCGATTGACGTCAGGGAACCAGAAGGATCGACTCGAACTCGAACGCAATGGATGAGTTGTCAGAAAGCGGACAGAGAGGGCGTCATGAGTCGTAATCGTGGAGTGGTCAAATGATGATTCGTTGCGTGTTGTTTTTGTCGTTTCGGTGCTGAGTTGGCCGGGCAGCCTTTCGTCAGAAATGCGCACGATTTGTCGTCCTGCGGCAATCGGCGAGCTTGAGGATAAATTGATAATTCTCTATGTGCAGTGAAAGCGGAAGGAGGGAATTGTGATGAGTTCTGTGGATAACGAGAGACAGATAAGCATTAGTTTTAGGATGGAAACCCCTGAAGGATACGGCCGCCAATAAATCAATTATAGAGTTTGGGGTGTCCGGGAATGCGCACACCACCGCAGAGAGACAAGGAAACATACATACACAAAAACTTGAGACAGGCCCAAGGAGTGAGGATCTCGCAGAATGAGGATAAGAATGAGCGAAAAGAAAAAGGTAACCTCCCTACAGAGCAAGAAAGGAGAGGAAAGGAAGGGAGTGAAGGAGGGAAAAGAAGAAGCCTCCGTGCCAGGTGCGGGAATGGCCAACTGTAAGTAGTACCTAGGTAGTCGCTGGCTAGTTGCTAGACTACCTAGCGATAATCCAATGCTATTATTATTATGGTGAGATGAGGTACATACTGAACTCCTGAGAAGAGCCGGCAGCGGACGGACTAGATAGACTAAACAACCTCTTTAGACGGTTAGCCGACCTACTAAAGAGGTGCTAACGCCTATTCAAGTAGTGCTGTAATCCTGGACTGAGACTGAGACGAGTCAAGACTTTGAGCTGGAGGTCTGGAGAGGTTTGCAGCGAACGAGAAAGCGAGGCCTGCGCTGTTTGACTGAGTGGCCGAACTTTACCAGGGCGGGTTAGAGGGTGTATCAATGTGACGACTCCCGTCTCAATCTAACACCAGGGCGAGATTGGCAGCCACATCATTATTAATAAGGGACATCATTCAGGTCAATCTTTACCAATTACATGGAAATCTCAAATTGTGTCTATAATTATTATCGAATCCATTGAAGAAGGAAGGATATCATGAAGGAGAGGTGGTGGTCAGTGGACACTCATCCAAAATACATCGGTTGTACCGTACCTTAATACCTCATTCAACTCAACCTTACGACTCCAGGAGGGACGCCAGGGGAAAACCAGTGGGGACTGGACCAGTTAGGCCTAGACTGGCACAGAGAACGACCGGGGGAAGGATTCATTTTTTTTTTTTTAATATGAACCGTCTCAATGATCAACTGTCTCAGACAAGAGTCTACTACTAAGCCTACTGTGCCCAACTAGACGCCTTGTCCGGTGCGTTCCTGGATCGGTTCGACAACAGTGCACTACCTTACCGTACTACTGTCAACCACGGCTTCCCACATGGCACGGAATGAGGTTCCACGGTTTGCTACAGTGGAGTAACGGTGGACACTCGATAAATTAATCCAGGAACCAGAAGCTTTGCCTTGGTGGCTTGGTGGGATCGGATATCCGCATGTTTCTTTGCCGGGGGATGCAATAATTATCGAGTCGTGATAATGCATAAAGTTCGTTTGACATTATGGTTGCCTCTGGGATTGACCTCGACAAACGTGACTGTACTCGATAGTGAGTACCGTTTGTTCGATTATTGATATAATCAAGTAGGGATGAACCCATGGCCCATGTAGATACTCCGTATATGAACAGAGTAGCTAGGATGGCCGTTATCCACGGACCGCATGTCATCGCATGTTCCTGAATCTGTCACTGCGAAACGAGAAGTTAAATCAGATGGTGAAACCATCGGTGATTCAAGTGCTGTCAAGCGGGACGATCCTAACGGCTAGGTCCTTGCCATTTGGCCGAGAGTCAGAGACCAACGACTGAGGTCTGTATTCACTGTTCAAAAAGCGATATCAACTTATCAAGTCAGCCTTAGTAGAAATCCTACGGCTTAATTGTACACTTTGTAAGCCTTGTCCTCTTTCCACAAACAAATGATCGTAGATCTTCGCAAGTTCGCAACAAACCCTCATCTTGGGTCAAAACTTCCGGCACAAAGGAACCAAATGTAAAGCGATTCCCTGATCCGCTCATAATCTCTCATGTGCGTTGCACGAAGCAAGAAAGAAAACTAGCATAAGTACTTCTTAAGTATACTGAAATCTATCTGAAATGACACCTGACTAGAAAGTTGGTTCTTCCCGACCTGAACTTTACAGTGCACCTTAAATTTCGATCGCCATGTCACATCTGCTAACAAACGGGCTGGGAGACAAAAAAGGAAATCAAGTTGACCATCGCATACTTACGAGGAAGCTGAGATCTGCCACGAGGTTGATGCCTTAGACGAGTGAAAGGATTCAGTTATTATTATTATGATCAACCGACATAAGCTACAGTCATACTAACCAAAATCATTGGACACTCTTCTCATCCAGAGGTGCCTTAGTCTAGACTAGGTCTTCTAATCCATAATAGGAACTCGAACACCATGGTCCTATATACATGCCAGAGATTCCCTAAGTCTGTCTAGATTCATCGCTAAAAGTCAAATCCTCGCAATATCCACAGACGAGCTGTTGGACCGTGCTCTTAAGCTCCTTCAGTACGAGTAGTATTGGCAGCCCAATTAACCCAGTCCATGAACGTATCAAAGCCACGGCAAGCCATCCCCCACTTAGAAAGCTCATCGAATCTGAATACGGCTCGTCAAACACTCAGATAGAATCATAAGCAAGGGGCGCATTGAGATACGCCACAGCCCTCGGATCCCGGCTCGCAATGCAGATATCTGACCGTGATAATAATATATTGACTCTGACAGTGACAGCCCTGCAAGTCGGCAAGATCCCTGTCGGATGCAAGGACTCGATGCTGATTACAATTATGGATGAATTGTTACACTAGATGAATTATTGATTGTTTGGCTTGGATCAGTTCATTTTCTTCGAGAGGTCCCTGGATTAAGTGACCGTTCTCATTTCATGAATGAAATGACAGAATACTGTACTCGCCAAATGATAACCTATCAGGAAAATTAGAGTAGGTAGTAGACTCGTCGACATCATCTGTCGCTGGAATTAGGTTTCTGCAGTTTGCTTTTCTCCGACGCAAGGGGCTGCGCACAGGATGTGATCTGTCTGCTTTATTTGGAACGGATATAAGGCTAAGACTATGATACGATATTGTTTTCCGAAGCCCTGTCTTCATAGAAGGGTGTCCTATCTACTACTGAAAAGAATAATAACCCCAGCCTTATGCTAGGGAGTGGTATATATACATGTATCTTCAGTTAGATATATATAGTATTGCCTTCAAGGAGTCTGCTGCAACACGCCTTGTACAACGCAATGAATCCTCGACCTACAACTCATGTCCCTTGGAAATAGACAATGGTCCCTTCTTAACCATGATGGTAAGAACCTCGTAAAGGACATCCGCAGCGGCCCTAAGACACGGTCAACCACCTTTTCAAATCAAAAAGGGAGGAACATACATGGTAGAAAGCTCCGCGTTCGTATCATAAGCTGGAGCAACCTCGACGATATCCGCACCGATAAAGTTGAGGCCATCAAGGCCACGGATGATGGTGCGCAGTTCACGGGTCGACCAGCCTCCAGTCTCGGGGGTCCCGGTTGCGGGTGCAACTATCCATCGTCAGAAGAGGGATGCTTAACATCGTGGCGAAACTTACAAGCAGGGTCAAGGGTATCGATATCAATGGAGAGGTAGACAGGGTTCTCGGTGCCGACTCGGTCTCTGATCTTCTTGATGATTCCTTCGGTTCCTGCTGCATGTCAGCATATCGCTCAAACGCGACAGTCACTTGGTTGAGTGGATTCTGACCGATAGTATCAATTTCACGCGCCTCGACAATCTCGAAGCCGCAGTATCCGTCGTTCTCATAGTCTGAGGGTCCAGAAAGGGTCGTCCTGATGCCCGCATGGATGTTGGTGTCGTTCTTCAGGAGACCTTCCATGGCAGCATGGTAGAAGTAGGTTCCGTGATTGATAGCAGCAACCTGACTAGGCGAACCGCCAAAGACCTTGGGCTTCCATGTGTCCCTGGGAACCGTCAATCCAGCATCCTATCATTCGCATGGACGTGAACTTACAGATGACTGTCAAAATGAATCACAGTCACGGGCCCGTAAGCCTTGTTGATACTGCGCAGCAACGGCAGTGTGATGGTATGATCACCACCCAGGGTGATGATGCGCGGCAGAGTCTTTCCCGCCCTGGACAATCCTTCAGCGTCCGCATCGGTGAAAGGCTTGCGCATGAGCAAGCTGTTGTGTCCTTCTTCAATCTGTTGGATAGCCCAAGCATTGTCGTACCTAGTCCAGTGAGCAAAGTCATGATATCTTTGATACATAGAGAACATACGATGTCACAGGTATATCACCACAATCCATAACCTTCAGCTCACTAACGAATGGATTCGCTTCCAATGGTACGTTGTAGCCACCGCTAAATCCCAATTTGCGTGAGCCTTGCCAAACCACCATCGTAAGCATGGGTAGCATTATTACAACGTACTAGAGATTGAGACGGCGAGAACCTTGCCTAATGCCACTCGGGCCGAATCTCGCACCAGGTCTATATGAGGTGCCAGTATCGAAGGGAGCGCCTGGACTGTGAGCACTTTACGGAAAGGCCAGTAGACAGATTCAAACTCACCGATGAAGGCGATATCGTATTTCTCTGCCTCGCTGGAGAGACAAGGGAAGTATGGTAGACGACCGAACGTCGAAATGCCAGAGAAGACAGAGTCCGCCTGAGTGCCACCATCACCTGGGATAGTATTGTACCACAGGCTTTGATGTGGACCAGCGATAGCCTTTTGCCGATGATCGCTATGCGCAGACGCAATGGCGGAAAGTGCCAAAAGACTCAATGTGGAAGTGATCATGTTGCAGTACTAGTGTGATTGTATAGAGAACCTTGTGGATGAGAAAGATACCAGCTGCGAAGGTGGATGGATATATTTATGACCACACGGTCCAATGCAAATTTCTGTCCATTCCGTGTATGATCTCGCAGATAATTGGAGTCTGCGGGGTTGAAGCTCGACAAAGGAGCACTCCGATTTCGCACAGGTTGACGATCTTGTAATCATTGGAGGACGTTCTGGTAAGGTATCATATCTCCAGACAACTTCCTATATTGAGCAAGCAAAGTCAATTCGAGCATCAGATGTCTCTCACCAAAGGAGTTAGGCTCTAAGAATTTGGAGCTCAGTGGGCCAGACTCGCAACGGCTGACAGCTTGTACTTCTGCACTTGATCAAATCTAGGTAATAGCAGGAGAAGTAGCGCTTGACTAGGCAGAATCTCTATCTGCAGAAACGCATTGGCCAGCAGATATGCCTATGGGGCAGGAATGCAGCAGTGACATCAGGACCGTTGCAGAAACCTCGCTTGGGTGGATACTGGGAAAAAGCAATATGCAATCTAGGCATGTTAATTTCAGGTCCCTTCCCAGAAAGGAAGGCCGGAAGAGGATGAAGACAAGGTTCCAGAAATATCAACGAAGCAAAAGACGAATTGATAGCTGACTTCTTATCAGTTGAGTGCTGGTGGCTTATCTCAACGCTATCTTGACGTGTGGGGTGTCTCTGATAACAAGCAACCCTATTTCAACAGTCCTCTTAGACTCATTCCTCCGTTGGAGAAAGTTAGCTGCATGCTGAACTGGCATTTCGAGTGGATACTCTTTGATTCCGGGGAAGCATAGCTTATCTGCAGCCACTAGTCTCGTTATGCTTCTCAATCGTCCTTCCTTTTTAGACCGTCGAGAGACAGCGAACGATATGGACTATTTTCCAATGATGACCAAAAGAAATGGAGTTACCAGCAGTGCGTTCTTATCGTCTTATTCTTTCCAATAAGTGTTTGCTCACATATGACGTGAAGATGCTCTGACCTACAGCTTCAGATGACGGGGGAGTATCAAAGATACACGAGTACGTTTGACCTGCCTCAGGTATCTATGTACCTCTCATTGTAGGTGGTGAGAAGCAGACAGTGCCTTCGCATTCGAATTGCTTCGTGGTATTATTTACTTTAGTTTGTCTATTCCGCCGTAGCAACTACTGTATCTACACCTCCGTCTCAAGACGCTCATGCACATCCATCCGCCGAAAGGCCTTTTCCACCTCCGTATCCCAGTTGCTAAAAGCCACAATCAACCACTCCAACAACCCGACAATATAAAGCGCAATGCATTGTCCCACCCATAGCCCCTTCAGCCCCCACCCATGAAACGCAAGCCAGATCCCCAGAGGCAACGCGCCACAGTAATAACTCACCAGGTTAACCATAGCGCCCACATGCTGCCGGCCCATACCACGCAGACTCCCCCCACAGCTCCCATTCAACCCATCCGCAATCTGAAACAGAGCAACATACGGCAACACCTCAGCTGTCAGCCGCACGACCCCTTCGTCATTGTTAAAAATCCTCGCAAAGTCATTCCTTGTACCCATAAGCACGGCCAAGACCACTCCGCCAAGCACCATACTCAACCACGCAGCTGTATTCGCAGCACGAGCAGCACCACCCGCATCCCTAGCTCCGAGGAGATTGCCGACGCGCGCTGATGCGGCAACCCCCACCCCAAAAGGGATGGTATTGAGGACCTGGTCGGCGGTCATGATCACGCTCTGCGCAGCTAGCGGAATGGTTCCCAGACGGCCGGCGGCGAGGGCGACAATCTCAAAGGCCCACCACTCCGTGCCGACGTGAATGACGCCCAGGAAGGCGAGACGGGCGAATGTGCCGAGGTTGCTGAAGGCTTCTCGCGACCAGCCGCCCCAGCATTCCGAGCCGGCGATGAACCGTGCGTACAGGACGAGGAGGGCAAAGGATAGCCAGTAGGATATACCTGTTGCGAAGGGAGCGCCTAGCAGGCCCATCTTGAAGGTGTAGCAGAAGAGGTAGTTTAAGAAGGCGTTGAAGGGGGAGGTGATTCAGAGGACGTAGGTTCCCGGCCGCATGATTCCTATGAGTCGTTCTTTAGCGGAAACTTAGCGAAAAGAAGGAAGAGGCAATACCTTGAGCCTGGAGATACTTCTTCATAACCTCGAAATAGATATACCCCAAACCTCCAGGAATCAAACACGTTAGAAACCGTGCACTGTCTCGCGAGAGAACCGGATCCTGACCCAACAAAAGAAAAACGTGCTCCGAACAAGCCCACAGAATAGCAACGGGGATATAGAAAAGTCCGAGCACAAAAAAGCCCCGCTGCAGCAGGATCCCCAGATCATGCTTGTTCGCGCTCCCCGTGAACGAAGACGAGGCCAGCGTATCCAATGCGGTCGTGCCTCCCAGCGCAATCATCCACGCCGTGATCATCGCGAACATGAGGGAGAAGGCGGAGGTAGCGAGGTGCTCCGGAGACAAGCGTCCGACGATCAGCACGGATGAGGTTTGTAGACTGTTTTGTAGTGTATAGGCTAGGATTACGGGGATTGAGTCTTTGAGCAGGTGCCAAAACTCTGCGATGATAAGGTGTCGATTTGAGACATCATCCTCGTCAGCGACGGTCGTTTCGCCGTTCAGATGCCACGGGCTGTCAATGCCTGGTGGCTTCGGGAGGAGAGAAGTATACTCAGTGGGATTGTCTCCATCTAAGGAGCTACTCCTGCGAGTTGGATCAACGGCGTCGCGCATTTTGTGAGGATGACAAAAGGTCCTGTATAGGATGCATAGGACAACGGCAAGAAGTAATCTATATATCCTGTATACATCAATATGGTTAAGCGAGAAATTGGCACCTTGGGTCGGCAGTAAGCGTCTTCCGAATAGATCAAAAGCCAGTTACCGGCGGTATGTAATCCTAACCCAGTGAATCAGCTTTAGGTCAGTTTCCTCTCGCCAGTCTTGATTTTCTTTGCAGTCGCTTCCTCTCCATCGCATCATTCTAAGCACCCACAAAAAGCGCCTCTATGTTATCTCAACGACCGGTGGATCATGCCAACCGGCTAAGGAGCAAAGTCTGCATTGGGTCGACGACTGAACCGTCTAGAACTTCCTCTGACTTGCATGACTCGCACAGAACGAAGAAGAAGAAAGTTCAGCCCATAGAGAACAACCCGTAGACCACTGCATCAGGGGTCCGATCACGGAGCCCTTATCGACGGCGGCTGCCATGTCATGCTGATAGTCGTGGAGACAACAATTCGAGTACAATAAAGAGTCTGTCTCTCCAAATATTGACCCAAATTGGAAGGTGATCTGTAACTTTATTTAAGAGTAGCGAGAGAAAGAAAAAGGAACCAAGTAAGTGACCGAATGGCCTCGGAGAAACAGAGCACTTGTCAGTATGACAACCCCGCGATTGATAACGACCCCTGATGGTGCTCAGGTCTGGATAGTCCAAGTATACTATTTTCGACTGCTGGACATTCCTATGTAATTTGAATAGATGCACCTGGACGAGAGCTAGCATGGATTGGCTTTTTGAGGAGAAATATATGTTTTAGGCTTATATGTTCCTAATCATGGACTCCTGTATACAAACATGTCACTGTCGATAATGTGGTCAAATATAGCGTCAGTCTCCAGTCGGAAGAATGGATGACAAGAGATATGAATTGAACCAGAAATATTGTTCAGCGAGCAGATGGTCCAGAAGTCATCGTAAAAGAAGTCGAGCTTGGTGCACGGCCTCAAGACCAGAAGAGCCAACGTCAAGAGCTGATCAATTTCATGACAGCATCCGATTTCTGATATAACAAATACAATGTCAGTCATCCGTAAACTTCTCTTATCGTTATCTGCAACAGATAACTGGCAAGAGACTTTCTGGTTGTTTGTTGACTAAGACGCCACTCATCCGGGGTTGTTGCAGGCAGTGGTCTAGTAGAGTTCATCGACATAACCAGAAACGCAAAGCATGTTGCGCCACTGAAGCCCTAGTAACGTTGGAAAAGATGAATATCCAACGAGCCCTGATATGCTTATCACTTGCGCAGCCTTAGTCAAGCTTTGGACTTAACTACCACTTGATCGCCGGAAAGTGTCTCAAAGAAAATAGGCACAGATAAGGATGTTCTACTTTGATATAAAGTCAGATTCTGATTTGACAATGGCTGAGACGAAGTATAACCCCGTAAGGTCAGATACTATGACCTTTATGACTCTTATTCCATAGTGTGGTTGTATATAGCCCTTTTATACCTTCGAATGCCGAGTACTGGCATGAGAGAATTACCTACAGATCCATAACAAGACACCTGTACTGAGACCAATGCTTTCACATACATGATGGAAAAAGAACTGATCAAAGGCAATCTTGAGAATTCGCAGAGAATCAGTGGGATTGATGAGAAGCAGTCCGTTCCAATTGAGCTGGGAGTCATCGGCGAGACGACAATAGAGCAAAATGGAATCAAGATACATCCTCAACCGACTTCAGATCCCTTGGATCCGCTCAACTGGTCACGGCTTGAGAAGCATACCATCTTGGGGATCGTCATGTTAAAGTCAGTGCTCGCATAGCTCACATATCAGTCAGCCTTTGCTAATGTTTGATTGAAGATATTTTCTATTTACTTACATCACAACCACAACAGTCCCTTCATTTCCTGAGCTCCAGTCACAGTTCAGTATCAGCTACTCAGAAGTCAACTGGACCGTCGCAGTTCCTGCCCTAGGACTTTCAGTAGGGCCCCTTTTTTGGACTTCGTTCAGCGACATATACGGCCGTCGTACCATTTTCATTACCGGAACAGCCATTGCTCTCGTGTCAACAATCGGAGTAGCGGTGGCAGACAATTATAGCGGATACATGGCTGCTCGATTCTTCCAGGGATTCGGGGTTAGCCCAGCGGCGACGGTTGGAATGGCCGTTGGTAGGTACCATATCTGCCATCTCAATCAACAGTGTACGGACGTACTGACTCATGCAGTCAATGATCTTTTCTTTGACTATGAACGCGGACAGAAACTTGGTTTGTGGGTTCTGGCAATTGACTCTGGACTCTTGCTGGGGCCAACCTGTGAGTGGTTCAAGCATCTCTCCTCATGACACATGCTAAGGCTTCCTAGTCGGTGGTTTCTTGAATGTAGTGAGCGCAGCATGGATCAACTGGTTCAACGCCATCCTCTTCGCCGCACTGCTGGTCCTCGAACTCTTCCTCATGCCCGAAACCCTATACCCGCGCACAACTATGCTACAGCGCGTGCCGCGGGAAGGCCATAAACCTCCGACCTCTTCAGATATCGAACAAAGCCCAGTTGACGAGAAGACCGAGAACATGGCAACAGCAGCCGGACCCGCCATTCCAAGAACAAAAGAGCTCGGCTTCTTCAATGTCAAACCTGTTCCCGGCATGCGGCATCCAAAACCATGGGACTCCGTCGTTCGGTTTGTCCTCACTTTCCGATTTCCTGTCGTAGCTATCAGCGTTATCGGATACTGTTTCTTGTGGTATTGGTGGATTTTGTCGGTCATCACGATGGTGCCTGCTGCGTACGCGTCGTACACCCCACTGATCCAAGGACTGCTGTTTCTTGGGTTGTTTCTGGGGACAGTGACCTCGGAGATCTGTTGCTCAGGTAGGTTGAGTGATTACCTTGTTGGGAGACTGGCGAAGAGGAATGGCAGCGTGCGTGTCGCGGAGATGCGATTGTGGCTGGCCTATCCTGCTATCCTCGTCACAGCTGGTGAGTTCATCGTTCGCTTAGCTTTCACAAACGGAGGCTAACCCAGATGTCAGTTGGACTTGTTGTCTGGGGTGTCAGTATTGATAAGAACTACCATTGGATAGTTGGTCAAGTCGCGTTCTTCCTCTGTAAGTCTGTCCAGCTGATGGAGTGAGGAATCAACTACTGACAGTTCCCAGTTGCTGCTGGAATCCAGATGGGGAATACCGTCACAAGCAGCTATATCATCGATAGCTACCCGCTTCAGTCAACGAGTGTGATCAACTTCTATGCTGTCTTCCTCAACTTGAGCGCCTTTATCAACCCAGTATGTTCCTTTGAATGACAATTTCTTGGTTACTGAGATGGTAGCTGACTGACATCTCCAGTTCTTCATTGCGCAATGGCAGGCCGCGACAGGATACACATGGACGTTTACCACGCAGGCGTTGATTGTCGCGGTTGGTGGAACGGCTGTGTTTGCATTATTACACTGGTTTGGCGCGTCGATGCGGAAGATGTCGCCAGTGCCATCATGGGTGAATCCTGAGTTTGACTCAGGGATTTGATCTGTATAGATGCCATAGATGCCATTGCCAGAAGTTTTATACTATGTATTTTCGAGAGAGGATGAACCATGAGCTATCCTCCTTTCCGCTCTATTGTACCACTGAACTGCCGTAGATAATCTTGTCTTCCACTGCCTTGCTTGTGCGCAATCGCTAAAGATGATATCCACTCATATAAAGCTCATAATATGGAAATGAGCTCTAGACTCCTGCGTGTAGCCATTTTGACAACGGGCTTAAACTGTTATGTGTAACCGTCAGCATGTCCTATTGTTTCAGACTACTGTCTCATCATTCACTTCCTTTCAATGCCGCATACTTGTTTGTCCCTAGATTTGCAAGATATTCAATAATAAGTAGCTGTGGATTCACTACCAAGCTTTATTCAACTCCTAATTCTGGTCTATTTATTCACTCACCTCCCCGGCTAAGTCGGATTTTATCTCCCTCTCGCCATCAAACTCTTCTTGCCTTCTTCTTATGCCGTCCTTGAGTATGGACGCTCGAAGGACTAGCAACCACGACTCTGGGCTATCCATAACCAACCCACCTCGGGAGATTTGTGTATAGCCCTTCTGACAAGAATTACATCGACCACCAAGCCTTTCGAAGGATCTACTTGCTGAGCAGGGTCGAGAGCATCAAAGCCCATTCATTCCTGGCAACCATCAGGAATAAAGCGAACCAAATTATTCTCGCGTAATGAGTTGGTGAGCGTTCCCAAGCACTTCAATCTGAGATTCTTGCATCTACTCAAATGCTGACTCCCGTGTCTCCCGCAGGCGTCCGTCATATGTGGGACTTTGCAGGCAAGGAGGGCAAGGGCAAGACTAGTGCCTTGGTTATGGGATCCAAGGAAAACAAAATGATATGGAGTGGCGCGGATCGAACTGAGATAGGTTGCCACAGACTGGATATCACCGAAATATTTTCGGCGTCTCTTCCATTGCTAGCTCCTTCGGCATGCTGGGACGAACGACAACCAATTTACCACTAGATACCAGGAAAGTTTGATCTCACTCCATCGGGGAGGACTGAAGGATCCCGCGGGAAACGGCTGTGGGCATTCCTCTTTTCGCCAACAGCCTGGCAGTTAGTCGTTAGCGGTGCGCCACGGAACAGAGACATTGTTCTTACCACCAGAATCATAATGGCAGTATCCAGAAAACAGATGAGCTTTCAACCATCGCTACCTGGGCTTCCTCTCTGTGCCTGGTTCCGCATGCAAACCGTTGACAGAATGGCGCGCAATGGTGACGCGCTGACAATAAATTTCAATTCTGATGTCTATGAAGAAGTCCCGGACTCAGACTGGCACGCCACAGTCACTGGTCCCATGCCCATCACACCTCCTGAAATGATCACCTTTTTTCTCACCCGCCGTTGAACGACTAAACCTGCCTGGCATCAGCTAGATGACGGTCTAGAGCCACGGCCAATCCCTGTCGAGGATCTGGCCGACATACGTGATGCCATACATACGATACAAGCTCATGGACAACAGATGGTCCTTGTAAAGATTCTGACTCGGATCGTCCTTTTCTCGGAGTGCAGCAGCTGTCCAAGAATACGCTAGTCAGGATGCTCACCTCAGACATGTGGAAGATTTGTTTTATCTGAACCGGCTCCTCCTACTCCTCGCGGCTTGAAGCGCTCTTTTCCAAGTGGAAGCATATCCACAAATAAAACTACTCCATATGCAGAGATTCAGAAGCACTCAGATGAGTAGCCTGCTATCGATGCGGAGAAGCCAGTGATCTATAGGGGTGAGGTATTTCGTCGCTAGTCCGGATGCCAGCGGAAGTTCAGCATGAAGATTGTCATGGATGAGAGCATATCCACCATGACTAGCACTTCTGCATTACCCGTGATCCCGTCGATGCTCAGTGCCTTTTCATTTAGAAGGTCTCTGCCAGGTTGCGTGGCACAAGTAACAGAGAGCGAAACCACCGGTAGACGGAACCTTACCTCCAGACGCACTGGGGAAAAAGATGACCTGTTCAGAAGTCTCTCGCAGGCGGGCTCCAGCTGCAGTTCGGCATCCTCGTAATGATTCCAACAGTCCGAAACCCGTCCTTGCCGGAACGACGAGCACGCTGGTGATACTTTGTGTATCCATGTAGCTGCTTGCGGGGACCACAGTAAGGATGATAGAACGAAAATGAACTTGGATTCTTCCTTGTTAAAAATCCTCGGCCCTATTGATTTGGAGAAGGGCACGACTACGGCTGAGCGTCGGGAGATGAAGGCGGAATTTTTCGCATATCCACCTTGGGAACAAATTTGGACTCGGTCCTTCACTGTCGGCATAGACAATCTTCGAAGCTTCATGCAAGGCCTCCTTGATCGACATATATTTGGAGAACTCGCGGTCTATCATCCTTTCTGTGGTCCCCGCAAGCAGCGAGGTGGATACACAGAGTAACATCCAGCGTGCTCCTCGTTTCGACAAGGACGATTTTCGGACTGTTGGTCATGATCTCGAACTCAAAGAGAGAACGGAGCTGCAATCGATTCGGTCATGTATCCCATGTTGCAGACTTGACCGGATACTGCTTTCGTCGTTGGGGAAGCTAGCCAGATACACAGCAAATCCCGACAAATCACATCACATTTCATCCATCTCGTTCGCTACTTTCGTCAGACCCTGGTTATCGGAGACGTCTATAAGCCTTACAATGCCAAGGACGTCATGTCAAAGCTAGGCGTCATCATTGGCTACGTCGACGCAGACTACGCAGGATGTATCGACACTAGGTGTTTAACTACTGGATGCGTCTTTATGTTCAGCAAATAGGCCTATCTCGTGGGCATCCAAGCTACAAATAGTCGTCTCTTTGTCTACGTGTGAAGCTAAATACATTGCAATTATCCGCACTACAAAGGAAGTCATCTGGCTCACCTATCTCCTTTGAATATCGGCTTTGAAGGCGTCCGCCCTATGCTACTCAACACCGACAGTCAGCCCACTATGGATCTAGCTCACAATGCTCAGTTCCATGCACGCGGTAAGAATATAGATATCAACTGCCATTGGATCAGAGATGCAATTATCAAGAAGCAGGTCTTCCTGCAGCACCTTACATCAGATAAGATGATCGCGGATCTCATGACGAAGCCGCTCGGTCGTCTGAAGTTCAACTAATTCTTTAAGGCGCTGGGCTTAGCCTAGCGGAGCACCACGAACAGCAGATCACCGACTCAACGCCTTGATTATAGATTAACTGCATAATTGAGAAATGGCTACGACCTCGATGGTTGAATTCGGGGGTGTATGGGCATACTTAGTATGGCGGAATCCGATCATGTGATCATTGGTAGATAGCTCCCATCATTTGTATGATGGTAAACCTACATTCTACATAGCAAAGAATTAACGAAAATAGCTACATATTCTTCCCCTCATCATCGGACAGCCAGCGCAAGACTTAGGTTCATGCTATCAGCGTTTATTTACCTAGCGAGGGGACTAGAGTTAATGCTCTGGCTCAATGAAGTGGTTTAATTGAGAAACTCGCACATCTCACGTTATCAATAGCCAAGCAGCATTGAATATGCATTCAATAATGAATCATCTATATGGTACAAAGAAGCTAAAGAAAGGAAAAGCATTCCTATTGTAGTCAAGGGGGAATCTCAGCCATCAAAGCGCCCTCCGAAGCCCAAAGCTCTTGTAGGTCAGGTAAACGCCGATTATGCTTCCATGAAAATACATCCGCGAGGGCAGATGGGCTGAAAAGGTAAAAGAAATCAAGAAAATCATGAATCAAAACGGATAGGAGTCATTCAAACGACCCTAACCATGCTCGACGGAAGCCGTTATCAGTCGCTGTGGCGATCTTTGTAGGTGAACGCTTAATGAGAACAAATTGGGAAGAATGACCAATAAAAGGAGTAAAGCGATGCCACAATCGAATATCACTATCCACTAGTAGTCGATCCCTCTCCGTATGTGCAGCAGCCTTGTGGGGAATCAGAGGTGACCATATAACTTCAACCGATAGAAGCAGGTGAAGTTAGCCCCCCAATTTGAATTGACGCGGAAAGCGACTCGGTCTACACGGATGTCGGGCTGGTCGATGATCGCATCCAGACTGAACTCCTGGACGTGGTGCTGCCCGTGGAGATCATACTTCCATTTCCCTATACGGTAAAATGTCGGACCCAGAGTTGTAGCGTTCCAGTAAGCACTCTCAGGTTCATTGTGGTAGGCGGGACGAAGATAGCCCATTATATAGTCGTGTAGTGAGAATCGCTCTGATAGCATCGGAGACTGGTACTCCGTTTCGAGTACCTTAGACTCAAAAGAGAGGAGCCATCTTAGGTAGGATTTATACCAACCGGAAGATCCTGCTTCCGTCGGAAGTTCACCAGACGTGCTCTTGTTAATCGTGTATTGAACCCAGAGTTCCATGTCCTTCGGTGCGGCTCCTGGATTAAGGGTAGCATGTTTGGGAATATGCTCGACGACGACCTCCTCGGGAACAATGGGCCGGCTCAAGTGAAGAGCCAGCTGCGACACACCGTTTCGTGGAGCGCTACACCAGCAATCGCCCACACTGTCCCAGGGTACCAAGGCCGTAAGAGGTGGGTTGGGCTTTGGCCGCGGATCTTCACCCCAGTCTGATATCCGGTCCTGCAGCCACTTAGGCAGCCTGGATTTCTTCTCTCCGTAGGTTGGACTTGTCATGCGCGGATCTACCAATACGCCGGTCCCTATACTGAGAAAATTGGGCTTCTTGGGCACTTTGACCGGCTCAATGATAGTGGTTGGGCCAGCGACGTTTTTGACCTCAGATTTAACGACGCTCAATTCCTTGGAGATAGAAGAAACTTGCGCTCCCAATCTCATCACTTGGTTATTAAGTCTATTCAGCGCCTCGATGTCGGAAGCGTTCAGGGGAATTGAGGGGGCGGGATTGCGAAAGGGAAAGTGCGAGGCGATGTCGTGGGGTATGTTGGCAAGTGTGTCGCTGAACGAATAAATTGTGAGAAGAGATATGGCGGTCAGAAGTATAGCACCAGCTATTCGAATAATTTGTGTCCATGGAAGAGAAACTGATACTCTAGGTATGAAAGAAGTGGCTGGTGTTGATCGAGCGTGGTCTGTGAAGGATTGGTCTGGTGGCAGCGTGGTAGAATTATTGAACGACTGTTCTTTCGTAAAAAAATCTGGAATGATAGTCCGCGCAGGTGCCGAAGACACTTCCACTTGTGGTACAGACTCCTTTCGAGTCTCCAAAGGCTCCGGAGGCTGATCCGGCTCGGTTTGATGGTCCGATTGTGCCTCTGATTCCACTGTCAGTTCTCGAGGCGTTTTCGAGACAGAAAGACGCGAATCAGGTTCGTCTTCCTCTACAATGGTCTCATTTGCGAAAGCAAGCCCAGAAAAGCGACGAGGCGGCGCAGTAATATTCTTCCCGATTGGCTCTTTGCGATAGCGAGTGGAACGTGTCCGTTGCAGGTCATCATCGTGGATATCGCGCTCTACCATCCACGAAATGACCGATTCGTTGTCATCTATGCCTGCATTTTGCGATATTTCTAGAGAAACATCGTTGCGAGTGGGGGAGCCAATGCGCTGCAGCGGGGAAGGATACAGCTGCTCTATTGGCAGAGAGGGATATTTGGGGTCTGTAAGCATCTGAGAGGCCGGACTGGACATGGTGGAAAGTGTGTGTGGGATAGGCGGAGTTGGGGTTGCAGTAGATCTCTCAGCTTGCTCTTCATTTTCTCCGTTGCGCTGATTCGGGGAGACAGTCGCGTCGCGTAACGCATCAAGCAATTGCACTTGATCTGGAGTCGGTTCTCGCTTGGTTCGCCGGCGGACGGGTGATGCGTTAGCAGCTGATGACCGTCTCCGTGAGCGTGTGTTCATATGAGGTCGATCATCTGTATCATTGGATTCATCTGGGTCACTCTGTCGATCTCGCTTCTGAGCGTCTCTGATGGTCTGATCAATCGATTCGGCCACTTCGGCCAAACCCATCTTCTTCGCGACTAGTTGACGAGGAAGGACAGGTGCTGCCGGTGAGCCATAGGCCCAGCTTGGCTGAGTAGGCACGTCTGGCAGCGGCTGGTTACTGACACTTGGACTCGAATGACCAAAAATGATCGAGGCCTCGGAGCGAGCAGTAGCTCCGGCACGCCGGGTGCCTGCGCGCTTAGGCGGCATCTGTTCCCAGGTGGCTTTGTACAGCCGTTATCGTTGTCTATGTGGGGTCAGTTGAAGCAGAAGGATAAGGGTGAATCCGTCAAAGGTAGGCACAGATGCGAGATTCCAACACAGTAGACGCAGATAAACGACGGTTAGGTTAGGCGAAAAGCTTAGTGTCAAGACTTACAGTTTCGTAAACAGCACTCGCTACCAGGAGCTGGTCTGCATGAGTCGAAGCCGACACTTCTCAAACGGCAACCTCAGGCAGAGATCGTTCTCGTGCTGTCCAAGGTGCTTCAGACCAAAGGCGCAAAAACCAACAAAATTGGATACTGAATTCTGAAGCTGTAATAACAGCACTCACATATCATAGAATCAATTAATGACTCTGCGTGATCTTCAGATTGTTGCAGTGGTAGTGTGTTGGTGAGACCAAAGTGAGGCCAAGATGGCGGGCTAAAAGACAGGCACAACAGTGATATCGCCGCATTCAATATGGGACACTTTGGCTTTTATCTTTGAGGGGAAAAAAACAAAGACAGCATCAAGACAAAGCGCCTCAGGGAATAAAGCAACTTAGTAAAGCCCTGCGAATGACGTTCGGCGTCGTCAAGAATAGCCTCCGCGTAAATGAAGGAGTCTGGCGCGCCGAAGCTGTCGAAACGCGGGTGTTTTTCGCGGTGGCTGGAATGGAGACCCACAAAGCTTAAACCCTCGGGACAGAGAATGGAGGATATTATCGATAGCTTTGCTGATAGATCTTTCAATATCGCGCATTAGAAGTTATATTACTCCCTCGATGGCTGTTCGTGGTGTGGAAAGGGAGATGTCAAGTATTTGGCCAAGTACCCGTTCCATTATGGAGCCAAATCGGGAAAGGCTTGGCAACAGCAGCAACAGAGCGAAGCCAAGCAAGAGCACAAAGAGAATATGAGGATTACGAAGTTGAAAGAAAGCCATATATTGGAAATATATACTGTCCTCGATGACCAATTGCTGCATACGAGAAGACATGGGGAAGCTTGAAATTGTTTGAATATCTTTATTCTTTGACTGGCATTCAAGTCCCCTTATCTCATGTGTCACTCCTGTTTGATTCCTCGAGCATGTTTCATCTTGAACACTTCAGCTTAAAATATTTCTTCTTTGTTCTATTTTGAGGAAGCCTGCTGTGTCACTTCCTGTCCAGATTGGCACACCCTTGGCCCCACATACAGTTGCCATTTTCCCCTTTATATTGGTTCCAAGATACATGCTAGTATACAAGTGTGAAGGATGGTGCTATAGCATAAGGCGCAAATCATGGTCATGATGTGCGACGGGTCAACATGAGAAAAGCAGCGTGGAATATAGGATGACAATGCAAGCCGTTAAGAATCATGTAGACTTAGAAAGTAGCCGGTAGAATCGTTCAACAAGTCCACGCCGCCACGGTACCGTCCTTGCGGCCTTCGAGCAAGTATCCGTCCTTAAGCCGTACTCTCTCGACTGTCGCAGGCGCCGGGCCGGACTCATCTGCACCAACCCCGGCTCCACAGTCCCAGTGGTGACCATCGGCCTTATCGTATACTTTGACAACGTTCTCGCCAGCCGCAGCGACTATGCGCTTTGTGTCGAACATCATGCTGGTGATTGGTCTGTCATAGGCGTACGCATCGAAGATGGAGCCCATGCGTAGATCCCATATCTGTAATTGCGTCAGAACTCAGGATGAAAGATATCCAGAGATAAGACTTACTCTGATGCTGCGGTCCTGACTTCCCGTCACCAAGTGCACTTCGTCAAATTGCAAGCACGTGATGGGCCCAGTATGGCCCACGAGGCTACGATGGACTTGGCCGCTGCGAAGATCCCATAGCCGGACCATGCCGTCGGCAGTACCGCAGGCGAGCGCAGCATCAAAACACTGGAGTGCGCCGACGAAATCCGCAGACGCGTCCGGGAGACGTCCCGAAGGGCGCCATTGTGTGTCAGCCCCGAGGGTTGACGCCTGAGCTGCGGCCCATAAGACGTCTAATGTCTGAACGCAACGTCCTTTGACAAGATCCCACTGCCGTAAAGTCTTATCCGCAGAGCCGGAAATCAGCGTATTCCCTCGGAAATGGAGCGCTGTCACTTCATCAACATGGGCGTCGAGTGAAAACACATAGCAGTCCTCCAGAGTGGTTGCAGAAAACAATGAGAAAGCATCTGACGCATTGTCGTCCTCCCCTTCACCCTCTTCATGTTTGTTGAGACGGTTGTCACGGGTCACAGTCCGAGCACGACTCAAGTCCCAGAGTTTGACCGAAGCATCCATAGATCCTGTAGCGACAATGTTGTCTTCGACCTGCAAACACCGAACGGAGGCATTATGGCCCTCCAGGAACCCCGTACAGCGGCCAATATTAAGGTCCCAAACTCTGACGGTGTCATCCAAAGCGGCGCTCACCATCGTACCAAAAGGGTAATCGAAGTCAATAGCTGTCACCATGTCAGTATGGGCTTGCATTTCCTTGATCTGTGATCCGGGTGCGAAGTGTTCGTGTAGGATAGGCATCGAGCGTTTCCCTAAGCGTTGTTAGTGACGGGTGGTAGAGTAACGAGCTTTGGTGAACAGTACTTATAGAGCGCTGTTTCAGACTCCTCGGCGAATGTGAAGGTAGTTTCTGATAAATCGACTCTGACATGAAAGACGCATCCATAGCCGCGTCTTCCGAAACGACCGAGTCATCGTTCACTGCCGAGGATTTCGGGGTTGCAGCTGTTACAGGAGTCTTCGGCGCTTCCTCTTGGATATCCTCAAGCTTGTTGTCGATTTCAGTCACTGTCAGGTGTCAGAAACAGTACCATGAAGCCTCAAATTCGCCATAACCCACATTCATGTTCGAGCTCCGCCTCTTCCATCTCTAACCCCGCCAACCGATCCAGCACGATTTTCCTCATGTTGTGCAGATTAGCGATTTTGTTGTCAATCTCGTGGATTTCCGAGCTGCACATATTCTTGCGCACACCCATAAGGTCCAGCCGCCGGCTCAACAGGTCCCGTTCCTTCTTCAAGTCCTTCGGCACTGATGGAAGAGCCCCGGCCGCCTCGCCATCCTTCAGCAGCTTCTTCCCTTTGGAGCTGCGCCGTCGGTGGGCTTTCCTGAATTCATGGTCGTCTTGGGTGGCCTTGAAGCCCTCGAACAGAGAGTAGGAGCTAGAGTCTTCGGGAATGTTTGCGAGGAGCTCGTCGGGCAGAGAAGAGAGGGCGCGCGATTGAATTTCAGATGTTGAGAGCTTGGAGCGAACGAGGTCGGTCGGAGTGGTTTGTGTCAGGGAAAAAACTTTGCGCTGAGTCGTCGGCCGCCGTAACTCGCGATGTATGTCGGCCATGGCAGTGTGGTAATGCCCGCCGTTGCTTGATTCGGTAATTGGTCCCATCAAATGCCCTGCAGTCGATGTGACTTTTCTCCCGAAGGCTTCGATATGCCGGCTCTGTACACGTTGAAGTAATATCAGCATACACTACTGACCATGCCCGTACCACAAAAGCCATAGACGAACGCAGACACCGAAGGGAGCAAGGAAAAAGAAAAGAAGCGCACCGTTAAGCCGATCCCTAAAAGACCATCCGGCTCGACAATATCTGATAAACCAGAAGGCGACTCATCGCGGCGCTGTGTCGCCATGAGGCTAACCGGAGGGTCTTTTGAGACTGAAGGACCTCAAAAACCCATACGGCTTATCCGGACAAAATAGAAGAGTCGAAGCGCTTCAAGGGCGACTTCTCGGCACTCGGTCGGCTCGCTGGGGAAGATCAAGAGTTGCTCTGGAGTTGCACGCGATGAATTACCGTGTCTCCGAGCTGCCGTATTATTGTTACCACCAGCTAGCGAGGGACAGCGGCCTCGATACTCTGCGAGTCCCTTACCTATGTCGATGAGCGAAGGGATGATCAATAATATATTCTGGGATAGGATCTTTATCACGGCCTAGTTGGCAATACTAGACCCGATTATCGGAAATCTAGCCTCTAGAGGTAGAAGAAAAGATGTTTCCCAGCTCTCTAAGCTGTGACGGAGGCGGCTTAATGTTCCAAAAATACCACATGACCGAAGTGAAATACGGAGACCATGATACCTAGGTATCCAGGTACCTCAGGTAACTTAGCTGACTTCTCTGACTTCTGCTATCTATTAGTTGAAAAGAATGAGGTCAATCAAAATTTTTGGCTCCTCATGATGCCTTACACGATTTGGAGCGAAGATGAGCTCCACGGTCACCGAGGCTGTGCTTTCCTAGCCCGGCGCTGATGTTGTCCTACATAAACTGGATGAAGCTGCCCGACCATCGGCGCCGATTTCTTCCCCTCTTAGCTCAGAAGAACCAAAGATCCTAGAAACTGGGGAAGCTTAGAGAATTCCCGACAACCTGAGCTCAACAGAAGCATGGATGCTGCAATTGATCTTTCAGACGCCTCCAAGGCGTTGGATCTGGCCAACATCAGATTCCAGTTGATGTAAGTTCGATATTTCCTTACTTCTGCCCCGCACATACATAACCATCTCCGACCCCGGGTATTGCTACATGTTCACTGTTCAAATGAATGCGTTCGCTAATTGGAATCTTATAACTTGTCCTCTATCTCAGTCGTCTAGAGGATACAATCACTTTCCACCTGATCGAGCGCGTTCAATTCCCCCTCAACAAGACCATCTACATCCCCGGCGGGGTCAAGATTCCAGGCGATGAGGTCAGTTTAATGGACTACCTGCTCCGAGAGCAGGAGCGCCTACAGTCCCGCGTTCGTCGCTATGAGTCTCCCGACGAATATCCTTTCTTCCCCGAAGTGCTCGAAAAGCCCATCCTGCAACCCCTCGAGTACCCCAAGATCCTCCACGACAACGACGTGAATGTCAACGAGATCATCAAGAAGCGATATATTGAGAATATCCTTCCTGCAGTGTGCGCGCACTTCGAACGCGAGGATCGAGGAGAGGCAAAAGAGAACTACGGGTCCGCGGCGACGTGCGACGTAAGCGTGCTGCAGGCACTTTCGCGTCGCATTCACTTTGGCAAATTTGTCGCGGAGGCCAAGTTCCAGAAGGATCCCGAGTTGTTTGTCAAGCTGATCAAGGCCAATGATCGCGCCGGAATCGATGCGGCCATTACCGATGCGAAGGTAGAACAGAAGGTGCTGGAGAGATTGGGCCTTAAGGCCAAGACCTACGGGACCGACCCTGCGTTTCCTTCGGAGACAGGGCCAAAGATCAATGTGGATGCGGTGGTTGCCATGTACAAGGTGAGTGCGAGATTTGACTGCGTTGGAAAGCGAGCATTGCTGATTCCGGAAACAGGAATACGTCATCCCTCTGACCAAGGTGGTGGAAGTCGAGTACCTCATGCAACGGCTGAAAGGCACTCAATGGGAGTGAGCGATTCAAGTAGTATCGCCAGTATATATGATGTATTGATGGGAATGATGTATCTTATGCCCTCATGAAAAGAAAAGAAGCTGTAATCTCTGGGTTGAATGATGGATATAGACATGCATGCGTCGGCTAATACTCATACTTTTGTTCTTTCGTCATGGAGTCATTGGCTGCAGCTGTGATATGCCTATACAGGAGGTTTCAAATAATCCGTCACATCTTTGACTGCAGCTTCCAGTTTCGGGCCGTCGATCAAAATCAGACTTCCCGATGTCTTGATGCCCAGATCCTGGAAAGCCCGCTTTGAGTCAGAAAGGCCCTCGTCGTGCTTATGTGTATACTCTATCGAGCCAGAGCAGATCGCATGTCGCTCAAGCACCTCATCCTCGGGGTGAAAGAAGAATCGCTCGACATTGCTGCCAGACTTCTTCTTCTTCTTCTGCGGACGGGACTCTTCCATATCCAGCTTAGATTCAACCTCCTCGTATGTCTTGGACACAATCAGATAGTGTGAGAAATTGTACGGCTCCTTGTCTTCGATGGCCCACGCGATCTCCTCCAGAAGCATGCTATACATTGGAGGAACAACTTCGGCTGGCATGTTGATCAAGCGCTCGGTGAGAATCAACCCAATTGGAGGGATGGGCGATTGTGAAAGGAGCTCCGAAAGGGGTGCGAGGGAAGGACTGGACGAGGCTTTGCGTTGTAGGTAGGACGTCAAATCCTTGATTACGGGTTTATCCTGAACAAGTAAGCCTAGCTCCTCTCAGTCCTCAAAGAACAAGTGGAAGTACCTTGTGCTCTTGCATGTTCAATACGGTCAGAAATGCATATGGATCGGATTCATTGCCGTCCACCTTCACTGTCGATCCGAGCAAGGGCTGTGCTAGTATCAGATCCGCCAATGCGGACAGGTCGAAGATCTGAGAATCGGCATCGAACAGTTGTCGGAGGAGATTCTTGAGTCCGTGGAAATCCACCGCGGGCTGCGGATCGAACCATTCGAAATCCACATTCACCATATCCATCTCCTTGTCAACGTAATGTTGTTAGCATGAATATGCGACAGGAGCAGGTTGGTGTCTATACCTCGTCGGACTCATCATCCTCCACTGGGCGCCCGGTACCGCCCATCTCGACGTCATTGTCTTTCAGTTCTTTTCGCTTTCCCATTCTGAATGTTTCTTGATATCAGAGTGATCTGTAGGATTGAGAAGCGTCTGTCTTGGCAGTCGAAGTTCTCCAGACTGTTCGTCGGCGGTCAATAAAGATGCTCCGATAGGGCCCCTCGCTAATTTTTTCGGACCTTGGCTTTATCAGCAGCTTATCGCAAGCACGTGACCTCCATCTTTATTCTATAGTGTCATGGCGACAAGAAGCATTTAACAAAACGAGCTGTTGAAGGTCATCTCTAGAAAGAATTATACCTTGAACAGGAGGCAGGGCATGACATTTGCTTGCAAAATCTGAGATTCATGCTGGAGCTCACATTGTGGCTCGTCATGATGGAATGGCAAGGCGAGCTTTCTGTACACTAGCCTTTCTATCGATGCATGTCTCTAAGACAGTCAATCAGGAAAGCAAAGTCTCATATGTCAGCTTCCACTTCCTCAACAGTAGGAACCTTGTCCAAGGTTACGCCATAGAACCGCGCCACGAGCTGCACACAATCCCAAACAACTTGCACGTCCTCCCTGGAGAGCCCCAACCGCCTCGTGCCCCGAATATGCCAATGCGTCTCGGTCCTGAGATTCTGGCTCATGATCGCCGGCAACACAACCATCTGCGTATCCACATCATCCAGCACCTGCCGGTCAGACAGAAACAACCCGTAGGTGATCTCCCTCGATAACCAGGCGAAGTCCTTGTGCGCATTGAACAGGTCCAGCGTGTTGGACGCATTGCGCGCGTACAGCTTGCCGAACCAGTCCATCCCGCGCTCGTGGTTGGCCGCGTCGCACTGCCAGTTCTCCCGCGTGCAGGTGAACTCTTTATCTTCGTCGCGCTCGACCTTGCTGATGGCTAGGATGGCTTCGATGGGCTTGCAGACGCCGACGATGATGACGGATTTGAAGAGGGATTCTCGTAGACGCTTGACGAGGGCTTGTCGGGCGCTGGGGGACTCATGGCCTGGCTGGTTGATGAGGTGGAGGTAGAGCTGGTCTGCACGCTCCGGGTCGGAGCTGGCGACGATGGTTGCGATTGCGAGGATGTACCATTTGTCCGCGGGGAGGCTGGTGGATCTGAACCGTGATTCGATTTCTAGGAACAGTTGTTCGTAGCGAAGGTCAATAGATGTCATTGTGATTACTGTGGGCCAATTAGTGGGGTTGAATATCGCAGCTAGCATAGAGAAGGAATGATTTAGTCCTGAGTGCGCTGTGGTGATCATGCAAGGATGCATCGCTGACGCCCACGTACAACCCCCGCACGTCAAGTTCAGTCCTTCAGATGATGCATCCAAATGCACTCCTACTTTGATAGCGCTTTGGACTCATATTGAATCCGAAATTATGACTGTCTGAAAAATGTTATAGAATATCCTTGTGTTAAGACCATAGACTGCTCGCATGGTAGCCAGGAACGGGCAGTCCGGACTGAGCTGTATAGCACGCCATGACACCATCAACCAGCATCACCACCGGGATTTTTCCTGGGACAATGTTTCGAAGTGAATTGAATTTTCCTTTTCTCCACACTAGAAAGGTATGATCACATTAACCCAGTCAAACACGCCTATTCTCCTGTTCTCAGGATACATCACCAGCCAGCCCCACAAAATATGATCTCAGCGACTCGACCATATGACATCACAACGGTCCAACATCTGGTATAAAGCTCTATGAATCTCTCACCACGACCAACACACATACTTTCATTCAACTCAAATACAATACTCTAATTGACCTCACGCGACCTCTTACCCTTTCTTCAAATCTTCAACTCTCAAAAGGATATCGCCAAAATGCCCACAGGAACTCAAAAATCCGGTAGCTCATACGCCGGCGGCGGCCAATCCAACGTCGGCCAGCCCTCTGTCTACGAGGCTGGCGACCAGCGCAACCAGCCCCAGTCTGTCCTTAACGAGCGGGAACGGTATCATGAGGGCCAGAAGGGAAGCCACCGAAACTTGGATTCGAGTATGTCACTCCCAAGCCCCGTCAGGCAACCAGCTTGGTCTGGTATCAACATAGCTAACGAAAGTAGAGGATGAACGCTCGATTGCCAATAAGCTCGCTTCGGCGGAGCAGCACCCCGACCGTAACAAACCATACGACCCTGAGGCAGAGTTGAGCAAGCGAGATCCCACTGCTCCGGTATGGTTTCCTCAGTCGGCGACAATAGTGTCTGGATACTGATGAGTGTAGGCCACATTGCACGGTTTTGAGCCCTCGAAGGGAGCCAAGATCGACAAGGAGCTACAGGAGGACGATGAGCAGCGGCTGAGGGAGAAGGGTATCAAGAAATAAATAATGCCATAATGCAAGGGATATCTGGATATATCCCTCTCACAAGAGCTATGAACACTTTCTAAACGAGGAGCAAATGTAATGTTAGCTTTCATCTTAAGAGACGAATTAAATCGTCAGGTTTTTCCGACACCCGCTGAGCTGTGTCCCTAATTAAATCGGCTGCTCATAGGCCGTTGTCTGTGTAATCTGTATACATGCTAGATGAAAAGTATGGTCACAAATAATGTACATGCAAGATTAGAAGGGATATATACGGTACAATTGGCGGTATAAATGATCATCAACTCATGAAAAGCATGTTATGCTGGAATGTCCAACGTTGAAGCCCGTCAAATGACTCCGTAGGATGCAGGTGGGCAAGAAGCCTAGTACGTTCAAAGAAATGGCGAGCCGTTGCGCAACGGCCGTGGAAATCCTTGAGAACGCGTCAAAAATCTTGGGGCTGTTTAATCATCGGTAAACTTTGGATCGTCCTCATGTGGTTCGGCGAACACGTTCTGCCAGTAGCTCTCGACCTTCTGGCAGACCTCCGTCTTGTTTTTCCATGTTTGGAACTGAGTCTTGGGATCACAACTGACCCACTTAATCTCTTCCCAGTAGTTCCTCTCCACATCGTAGCCGAAACGGCTAACGACATCTTCTGGTGCAGTCCATGCACGCCCGTCCGAGCCATCAGCTTTAAGCGTCGGGTTCGTCTCCCACTTCGTCCCGAAGACGTTCTCTGCCGGGTTGAACTTGGGGTAATGCGCATGTATGAAGAACACACGCGGCGCTTTTGCCACGGAGGGATCTATGATCCGCCGTTTGTCCTGACTGGTCAAGGCATAGTCTTCCACCGGGTCGGCCTGCGCCATGGCCGAACCAGAGAGTCCTTCGCCGTCCGGCTTCCAATGACCGAGAGCCTGCACTCTCTCGCTAACAGCATAGAACGGCTCCCCCAGTGCCGTTGCCGCCTGCAGAAATGTCTCCTTGTCCCCTTCCCCTGGAGCGCCTTGCGACAGCAGCCGGAAGTAATGGGATGGCCCGTAATAGTTGTAGTAGGCGGCCAATAAGAGCGTTGTCAAATGAGCCTCCTTAGACACCAAGAAAACGCCCGTCTCGGACGACTGTCGAGCAGACATCGGTGGGATTGGTTGCCGAGAGAGTTCAAAGTATGCCGGAGACGCAGTGGACACCCAGAAGTCGGGCCAAGTGATCAAGCCGTTGGTCTTGAATGGTTCCGAGTCTAACAGCTCTTCAGGTTTGTGCAACGGGAAGCAGTCCGCATCCATCCAGATGATCTCCTCGAACGACGAAAATAGAATCGCAAAGACCTTGAGCTGGTAATGCGCGATAGGGTTTTTCCCGACGATTTCTGAAAGGACCACGCACTTTGCACCTAGATCGGGAAGCACGCCATCACAGATCTTCTTCTCATATTCGGTTGCATCCTTCATGTATAATTCTACCGGTAAGGTAGAGCCTGTACGGCGTAGCATCCGTAACGACGACAGAAACACTGGAAGATATGAATTCCCCGCAGTCGACACCAAGCCGCGAGTTCCAGCAGTGTGGGGTGAGCGCAGCTTTTTCGATACCCGAACATCGCGAATATAATTCGCATGCGCCTCTTCCATCGCCTTTCGGTCGTCGTCTTTCAGGAGGGTTAAATCCGGTCGCGCATCGGTTGAGGTCGCATTGAAATGGACCGCATGAGCATCGGCTCGGGCAACTGGAGAGGGACAGTTTGGCGCATTCTTTTCTAGGACGGACTTGAGGGCTTTCCAAAAGGCAATCTGACGTTCGGTGAGAGGGACTTCAAATGCGGTGCTGGGGACCACGGATGCTGGTGCCGGGGTCCAGTACAGATAGAAGGTCGAGATCAGAAAAATAGCGCCCGTGGCTAGGAGGAGTGACTTCAATCGGCCGAACCGGAATGTTCCCATGGTTGCGGTTCGTCAGTCAGCTGTTTAAAGAGAAATTTTGACGAACTTAAGCCAACGTTTTCGAGAAGCGTTGCGGACATAGAGTCGTTGAGGCTTGTTTGAGCCCAGGTTGGGTGACAACTGACAACGCCGATGGTAACTACTGACCAGGTCAGAGTAACACTAGCATTTTAGATAGCTAATGGAGAATTCAGCCAGTATCTGTAGCGTTAAAGGATAGAAACGGAATGAAAAACCTCAAGCCGAGGACTTTCTGCAATTGACAATATTATGGTCCATTATCCCCCGTGTTGCCCCCTTTTTCAGGTTTAGTGCCGGCCTAAGAAAAGCAGCCAAGATTTTAGTCAACTGAAGATCGCTTGCTTATTTTATGCACATTCTTCTCAACAATTAATGGATCGTAATGCCTGTGGCAAGAATAAAGGGCCTCCTTTTCTACTTAATATTCGGATCTGATGATGTTGCTGGACTTCTTCTGTAAAACACAGACTTGGACCCATGCTGTTGAACATTGTTCGAAGAGCTCTTGATAAAAGTGTCGTCAACATCCACTTATTAAAGACTGTATTAAATCATTGCACCATCATGTAACTTCTTGAATGCATCAGTATATTGCACCTCTGCCACGTCCAGCTGTTGAGCCATCCGCTGCCGCCGCGTACCTTGTTGCTCAGCCCGCCTTTGCTGCGCAAGTTAGTGAGTCGGGAACTTTGATCTCGCTCGAGTAACCCACAATATCACTTCAAACGGCAAAAGCATCATGCCAGGACTCTGGCCTGGTGGGATACCCTCCCACATACGACCACACCATACGGCGGACCTAAGCTTTGACGAGAGCAAGGAAGAGGTCAAAGGGTGGCTGCTCTTTGTGAAGGTAGGATCAAATTGCCTTGTCTAGATTGGTATTCACAGTAGCTCAGGAGAGCTGGGTTTCTCGCGCCCATGCTGGAGTAGCCGAAAGTGAGGATGAGGATTTTGAGCTTCGCCAGCGACGAGCATTGGTCGACCGATGGGCAGCTGCAACACAGGAGTTCCGCGATGTATGAGTTTTTCATATCCCTGACCGAAAACGACTCCTTTTAATTCTGTTTCAGTCCTTCCAGGAGCGCGCCCCAATCGGCCTGCCTGGCACAGAGACAAAGAACTTCCCAAGTGATCCGGATGAAGGTCTTCGGTATCCTCCGGAAGCATTGGAGCGAATGTTTAATCCTAGCCAGCCTGGCCATAATAGAGGTGTTATCTCTCTTGCACCGGTGGATGCCGCTCATCCCGTTAACCAGGCGCGATGGGTGAAGTTTCTGATCCTGTTGTACCGTTACGACTTAGAGTCAGGCCACTGTCTCGATAATGATTATACGTTCTCCGTTGCATCTCTCAACCCAGCTACCACAACGACTGCATCATTCGATGACTTCCTGCCCTGGCTATACCTCGAATCTGCCTTGTTTAGTGGTATCTATCTCACCCGTGGTGGGACAGTACTCTATCTCGGTCAACTTCATAATCATCTATTAGTTGACAAGGAAGGGCTGAGAACAGGTCGCCTGGCTATTGTTGACTATGACATCAACGGCACTGTCAAGGATTTAGTTCTGCGACGCCCCTTCAACATGCACCAGCCGTATCAGAACCTCTTTCATAATGGTCAATCGATATCCGACGTGTTCCAGGGTCTTGGAGGTGGAAATTTCCATAATCAACCGTGAGTGCGCTTCCTCCCCTTGGTAGAAATATGTCTAACTCTTCTAGGATGAATATGGACCTACCGATTCTGGGTATACTAGAGCATGCAAAAGCTGCTAACCAGCTTCTCGATACTATGAGTCTCTGTAACCTCAAGGACTGGAGGGAAGATGTTGAGGTCTATGCACCAGGGTATCTTGAGCTTGAAGCTGCAGGTAGAGGTCTATCCTATGACCTTCGAAACCTGGTTTCACCGGAAGAAGTTATGATGAGAACAAAACCAGCGATGCAAAGGATTTTGTCCAGTCACGAATTACCTACGGACCGAAATGTACTATTTCCTGTATAGGGATGCAACGAATAGTGTAGTTTTTTATGAATGTGAGAACATTGACTGATCCCTGGTAGTAGAAGCCTGCAGCATATATCATGCCACTGACTCGCACCGTACATATACTTAGTTCTTTCCCAAATGTTTCTGCTCCTTCCCATGTGTATTTCCTCCATCCGGTACTGTGGTGCGCGCGGAAAATATTCATACAAATAGGGGCCGGATATATAATCAAGTGAGTATTTTAATTTGAGTATAGACCAAATACCACTCTAACATAAAATGTAAGATTAACCGTTAAGTAATTTCTGTAAAATATATTATAGAACAATAATATAATAACATGTATAGGGTTCTATCATTTCTATGACCAGGCTAACTGAGCAAAAAGCGACACTACTTCAGACTGTTCCGTAGCAGAGTCAACACCTTCCAATCTCCTACTATGGAATTTCCGTCCTCCTTTGAGCTTTAGATACATATATGAGAGCCTCTACACTTCAAAAATGCCCAATAGCTCTCATCCTGGTTCGAATCTTGAACGCTAAGAAATTGACCGGATCTTACCGGCCAAGCGGCAGCAACGCGAAACAGAAGCGTGCTATCCGTGTCGCCAGCGCAAAGTAAAATGCGACAATGGTCATCCTGAGATCTGTCTATGATGTTGAGAGACCCTCTCCGTGGAAGCGGGCCGCGATAAGTCCTCGAAACGGCGAGAATGGCGCCTCTTATCACGCGTTCACATCTGGCTTGAAGATCGCAAACGATCAGCCTCAAACCTGGAATCTGTATTTCCTCTGCGTACCAGACGTGCATTAGGCCAGATGAATTAGGAGGGCCTGAAAATTATGTCTTTTTCGGAGAAAATAAAGTCATCTCCATACTTGGATCACACGACACTGATGGATTGATCGCCCACAGGCCGGGCTCTGCTTTGGGGCTTCAAAATAGCTACAGCAATTACCCATTCGTGGAGCTTCAGACCTGTAGATTGCTGGAAGGCTCTCGTGGAGGTCCTTCCCCACAAGGCTGGCTACACCATTCATCGGCTCGTCCTCGTCGGTGATGACATCGGTGTCTACAACGGAAAGGACATCATGTGGGCATTCTCGACCAGTTGCCGCCCAAAACGCCGATGAGACTTATTTTGGGGATGTTCGCGAATTCCTTCAGATTCTGTACACGTCTCACGGTACTGGGCTCCTGACGCAGGGCGGAAAGGTTGTTTCTGTTGCTCTCATGCCTGCTGAGTATACCTGGTGCGGACTAGGAGGTAGCTGTTTTTGAACACTCCTACCCCTAGGAGCTCAAGGCCAGGGTCCGAGCTAATTGAGTAGCTATGGGCTTTCGAGAGTGTGATTGATAGCATTTCACGTGTCACTAGACTTGTACTTAGGAATATGCTGATAGATGATCTCATATATTGAATGACAGTATTACGCTTCGCCCTAGCAACTAATGTGGGTATGTTGCGTACTGCCGTGACCATTAACAACTCATAACGCTTTTCGTTCTGTTTTAGCTTTGAATTCGTCCCGCAGATCATGCTCCTGACTTTGATGAGAGTCGTTACTGACTTACCATCGAGAAGTGCTGATTAATATGCGAAACCAGTATAGGAGATATTCCCGGTATAATGATTAAATTATACAGCACTCAATTCTAGGCTCAATTTATGCTTAGCTCCACGCTTGATTCATACTTACTTCAACAATTAATATGGGTTCATGTACACCTTCCGCCATGGCCCGTCAGAATGTAGCGCCTAATATCATGACCAAGATGTGAACGACGAAATAGCACAACCCCAACCACATCAATGCCTGTCGACGTATGTACCATCCGCTGTGTCCAGACTGCCTGGAAGCCTGACTTACACGCAGCAGCTCAGGCTGCAACAGACCCTCCATTAAACTCCTTTTCCATTTCCACAAAACACAAGTCCTCATGTAACGCACTCCCCTCCACTCGTTGAACCGGAAACGGCGTTAACTCGCCAGTCCGCCGATACCCACAGCGCATGTACCAAAGGATCAGTTCCAGACGGTTCGAAAGAGCATTTAAACTCCCCTTGTTGACGCCCCAGATCCGCTGACAATAGCCCTCGGCGTAGGCGAGTACCTGCCGCCCGATACCGCCGCGTTGGAACTCATCGCTTACTGCAAGCAGGAATAAGCGAGCGAAGTCAGCGCTGTGCCTGGAGATGCCGATGGAGGCGACGAGGGCGCCATTGGTGTCCGTTGCGATCAGGAATGCACTGTCGGGCGTGGTGATTGTGGTGAGGATCTCCTCAACGCCAATGCTGAAGCCCGCCGCGAGGGCCGTGTCTCCTGTCCAGTTTGGTCTGCTGTCTTGGGTGCGGAATGCGGATTGCACCAGTTGCTGGATTTGGGGTGCGTCGTCTGGAGTTGCGAGTCGGTACTGAAGGGTGCTGTTTGTCATTTTAGGTGGTTATTCCGTGAGCGGATATCTTCATATTTAGTTTCGTACGCTGGCTGGATGTTAGTTCATATGTATCATGTGCTGAGTAGAAGGAATCATACAATTACTTACATGGCCTTAAAAGCGGGTATTGCATTCGCTTCCCCGGGGTTGGACTAAGCTAAATGTAGGTTTTGGGGGCGGAATCTTGTCTGGCGCAGACAAAGCTCTAGTAAACTAATAGTCAGAGTAAAAGGAGATGCAGTCTTATATACCTAGATCGATGCTGGGATATTATAGAGACTAAGCCCTCTCGTGGCTGCTCAATTGGGGCTCTGTTACTCGATGTTATAGTCCACGCCCTACGCCCTTCCGGATACATATACTATTCACTATATGAATAAGAATTAGGCTGAGATTAGAAGCACATCCTGATTATCACTCAGATGAGATGTTTTGCTTACATCCTCTAATCCCATCCTGCAGTAGAGACGGAATGGCTATTTGCCAGCGCCTTCTATCAGCTACACCGCGGACACTAGTGAACCATTATTTGTTCCTTTACTAGAGCTGAGCTGCTCATATGTTTACCTGCTTTCTTCTAATCTTATTTAATCTATGTTTAACTTGTATAAAATACACTTGATATTTTTAGACTATCTAGATGTTTTACCATGTAGAGTTTAAGTTCCTTTTATTTCAGCAACTTATTACTACGATATATCTAGTGAATTTAGTAAGTATAGGTCATTGTCTATAGTGACCGGCCATCTAGGAAGAGCTCGGTCATCACTATGTCAGTGCTTCGTGCAGCCTTCCTCTGAATCCAAAGTAGACGGCGGTGGAAACAGAGGACGGTAGGCAGACTGCATTGGGCAATCAACAACCCACATGTCTTGACGCCCCTTTTATGTGGTGCTGAGACTTGCTAAGCTCATATCCCCAGTTAACTTTGAGGGTGTGTCTGGCAGGGCTTTTCTGTCTGCTTGACATATTTTATGAGCAGCTGGAACACCTGGATATTCGGCATATTGGTATTTGCCAGAGGTGACGGTCCGTCTTGTGTGATTGGTTCCACTATTTTTCAGTTATCAACTTAGTCTGATCTAACCGGTCCATCAGCGTATCTCCAGGCGCTTGGGGTTGGTCTGGTCAGTGCTATGTCCATGGTATTTGTCGTATAAGTGATAAAGCCTCTCCGGATTGCCCATCAACAATCAACTGCATGAAGCCACCTAATGTGCCAGCATCCGCTTCGCCGAGGACACCAATGGAACGCGCTATTCTGGGGTTAACCTGTTCAAGCAACCGTTCATGAGAAGGCGTCTGTATTAGTGCACAGACTGTATTTATGATCTTAACACTGGTGGAAAGAAATTTGCCATGGATGGTTGATCGAGGCCCTATCACTGCCGGCAGTTGGAACCTGCGCACCAGAAGAAAATAAGTCGACGCCTGATTCGGAGTCCATAGTATGTTCATCTTCTTTGTGTTAGCGCTCGAGAGTCGATATTTCCTGCACAGGTCCGGAGGCCTAGTGCCTGAGTTTCTGCAACGATGTCCATCATCATCCACATTCGTAGGCTATGATGTCGTCCGAGTCATCTTCGGCAGAATTGTGCGCTGCAGCCAGCTCCACTTGGTTTTGGAGGGCAAGATAGACATCAATGTCTGCCAGAAGAGACTCGTCGAGCGAAATCGAAGGGGAGAATCTCCAACTCAATGTCCGGTGTGCGCGACCGTTCCAACCAGCCCACTTGTAGGCTACACAGTGTTGCATGCATAGATGGTGGAAACTGTTGGAAAGAGCTCTTGACTGACTGATTCCTGCAATAGACTCCAAAAGGGAATGTGCAGCAGAGTCGTGTTGGGGACCACAAGGAATGGCTCAAGCGGTTTCTTTCTCGGCTGATTCAATCTCGCGAAATACTTGGAATTTGAGAGACAGTTGTGGTAGGCCATAGCATCCATTACGGCCCACTGTAGCAATATATTCTGCGACCCAGCATAAGAAGCTAGGCTTTGTTCGACATAGCTGCTTCCCCTAACATGTTGCGCCGCAACCAAGGTGGCAAAGGTTTAATAGCTGAACACGTCGAGGAAATTCACAAGAGCCATGCTCACGGCTTCTTTGTCCGCTGGCCAAGCGATGCAAAGCATGAAGCATGCACGGAATCACCATTGATAGGGTCGTTGCCCTGTATCTCAGCGTCAGCCATAGTTTCGCCCGCTGATGAGTCTTTTACTATTGGCGTTGGAGATCTGACTTCCTTGGTCTTTGCTCTTGTCCTTGATGATATATTATCTTAGGCTGGTCCGTTGATATTTGATATTTCGTTTGCGATGCGTAGTTGAAATCGTCGCTGTATCTTGTCGTCGTTTCCGCGACTGAGTCCTTCCTAATATCACGTAGATATTCCAACCATTGCTGGTCGTCCCGAACAGCATTATTTGCACCCTGACCAGCTACGCAGGACCACCAGCCCATTTTCCTTTCCATCTTGGAGCCAGTCTGCGAAGAGAATTTCCTCGGCGCTCTTGGTAGAAGCAAAGTGCCCTACTGTCCTCCCCGACGCTGACGGCCAACCGCCCATTGGATGAAGAATAAGTCCTGAGGCTGTTTCTCCCCCCTCGTAATCTGGTGGAAGATTAAACAACTTCCACAAGTAGAGAAATCACTGTGTGCCATGCTTGCTGGAGAATGGAGACATTAGGGCAAAATATCTGTCTGAAGATAGTGAGAAGAAGAGTGGCGAGCAGTGGGAGACGGTGATATTTATACTTGATAAAAGCAAGCTGAATAGTAAGGGAAACCTTTCATTTAGGTCTAGAACATTCAGAATCTAAGCAGATTCATTGAAGCTGCTAGGGCATTCACTCTAATCAGTGTAGTGAATATATAAGGACAAATGCTAGTGAGCACAACTGAGATAAGGATATTTTATATATTCCCCTGCTGGTCTCCTAAGCCTATTAAATCAATGTATGAGAATGTTCCTTCATTTCTCCATATTACTGGCTGCAGGTCCTTGTAAGAGAACCAATACATGGTGTTTCACTTAGAAGTTGGCTATTATAAGTCTTTGAGTCTGGCATACAAACCCTGGCGTCCTGTGATTTTATATCCTACCAATCCTCTCCATCACTCTGTTAAGATTCTCCTGCACTGTAGCCTAGTATAGCTCTCCAGAGGTACAAGTTATAATTGAATGACTGCAAGATAGATGCATGTTACAACAAGCTTTGACTACCTACACACCTGGCGGATCATAGATCTAATCACTAAGGTAATAATACATGATAGCATCACAGCCAGACGCTGACCGTGGCGTGTAGCCCTGACAAGACTTGAATAAGGGTGTGGTCGCAGCCTATTTGGCATGGCTTTCTTGGCCCTATTCAAAAAAAGAAAAAAGGGGGGAGGTATATCCATGTCATTATGCTCTCCGAACAGCATAACTTATTATGCTCATCTATACTCCATATAAGTTTCGCCTTCTCAAGGCTAAATGTCCGCCATGGGGTAATTCGGCATATTATTGATGGACAGCATTTGCCGCTCAGCATGGAACATTCAGGCGTGGATCATCGTGGGGCGAATTAGACGTGCTGGGTAAACCAAACAGTCTGCACTAGTTCCTTAGTGAGGAGGGAGCAAGAGAAAGGAGGGCCATGGCTCAATAGTGATCGAAGCTCTAGTCCAAAGGGTGTTAACAGCTCCTTTAGGGTCTAGTTTTGCGTGACTTTAGTTTCGATTGGATAAAAGAGACTTGTATTTGCTGTAGCTCTTAAGATGCGCACAGGATGATAAATATCACCAGATGATCACAGTGTGGCCACACTCTCGATCCAGACCATTGGCTGCAGAAGGGCGGCGGATGAATCCGCCGCCGTGGGGAAGTTGGAGTCTTGGAGACGGATTGCTTATCAAGCCTCAGGCCATCACACCTCCAATTCGTCCGACATCGTCAGCCTTGATTAACTTCCCTAGTTTAATTAAACCCATATCTCTCTTCCTCCTCGATTCCGTGACTACTTGGGGCTGTTCTGCTGACAGCAGAATGAGCGGTCTAAGACCGAATAGATCTAAACTTCAACTTTATCATCATTTATATTCTCCTTGACGCGGCTGGATTTTTCTGCCTCCTTCTATTTCCTTACCTCGTTTCCCGTTCGTCCGATTCCTCACACTTCAACAAGTACAGCAAACACCTCCGAATCCTGGTGCGCCGATCGTTCATCTACTGGTTACCGACAGTCCGATAAACTATCGATGGACCCCCGCATTCCGGATTCATCCTGCTGATTCCTTGACGATCACTCTCCTTGCTTCCGCACGGCGGCAACGGTTCCCAACACCGGCCTTGGGATCGCGGGCATGGAGCCGGCCTGTCAACCCCCGATTCGCAAATCCCCGTCGACCTCCACCGCTCCTCCCAGGAAACGACGAAAGAGGACCGTTGTGAGCGGTGCAGCGGATGACTGCTTCACATGTGCCCGGGAGGGCTCCGCCTGTGATCGACGGCGGCCATATTGTTCGCAGTGTTTGAACCGTGGACGCGATTGTGCGGGATACAAGACCACGTTAACCTGGGGTGTGGGAGTTGCCAGTCGAGGCAAATTTCGAGGACTGTCTCTTCCGATTACTGGAGCGCAACCAGCTGCGACTGGAGATAGTCGTCGTCGTTCCGGGGGCGAGGAAAATCCGTCGGGGCAGCCGGTCGCATCGCCAACTACATATACCTTTGCCTCTGATGCGTCACCGGCCGCTGCCTCCGACAACGTGGAAAGAGCCATATTTCAATCGCAGGGATCGCCGAGTCCGGACACCAATGAGAATGCAAGTTGGATGCAAACGGCCGTGGACCCGCGAGCCTGGCCAACTCCAGCGGCTGGTTTCTCGTTTGGAACTCCGCCAGTTGTTAACACTAGTTCTCCTTATACAGAGTCGCTGAGACACTCGACCACGGCGAACTCTTCGTTACAATATATGCAGACAGTCCTTGTGGCGGATTATCACTCTTCCCTTCAAGCCAACGCGTCGACAGAAAGCTGGCCAAAGTCAACCACTTCTACATTCAAACAATGGCAGGTGCCACCAGCTTGTAATGCTGCACAACCTCAGGGCCGTCAGGACCCTCAGGACACTGAAGGACCCAGCAAAAGCTCAATTGAATCAGAGGCCTCAGGCAATCCTCGACGGATTGCATGCCATTCCCCGTCATTTTCTCAAATGCTTCTTGCACGATCGGTCGGCCGTACACCCCGTCTGAGATACTTGATAAGCTACTATGCGGAAGTCATTGCGCCGGTCATTGTAGCTTTCGACAGCCCAACGAATCCGTTCCGCACCCATATTCTGCGTCTAGCGCAGGACAGCGAGTCCCTGCAGGAGGCCATCGCAACGCTGGCCACTAGCAACCTGCGGCAACGACGAGAGAGCAAAACCATGCCGACAGACAGGACGCTTCCTTCACGCATGTCTTCCTTGGCACATCGAGCACTGACGGATGGAACCTGCCAAGATTTTCAGGATACTTTAACGGCTGCAGGATTCGCCCGCGAAGAGCAATATCACCGAGGTTTGGCGGTGAAAGCATTGAATATGGAGCTCGCCGATCCCCATCGAAGGATGTCCGATTCCGTTCTGGCAACCTTGTTCATCCTATGTCTCTTCCATGCCTGCGATACTGGTGTGGCGCAGTTCAAAACGCAACTCGCAGGTGTGACCAAGCTTCTAGCTCTCCGAATGCGCAGCTCACCGGTGCTTTCCGATGAGCTGAAGTGGTTCATCCGCGTATTTACCTGGTACGACACGATGGCTGCCACGACCAATGATCGCGAGATACAGCTGCGTGGTACATGCCTGGATATTGCTGCGGTCTCCGACAGCGAATGGGGCCTTGAAAATCTGACTGGCTGTGATGCCAGCTTATTCAAGTACATTGCACAACTCGGTCGCCTGAATCTCCTCAGCCAGAAGCAAGAGGTCAGCACGCCTGCTCTTCCCGAAGTGTTTGTTCCCACAGCGTCTCTCCCGCCATCGCTACTCTTCGACGCATCCATGGCCAACGGTATACCGGGAATGAACACTTGTTTCAGCTTTACCATGCCAATACAATCGTGGACAGTCGAGCAAAGCAGCCGATCTTTGTCCCCAACATTCTGGGCCGAGTGGTTCGCCCTCCGGCAGCAACTAGAAGCCTGGCGACTTGCGCCCCCGCGATGGGAATCAGCGTCACCGCGTGGTTCGGTCCATATCTCAACTCCTTCTTCCGCTCAAGCCTACATCTCTCCACCATCCTCGCCATCTACGCAGTCTACCGTGGCGCCTCAGAACATCGATGACGTATTCCACATCTCGGAATCCTTTCGCCATTCGGCAATACTATACAGCGAACGGCTCGCCTATCCAGAACTTCCTTCCAGTCATCCTCGCATTCAACACCTAGTCCACCGTGCCATGCACCATATCTCATTGGTCAAGTCGGATGTGTACCTGCTATGGCCTCTCTTCATCACCGGATCGGAGTGCGTACTACAGAGCCATCGAGATACAGTTCGACAGCGCTGCAGAGATATCTCCAAGGACTCTGGTTTCTTCAACAATCTAACATGTCTTGAGTTGCTGGAGAAGATCTGGGCTAGGGACATGTGCGATAGCGAAACAACGTCTGTGCAATGGGACACCAGAGCGCTTTATGGCTCCGAGATGGCACCCTCGGCGGTTCTAGGCATTGATTTCTTTACGGGAGGGGGCTCTGTATACCCGGCAACATCCAGTTCGCGAATACAGGGCTTCCGCTGGCATGAACTCATGCAAGCTAAACGAGCAGAGGGAGAGTATCTGGTGGTTTGACCGGATCAGCAGGCTCACACACACCACCTTGTATATATCCCAGGCGCCAAAAGGTCAATGATCTATTGCGCTTTTGACGATCACGGACATGACGAAAACCATCTTTGCAATATTTATGAACATACTTTTCTGATAATTTTCATGTACATACTACGAGGGCACAGTCTGTTCCCAGAATGATATTCCATGAATAACCAATTACGAATTTGCTTTACCGACCATCAATTATTAACCACCTTCAAGGATCATCAAGCCAACTAACTATATTAGGTAGTTGGCCAGCATGCCTAACGCATCTCAAGCCTGACAGATTGCTCGCCAGCGTGTCACCCGCTTATTTGCGGGGTGCTAACACTTGACCTCCACAGTTGATGCCTTATTCCTGCGCTAGACACGCAACCCAGCAAACTGTCAAGACCGTGCAGCGTACATGACACACTGGTTCTACATCTGCCGGTACTCGAGGGTATTGGTCCATCGTCAGGACCATGAGGGGTTGGTTTTCGTTCTTGTTTCTGGAAATCATGCAGATGCAGATGACGGCCGGAACCTATTCGCTGCGACAAGCTCCAAAGTCTCTTAGTCTATTCGTACACGATGGTTCTCGTCTGTTCCTTCAGAGTTATCCATACATATATACATTCTGGTACAGAGACTGATAAGGACAGGGATGTGGAAATACCACAAACACTTATTAACTTCGAAGTCAGGGCAGAGTTCAGACACATACCCATGCGTTTTTTTTTTTTTTTTTTTTTTTTTTTTTTTTTTTTTTTTTTTTTTTTTTTCCCCGATAGGTCTTTGTTCTAATTGTCGGAAACCGATATGCAAGTACCCGGTACCCTAAGGCGCCACAGATGCCGGCGTAAATAATACCATTTGAGCCAGGACAGATATACATCGTCGATGCTGCAGCGTTACTGGTCAATTTGATCGAGTGCGAAGGGATGAGAGACTCGAGATACTGCATCTGCTGAGGAATCGATCACAGGTCTATGTGGATATGTGCATTTGTGAGTCATCATGAAGGTTTGCTCTCATCTGTGCTCTTCTTGGTTCCACCTGGACCGTCTGTCGTTGCTCTATCTCAAGAGCTCATTGCGAGGTACGAGCTGATTCCGTCAGCATCAACTATCATGTCCACAATGAGGATGAGCCAACAAGCACTTCAGTTGAGCTTTCGACAAATTCTGCTCAATGAAAGGTCTCACTTGCCAAATAAACAGCCGCCATCGCGCAAATACTGAGAGCCAGTACTCGTGTCTATTTGCTGCATCTCAGCAAGACTTGATCAGCCCAGTTATAGAGTCCATTCGAGTTGCCAGCCGAGTCCTCATTCACCTATATCCCCGTCTCGAGGGGTATAAATGAGGTCGCACGCAAAATGGAGGAGCTTACTCCTGACCGCGCGTACCATTATATAAACGGAATATGTTCAGCAAAGTCAAAGGATGTCATCTCGCGGGGACGAGCAAGTCCTGCCGCTATTGCGGCAGTTCGGATACTGACATTTACGTCTCCGACTGGTCCTTGAACCCACATGCATGTCAGCAATTTCACATTCCTCTTCAAACGCTGGATCAGACTCAAGGAGTACACCATCCAAGACAGCCCTGCCCTACGCAGCTGCAAAACAGTTGATCGACAATCTCGATGAGTCCTTCGGCAAGTACCCGTTGTGGCTCTGTCCCGCGCCGCAGACCACAGCGCATGTAAGGGTCCCGTTGCTCAAAAGCATATGGGATCGAGGCCGAGTACAAGCCGGATATGATTATCAGCGTGGAGTCTAGCGAGCCTAGCATGACACAGTCCGGTGATTTCAACCGACGGCAAGTCGCTCCAACCCAGACACTAAGTAAGGAGACGTTATCTGGTTAATCCACATCGTAGTTTTTCCCTAAAAGACTGGATGAAGAAGTTTCTTGTTTTCGGTTGCCTTACGTCTCAGATATTTTCTGTCGTCAACGCCGAAGTAAGGATGACTTATACGGCCTTTTTGCTTTACCAGTGAGCTTGCTTCGCCGTATGAGTAATGAAGGAACCCCAGATCTGAGACACCTGCTCTGCAACGTCCGTGTCTTGAATCTGGAATTAGGTTGATGGAGCTGTTCTGACATACTTCCGCAGATGTATCAAGGTAAGCTACTTAGACTTCTCTGCTTCTCGTAACATCACTAAATTCTTCATACACATAACAATTCCACTGTGGATGCATTGAAATGCTAGATGGCCTAAAAGTCTTATAAGATTCACAATTCATGATTCTCCCAGTAATCACTTGGGCGTCTTTAGATGAATCTACGCTTTTACTCAGTGACTTATGTGAAAATCATGCCTCAACAATTGCAATTTTCTCTTAAGCTTTGAGCCACAAAAGACTTATCCCTATCCTAATTCATTATTCTGAAACGGGGACGAAGCGTTCAATGCTTCCAGATAACATGATGATCTCACATTTTTAGGATGATGCCTAGGGCATAGGGCAAGGGCAACACTGCAGCCCTGGGTACACCAACGCGCTTCCTTTCTAGGTAGAATTCCTGCAAGCTCATTCCGACGCGCTCTTTTTCAAACAATGAGTAAGGTACCAAATACATACAAGAAGAATTCCAAAACTTTACAGCTATCTTACAAACAAAACAAGACCAAAAACTAGACTGTCCATTGAATTTGTCAGGACTTGGACTGCTGAAAATGTGATCGAGTATGCAGGACTGCCGCCGTGAAGAACGGGGTATGATAGAACCACTTCGTACAAGCTGGTACAACCTGGTACTTTCGATACATGAATTACCAACCATGTGTAATTATGACCAGGACCTAGGCCGTGTGCATAACAGGAGTATACGCTATACAACCACACATTATTGTCCCCCAGCAGGATTCCAAATCATAATACGGAGTATTATCGAGCAAAGGAAGGGTAGTTATATTAATGTCTCTAGTCGTTTAACCCTGTAACAAGCAAGGGATGGTGAAAATTCTCTCTGTCTGTCTGACTGACTGGTAGGAAACTCGCAGTGTACTGCATTTCCTACGGAAGACTGACTCTCTGAAATTTCTGTCGCTGACTACCTACCTAGACAGGAAGAACTGTCCTGCACCTATATCGGAGAGAACCTAACGCATGGTACTTGTGGGTTGTCTTGTTATCACCCACAGATAGATTCCGAGATGGAGTCTCTGTTCTGTATTCCGTAGGCTAGACTGGATAACTGGAACCTGTTGGATCCTGGATGAAGCTAAGGAAGTGGAGTCTCCTCCATACTCCGTGTACTAGTTCCGTTCCTTCGAATGATGACATCCATCTGCACTTGAGCCGTTGGCGCCGACGCTACAAGGTCTTAGCGGGTCTCGGTCTGACTCGCTGAGTCGCTGCATTCAATGCTTATGAATTGGTTACTCCGAGAGGAATGATATTCCTTCAACCAAATACATTAGAATTGATCAGCAACGTAGAGTCGCACTCATCATCTTGCACATGGAAACTTGACGCCCTGTACGACGTCAAAAAGCCTGTCCTTGAACATTCAGACCGAGATTGGAAGAGAAGTAGGCTGCCTGGACTTCAGGGGTCTCGGCCCGGTCTGGATTGAATTTGGCTCTGGAGTTATCTCAAGTAATTACAGAGTCGAAGGATGGTAGATAGATTCCTTCTATTGGTGCGCGGGAATAATCCGATATCAATAGTGGCCCTATTGGTTTTCTTTTCTTCTTTCATAGTTTACACATCTCAAGCCAGTCAATCTCAGAATTGGGAAATCTTCTAGAAAGTCTTTCTATCTTACTGTCGAATAAGCTGGTTGCAAGGCAGCTGAAATCAGCTGTGCTTGTGTACCGCAAGTGCAACATTTTCAGGGTGCAATATTGTATATTTTTGAGTGCGGACGACTCACATGTACTGTACCATTTACCCAATTGCCTGGATCCGGACAGAATTTTTTTTCTACAACTGAAACTGAGTAAAACTTTTTTCGTTTAAGTTTTTTTTCCCCTCTTGCTGTTCGTTTTGATCTACCTGATACTAACCAAGTTGCGGTCTGCCCATTTCCGTTGCCGGGTTGCTGCCCAGCTGGTCGCAGCGGTAAAGCCCATCGACCACCTGCTGCCTGTTGTCTGTTGCCCAATAAGTTGTCGTACTTTGTACAAGCTACAAAGACTGTCGTTAGTAATTAGGAATAAAATGCCATATGGCTCCACTCGAGAGCAAAATTCTAATCTATCAACTATCGACAAAATAGTTTACTATCTATACTGAAGCTGAACCATGGACGGCACCCGGGAGTGACCCGTAGCACATCCATGGGACAACCCATAGTGTTCCAGTACCTTATATTGACATTATTAGACATATATGGCATATGCAGTAGTTATATCCTGTTATCTTTGTGTCGCGTTGCACGAGGATGATTACCATTCCTATCATCCACCCAAGGCTGAGCATCGCATGCTGCATGTTGTGGACACTCGACGCCCTGATGCAGCTTTATGGCCAACGGCTTCAGCGAGTCAATCTATAAGTATATTTAAAGATTCAACCGTTCAGCTGTATCTCTCCAATGGCACGATGATCATAATCAGCTGAGCCACAGCGGCAATGGGAGGATTGACTCATATAGGTTCCGGCTTCAGGCTCCAGTGGTAGACAGGGGAAGAAGCACATGAAGATATCGTTGATAAAGGTATCATATGAACTACAGAAGAGGAAACTACCAAGTAGATGAGTCAGAATGACTCTTATAACGCTGCGATGGTGGAACATTCATATAGACTGGTTGATAGAAGGCCTAACTTCACGCCGAATCCTGTCCTTTCCTGCTATGGGAGAAGTCATTCAGCCTTCCAGAATATTAATACGATATACAGAGGTACGGTGCCCAACAATGTCAGGAATCAAGATGATTCGAACGCACCTCTGAAAGGGGATGATGTAGGATGACTCGATGGCAATCTGTAAGAAGTCATAACGTAACTGACCCTGCATATAATAGTATCAAATCCCAAGCATATGATATAAAAGCATCAGAAACCCACAAGCTGCTTGATATTCGTAGAATAGATAGGCGCCCACCCGCTTATCCCTCAGCCACTGTGGTTGGGCCCAAAAATGTCAAGTTGGATCCAGTCAAGAATTTTGATCTTCATTTCTCGCCTCGCGCCCAATCGTAAAATATCTCTTTTAACTCGTTATTTAATTAAAAACTAAAAAAAGGTTGAGCCGGAGTACAGTAAGACGAAGATTACGAAGCACATTATTACCTCATTTACCCCCAATACCTGAGAGATACAGCCCCACCACACCCGCTTATTTCGTTGTTAATGCCACGGCCGGAGCCTTGATTTCTACAAAACCAAGCGATATCCCGTCGAAGCCCCCCTTTGCACCAAAACCTGTCCGCCCTACTTGGGTTTATAATCTTTCTCCACGTTGTCCTTTCAGTGACAAAATAACCTCTGAATAGTTCCTGGGTCAGTTGCCGAGGACTAGCAGCATTAGAAACTCGAACTCGCCACTAGACGATTCGATATTCTAGGTATAATATCTGGGAATATCGCTCAGCTGGAATTCTCACACTGAGACTTGTGTGTGAAGTTCGCCTCCCGGTGACGACGAAAAGAAATACATAGCCCCTTGACTCAGCGATCGGTCAACCGACGACGCTCAAATGCACTCGCAGCAAACACAATTTCAGCCCTCCTCTCCCCTGCAAACCGTACCGCGGTGACGGTCCTCATCTTTAGGTCTTGCGGTGTCTGCTGTCTCGTTTCATCACCGGCGTCGATCGGCTTGCTTCGAACGATATCCTGTATAATATACTCTGGGTTGTTTTTGTTCTCAGTCGTCTCCGTTGAGCTGTTTCTCTGATTGCAAGTCTTTTTTCTGTTTGCTTTGAAATCACTATTTACAAGCGTTTATACCCATCCGTGGTCACGGTTTATTAGCGCCTCGATTTTCCATGCTCTGGTGATAATGTATCACTACGCTTCACCACCACCTGGGTGGTCCTCGTTCGATTACATGAACTCGCCTCCGACCTCTCCGCACTACGCCTACTACGCGACACAATTTGCGAACCCCTACGTTTCTCCTCGAGGCACGTCGAAGCGCCACAATCGCAAGGCCAGCTACGCCGCCCCCAAGGAATCAGGAGCATGGCATTCCGGCTATGGCCAGAGCTTCTACGAAGCGATACCGGAATATGGCACGCCGCCACGCAAGCACGAGAATGTAAGTGCTTTCTCTGGTGGCTATCCATCCTGTCGTCGTCCCCGGGCCAGGTCTAGCGCGACCGGCCTCTGGGACAAGACTGGTTATCATTTCTATGAGACACCGTATCCGTCGGCACAGCGTCGCTCCTCCATCTTTGTAGATGTGGTCGATGATGTGTTCGATGACCGACCGCCCGTTACGCCCAAGCGGGACAGCTACACCCAGCCGCGTCGCCAGCCGTCGTCGTCTCAACGCAAGGGAAGGCCACCCACTGATCCTTATTTCTCCTCTCCTCAGGTCCCCGCGTACGACGACCAGGATTCCCCCAAGCGATCGCGGGCGCGCCGCCAGTCAACCTCCACGCGCACCCCATCCAAACCCAAGCCGTCCGCCACCCCCAAGGCACCGCCCAAGGCGACCGAGGAGGACGCCGCCCGTGCCGGCATTCCGCCGGGCTATTCGATCAAGAACTGGGATCCGACCGAAGCGCCTATCATTCTGTTAGGAAGTGTTTTCGATGCGAACTCGTTGGGCAAGTGGATCTATGACTGGACCGTTTTCCACCACGGTGCCTCGACCCCGATGGCCGACGTGGCGGGTGACTTGTGGTTGCTTCTGATCAAGCTAGCGGGTAAGGTGAAGCGGGCGGACGAGTGCCTGGAGCGAATCAAACGACCCGAGGCGCAGGAGATTGTGGAGGATTTCTTGGAGAGTGGCGAACGCCTGTGGGCGCGGTTCAAGAAGCTGCTGCGCACATGTGAGCAGTTCATGTGGAAGGCAGCCAAGCGGGAGAGTGGTGGCAAGGGGCCCGTCTCGATGGGGCGCAATGCCGGCTGTGAATTCGTCGAGTCGATTTTCGGTCGCGACCGCGAGTTGGAGAACACAGAGAAGTTGATGAACAGCATCCGGGTGTGGAACATGCGGTTTGATGCAAACTGCGAAGAGATCCTCCGAAGACCGTCGTCTGCTTAGCCCGACAGTGCTACAAGTTTACCCCTATTTGCGTATTTGCGTCGACCGGTTTACGAAAAGTTTGTGTTGTGTTTTGTTTTGTTTTGTTTCTGCTCTCTTCTAACATCTAATAATTGTTGTCTGTTCGCAAGCGCAGGCGAAGCGTCTTCTTCGTTCTCGCCTTCTGCCAGGTTTAATCTCTTTCTCATACAAGTCGGATGCATTTTGAGCGCGTTTGGTTTTGGCACTGGATTTGCTCGTTTGCGGTTCTTGATACCTCTTTCCCGACCTACAAGCGGCATCAAACACCCCATGCCGACGCTATCAGCGCGAATCATCTCGTCGGTTTCTGGCGCCCTTTTTTGACTTGTTTCTCTCTGACTCATTCCTGGGACGGGTATGTGCTTTTGCTCTTGTCCGGCGCGGGAGTCGTTTGCATTTCTCTCTACGCAAGTTGGAGTCTTTGCTTTTTCCACTTCACTTCGATGATACCATTTTGCGTTCTCTCTACTGTCTCGGGCACGGTTGGTTTTATTCATTCCTTACTGCGCATGTCTGGTCTTGTCTTTTCCTTTGTTTGTTTTCTGCTCTTCGCGTCAAGACCCGCGTCATAGATACCAACTACCATCGTACCGATAGACTTGAATACACTTTATCTTACCACTGGCAGTTTTTTCCTAGGGGCGTAGCATTCTTGATACCATCATATTTTCGTAGTAATTATCCGGAAAAATACCAAAGTAGTCTTAGTCTTAGTCGTAGCTTCAGTCTTACCCCTCCATATCCACATACTAAGGTAATGTCCATGTAACCTCTAAATCTGATGTCATCTGACAGACCACCCTAAGAAGGCCCGTTCATGCGCCAGCCATGTGAAATGACACGATGTGATGTGATGTGGCCTGCATCGCGGCAGGGATCATCATTCTTAGTGCTTGTTGGCATTTTACCCCTCAGACTGGAGCGCCTAGGCTACCCCTCCCTACATTTGCTGCTATTCTTGCTCTGCTAGTGTTAGGTAGTCCGCCAGACTGCAGGGTCAGACTTAGGCAGCGTCGGGCGAATCCCCGTTTCCGAGACTATGCATGCATGCACGGTTATTACAGGCTATGTCGGGTATTACAAGACGCTACTAGTATAGGTGACTTATTTTACATTGAATGTATCGGAGGTAATTTACTGATGGATTACCTTGCGGAGTACTACCTTAGTACTTGGGTGAGTTTGGCCATGTGTTGGGCCTTATGGCTTATGCATTGCAGGTGCAACCACGTGTTTGTAGGTTAGGGAGTGAGACTGTAGGCACCTTAGAATTTTCAGGTACTGCCGTCGGTAGGTATTATCTAGGTTAGGAGGGTAGGACAGAGGGTTTCTGAGGTGATACTTGCTCAGGGGTACAGATACTAGGTACATATATAGTGGTACTGAGGCGGTTTGGTTGTCTGCATGTCACTGACTGACGAGTCTAGTCTACTTCTATATGCGTCTGTCTATATAGGTATCAAGTATATCTAAATGTAAGGTACAGGTACACAGATTACTTCCCTTCAGCCCTCCAAAACAACCACCCCAGTCCAATCACAAACTTGAACCCAGCCGCCATCCACAACGCAGACTGCATCCCCCCACTGCTCCGACTCAACCACCCGCCCGCAATCGCCCCAACAAGCAACATCACCACCCCTCCAACCCTGCGATTCCGCTTCGCATTCGACGCCGGCCCCGCCCCCAGCTTCGGATCGGACGCAACATCAAAATACACACTCGTCAGCACAACCGCCGGAATCTCATTATACCCCAGCGCGCGGCTCGACGTGATCGACCCCGCAGACTGGAACGCCAGCAGCGCAATTGGGATCAGCTCGAGGAAGAGCGGGCCACCTGTCAGCGCGGCGTCGTCCTGCGTATGCGGGATCAGATCGGCCTCGATGAGCGACACGGCGATGACGATCAGGATGGTCTGCACCATGAACGAGGTGAAGAGGGTGCCGCGGCGGCGGGCGCCCGTGCGACGCGTCACGTTCGAGAAGATCAGCGCGCCAATAAAGAACGAGGCGATGGAAGTCAGAGATTTGAGCCAGCCCCAGGGTTTGCTGGTTGGTTGGCCCGAGGCGCCGAGGCCGAGGAAGATTGTGTTTCCTATACTACGTTAGATCTGGGAGGGTGATGCTTGGGTGAGTGAGTCATACCCGTCTGCATGGCGAGGAAACACGACCAGGCGTTGTAGGCGCTGCTATCGCAGAGGCCTGTGTTCAGGGCGAGGAGCAGGCAGATGAGGTCCGCGTAGGTGGGATCGACGGATTGCCTCCAGCGCTGAGCGAAGGTCGCTCGTTGTTTTGGTGGTTGTTGCGACACTTGGTCCCCTTGTTGGGGGTGCGCTTCTAGGTCAGGCGCACCAGCGGTTTTGTCGGCCATTGCCGCGGAGCACAGCCAGATTCGGTTTTTGAAGCTGTAATCCTTGTTGTGGACGTGATACACCCCCAAGCCGGCTGTCAAGCGTCAATATAAATCGTCCAAAGTGACAGCGGCGGAGCTGGCCGAGGGCGAAAATTTGCGCTGATAGGGAAAACAAGAAAACCGGAGAATATCCGACCAGTAAACACGTCTTTTACTCTCTCCGTACTAGTCTGGCCTGCAGCTATGACAAGATCGGCAAAATATTCGCTGCCTGATTTTTAGGCTTGAAGCTATCTCATAAAAGGGCAGGTGTGCTCATCGAGAGCTCCGATTGCGAATATGGCCTCCCAATCTGGATTGTTATTTGTCAATGCATTGTCGTCAAAAAAACTGAAGAAAGTTGCCAGTGAGACAATGTGGGTAGGGGCCCACCCCCCCGCATACATAGGGCTGAGTTTGGAGCATATTACAATCGGGAGTTGTCGGTCCTCGGTAGATGGATGGAATATAGAGTTGAGAATGAATGGATATACATTTGAGGTTTACCTCTCTACTTCGTGGTGTACGGAGTTTACTATTGATTGATGACTTCATTGTGCTGTCAGGCTTCAACGCATCAATGCACAAGGCAACCTGGATCGTACGACAAACAATCAGATGAAATAAACATTTGAGCATACCCCGGACGAAATCAGTCTGACTAACACTATCTAGAGCATTAGGAAGAGAGTATGTCTCAAGATCTAGGCCAGTCCACCACCTTCGGATTGCCCACATATGGTCGAGAGACCTGCGCACATGAGGATGACACCTTGGGATGGCGACTAACTTCAGTGACACTATAGTCTTCATTGCAAGCAACCAATACCGTGTTCGGCACAGCTGCTTCAACATGCTGTATCCTCATGCGATGGTGAATGGGAACCCTCCAAGGACATAAGAAATCCCTCAGGAGTAAATCGCGCAGACGTTCGTCGTAAGTTGGCACGCGACTTCAGTCCAAATGAAGTCCAATGATATCACTCATACACAGCCAGGCATGACATTTGCCCTTGAGAATATCAAAGAATCAGTGGCACAAATGATGGCTGCAAATGGAATGGCCACGGATGATATCTCTGTGCGGAGAAGCTGATATTGCTGAGTGTGGGCGTCATCGCCGTGTCATCAACGCCACCTCCCTTGTGTGATCAAATATAACAGAGACGAATCGGGGCAACCCCTTTTATTCTTCAAACACAATCTGAAATATTGAAGTTGCACCAGAATAACATTGTATTGTTGGTGAGTAATCGGCTAACTTACCCACGTCCGTCATCTTGAGAACACCTTCGCAAGAGGACTTAATATCTTGCCGGCTGATATTAACTTTTTCAGATCACACAGGTCACATAGTCAAAATGGCAGGATCGAAAACAGAGAGCGCTGTGCGCTTCCCCGAGAGGGACGCCCAGACCCGTCGTCTGCGCAACCAAACCACCCAAGACAAGAAGGCCGTAGCTCGGATGCAAGATCAGGGTGCTTCGGCGCAAGCCAGGGTTGCGAGGGCTACCCATGCCGGTGAGGAGTGGACGCCAGTCGAGACCCTCGAGACCGCCATGGACCGGGACGGCAACCCAGTGCCTGATCCCGCGTATACCGACTATGACAAGATGAGCCAGCACAAAGGTGGCGAGGACGAGGCTGATGACTATGTCGCTGCTAATGCAAACTTTGACGTTAATGCAAAAATTGTCTAAGTCGAGGACTCCTCATCGGCCGTGTACATTCCAGTCACTCAATATGAAGGACATGTGGATTCTCGTCAAGGAAAAGCGTGTAACTAAGTAGTACGTCGGATTTGCAGGACGAAAGAGTTGCCTTTCGCATATTCGCGGAGGTAGTAAAATATGAAATCAAATCACCCTTCATACCTTACCATGACTAGAGTAGCATGCTTCAAGAGTAGTCCGGATCGGAGGTCATAAATTGAGGAGGACGACGCTCTAATAACATTGTGTCTTTCAACGGCTAGAGTCTGCTCAAAGCGCTCATAGATCGAAGTCCGATGCTTGTATTGTTGCGCTTGCAGGCAAGCGGTACTGCATGAGGAACAAAGTTGCTTTTTTGCAGTCTTCCCGAATTAGTCGGCTTTCTAACACCATTAATACACAAACTTCGTGTCTTCAGGAATTGAAATCCGCAATTGACTAACTGATAATGGCGTTGTAGGGCGGGGCTGCAGTGACACGCAGAATGACAGCCGGATTGCTATGGCAACCCCTGACAGTAGATCGGAATCTTAGTGCCTCAGGCGCTCACAATCCCATTCTGGCAAAATCCAAACGACGTCTGAGAGTATTCAGCTTCATTACAACAGGAAGTCCACCTTGGGTGGAATCAACTTGTCATTCCTGATCGCCTTTGGGACTTCAGATCTTTTTCCTTTTGGTTCTCCTTCTGTGCCGTTGCTGCATGTTTCTTTCTTTCAAATTCCATTGCAGAAGCCCCTCGGACTTATCAACTTCTCTGTTTACCCCCATAGAGGCAGTCCGGTTGATGGATCCAACATCAAGATAGCAGGAGATCTTGATTTATTCCTACAATTTGAATTAATCTAGACTTTCTCTTGCGCTGAAGGAAAGCATCGTCGGTAAAGACTTGTTCATCCTAAGCTTTTATCGACCCTCGTCTATTCACAACTGACTGCTGCAACTTCACTCCTTCCTTTTTCTGTGGGTACAACTGTTTGTATGTACCATTGCCTAATTCACCGCCACCGTGGCCTCGTCACTCATTTTGTACATTTATTAGAGGAACAGAGTCAAGGCATGGCGCTGGACCCACGCTTCTACCACCATCTCGGCCACGGGACCGGACCTGGCTCCCACATCTCCTCCTCATCGTGCGGCGCTTCAGCAATTACAGGTATAACAAGCCCTTCAACTATGTCGACTTCTGCCTCCGCAGCCACGTTGCGTTCTACAGCCTCCGTTCCGTCCCTGCGTGCGAGAGAAGGCGTCGCTGTCTCGCCGAGACGTTCGGATGGCGTCCCGAGTCCAACACCTGGGGGTAATGTCAAAGTCGTCGTCCGTGTTAGGAAGTTTTTACCCAGAGGTATGTGGTGGCTGGGAGAGACAGACCCAGACATATAATGGAGTGAGCTAACCTCGGCCTGAACGGCAATCGGATCGTATAGAAACCGAGCGCAATGCGGAATGTCTAATCGAGATGGATCCTCACACACAAATGACCAAGCTCAAAGCGCCCAATATTGGCCCAGAAGACGAAGGAAAGCCAAAGTCCCAAGCTCGCGGCAAGGTCCTGGAGGACAAAGCGTTTGTTTTTGACAACTCGTTTTGGTCCCATGACCCTAATGACGAACATTACGCAACCCAGGAGGACGTCTACAATTGTCTCGGCGAGGAGTTCCTCGACCACAACTTTGAAGGATACCACACTTGCATATTTGCGTACGGACAGACTGGGTCGGGGAAGAGCTACACCATGATGGGAACTCCAGAGCAACCTGGCTTGATACCTCGAACATGCGAAGATTTATTCCAGCGTATCGAAAGTGCCGAGTCGCCTGATGTCAGCTACAATGTCCGCGTGTCATACTTTGAAGTGTACAACGAGCATGTTCGCGACCTGCTGGTTCCCCGAACCGACCCTCCTCATTACCTTCGCATTCGCGAGTCTCCCTCAGAGGGGCCCTATGTCAAAGATCTAACAGAGGTTACCGTCAGAAACTACAACGAACTGATGAAGTACATGCGCAAGGGCGACATGTCTCGCACAGTCGCGAGCACCAAGATGAATGACACATCTTCCAGGTCGCACGCCGTGTTCACCATCACCTTGAAGCAGATACACCACGATCTTTCGACAGATGAGACGACTGAGCGCACGGCCCGAATACGCCTGGTCGATCTGGCAGGATCTGAACGAGCCAAGTCTACTGAAGCTACTGGTCAACGACTCCGGGAAGGGTCCAATATCAACAAGTCGCTCACTACTCTAGGCAGAGTCATTGCGGCTTTGGCGGACCCTAAACATGGGCGTTCTGGAAAGCGCAAAGGAAAGGACGTCGTGCCGTACAGAGACTCAATACTCACTTGGCTGCTCAAGGACAGTCTTGGCGGAAACTCAAAGACCGCAATGATCGCATGCATTTCTCCCTCAGACTATGAGGAAACCCTTTCCACCCTTCGCTACGCGGACCAAGCGAAGCGAATCCGCACTCGTGCTCGGGTTAACCAGGACCAAATGTCTGCCGCGGAGCGTGATAAGCAGATTGCAGAAATGGCGGAGACTATCCGAGCGCTTCAGCTCAGCGTGAGCCTGGCCACTGCTAACAGAAGGGAGACCGAGATTCAGAACGAGCGACTCGAAGTCTACCAGCAAAAGGTAGAGAAGATGCAGAGACTTATGGAAGAGACCAAGATGGTCAGTGAGTGCAAGATCCGGCAGCTGCAGACCGAAAATGAAGCGCTTCGCAACCATCTGAAACTTGCACTGGACAGCCTCAAGAATCCCATACCCCTGGTAACAATCGAAAAGCGCAAAAGCAACTTATCTGCTTTGGGAGAAGAGAACGGCAACACAGCTGACGGGGTCAACGACACCCGGCCTCAGTCACCGATTTCTGATGCAGGGCCGGAGCCCGATCTCATCTGGGCAGATGATGACACCATCCTCATCGAGGCTAGTCAAGTCAAGGCTCAGGAAATGCAGGCCGACATGGAAGATTTGCTGGTGGATTTGAACATGTTCAAACGCAAACTGGCCACCGACCATGAACGATTTCGATTCATCCAGAAGCACGAAACTCGCAAAGGGCGTCGTGCGTTGCAAGTTGTTTTGGCCAATAATCGCTAGGATTCGACGCCCGACACGACGGTTTCAGGGAGGGTTTTTGTTGTATATTCAAGAGCAAGCAGGAGTTTTGGACTCTGGAGTTACATGGAGTTCGTGGTTATCTGTGCTTTTGAAAGTCGCCACAGGATACTTGACGATCACAGTCAGACCTTAGAACTTCTCTCGAACCTCTTTCAAGTCTTTGATGATGAATATCTGCCGGTGAACCATTTGTTGAAGGGCTTCTTGTTCTTACAGCGTGTGCTCTTTTGTGCTTTTGCAATGAAACGATGGGATGATATTATGCCAGTACGATACACGTTGACGAATTGGTTTACGAGATAATAATGAAGCCAATAATTTATTTTCTGCATAGAATCCCAAGTATGAACCTAGAAAACATTGATCTGGATATCTAAAGTGCGAGTATGCAGCCTGAATTTTAGGGCTGCTTTAGTGCCGGCCTTGGCCTTTCCTCTTTTGGGCCTCTGACTCAACTTCCGACTGGTGACTTTTGACGCTTTCGATTCCGCCGGACTTCCTCCTAACCCCACAATCACCAAGAAAAGTCGCCAATGCCCCTCTCCGTTTCGCTGTCGCGTTAAATTAGTTGAGTTCGAGATGGCGACTCCTATCAATCCACCAGTACCTTCGTCAGCATCAGAATCTGCCACTACCGCGCCGGCGCAACAACAATCTACCTCCGAAATGCAGGCCCAGCAACAGCAACCGCCCCGCGAGCCCAAAGGAGCCGCAAAGAGCGCCTCTAAACCCGCCAAACAATCCCAAAAACCCAAGGAGGGCGCGTCCTCAACTGATGGAGCCACGCCGGCCGATGCAGGATCTGAGAAACTCACACCCGCTGAACTGAAGAAGAAGGCCAAAGCAGAAAAGGCCGCCCGCAGGGCGAAGGAGAGGGCCGAGAGAGAACAAGCCGGTGGTGCGGCGCCGGCGCAGGGCGCCAATTCCGCATTTGCGAAGAAAGGGCAGGCCGGCGCGGGGGGAGCTGGTGGTGGTGCGGGCGGGAAGGACGCTGCTGCTGCGCAGTCGCAGAAGGGACGGGGGTATCTGCCGCGTCGGGGCTCTGCGCAGGCTGCTGGCGCTATGGAGCAAAAGAAGAAGCAGGAGGATAAGAGTGTGGCTGTTTTTGGACACCTTTATGGGCAGCAGCGGAGGACTACGGTTGCTGGGGCGGGCAAGGAGGTGCATCCTGCTGTGTTGGCTTTGGGGTTGCAGATGAGGGATTATGTGATTTGTGGGAGCAGTGCGCGATGTGTAGCGACGTTGTTGGCGTTCAAGAGAGTACGTTCTTTTTCCCTCCCTTCTTTGTTGACTATGCTGATGTGATTTTCTACTCAAGGTGATCGAGTCCTACACAACGCCTCTTGGTACCTCCTTGGCTCGTCACTTGACTACCCACCTCTCCCACCAGATCACCTATCTCTCCACTTGCCGCCCTCTCTCGATCAGCCAAGGAAATGCTATTCGTGCGCTCAAGCTGGCTATTTCCTCGATTGACCCCTCCGTTCCTGAGGCGAGTGCCAAGGCGTCGCTAAGCGACTTTATCGACAGCTTCATCCGCGAAAAGATTACTGTTGCAGACCAGGTTATTGCGGACAGTGCCGCTCAGAAAATCCAGGATGGCGATGTGATTGTGACATACGCCGGCAGCTCGATTGTCAAGCAAACTCTTCTCACCGCACACAAGCAAGGCAAGAAGTTCCGGGTATCCATCATCGACTCTCGTCCGTTGTTCGAGGGCAAGAACTTGGCTCGGACGTTGGCCAAGGCCGGTCTCGAGGTTCAGTATTCGCTCGTCAACGGCATCAGCCATGCCATTAAGGACGCTACCAAAGTGTTCCTCGGAGCTCACGCGATGACTAGCAATGGTCGGCTGTACTCACGCGTCGGCACGGCGCTGGTCGCCATGTCTGCCAAGGAGCGTGCCGGTGGTGTGGAGGTCCCTGTCATTGTATGCTGTGAGTCCGTCAAGTTCACCGACCGAGTTGCTCTTGACAGTATTGTCGTCAACGAAATTGCCGACGCCGACGAGCTGGTAATGAACGAGCCCTTGCAGCAAGTGACAGGTCTGCCCGACCCGGCTGCCGTTGCTCAACCGGAGCCCAAGAAGGGGAGCAAATCTGCTGCGAACCCCAGTCACTCCGAGTCTACTGCAGTCACACAAGGCACTTCGCCTCTGAAAGACTGGAAAGACACTCCCAACCTGCAGCTGTTGAACATCATGTACGATGTGACACCGGCCGAATATGTTGACATGGTTGTTACCGAAATGGGCAGCCTGCCGCCAAGTGCCGTCCCAATCGTGCACCGGATGAGCACAAATTTGTGAAGTCATCCAAAATAAAGACAAACGAATCTGCTCGTTTAGTGATGACACTTCTCTGTTGTCACGGACATGGCAGAAAAGATAATTGGTCAATTAAGTGGATCACACCGCAGTGGCACTATCTAAGATGAAGGATGATGGCAGCGTCAGTGGGCAGGACTACTGCAAGTGTCCGTCGTATCCTGCATGGTTTCGTTCTGGGCAAAGGATCTACCTCTCAGGGTTGACTATTCCAATGTAATGATATTCGGCTTTCTGAAGCTTAGCGGGTCAATTAAAGAAAAGTTTCTTACATAATTATGCTCCTTTGTACGCCGTAATTGGAGACATGATGCCTCTCTTCAATGTCTGGAAGATAGGTGCCTGAGGCAACAAAAGAATCGATCCAAAGGCGGTGGAGCGGCTAGATCTTATCGCTCATATCGTCGTATCTCTTTCGTCCCTGCCTTAGTCTCAGCTTGCCCAAACAGATATCCAGTGAACCCGCCTCGATTGCATTCAAACTCGTCGAATCACGAACAGCAAATTACTTGGAGAAAGGGTTTACTTGGACATTCGCTGCAGTTCAACCCGCAATTCAAAATGGTTAGCCCATTACTACCAACACATCAAAACAAACCACCCCGCGTGACAGTAACTAATCCCAAACTACAGAGCAAAGACTCCTCCCCCACAAACATCCACATGCATCATCCCCGACTAGCAGATTACTTCGAGGAATTCACCCGCCCACACACCTCGCAAACAGCCAACATGACCGCGTCCGCCTCCGCCTCCCACCTCTACCAGCACGGCTACAGCCACGGCGTGACCTACGGCTCCTCCTCGCCGACGCTGGTCCCGTCGTACCTGCCCATCGAGGAGATCTACGTGCTGCCGCAGTATCAGCCGCCCAATCCCGAGGATGAGGATGATGTGGTGCCGGACCAGCATGCGGCGTTTGGGATTACGCGGGCGATGGAGCGGAGGAGGGAGCCTGCTTGGAGGGATTTGGGGCTGGAGGGGTTGGTTGCTGGTGGGGGGAGCGGGGGTGGGAAGGGGAAGGGGGTGAAGGTCAGGGTTAAGGAGGCGGGACGGTTTATGGGTGGGAAGAGGACGGTTTGTTTGCGGTGATCGAGCTCAGCGGGTGGATTTGGTACTTGGGTGTTTTGTTAGAGCGAGGTGTTACGGTCTGTCTGATTCTTTATTGATATCAGTGTTCAGGGTCAGGGAACAAGGTCATTATTATTGTCATGTCTATCGTGACTCCGACGCCGTGTAGCGGCGGTAATATACAATTATATGCGAATAACGTCCACACGTGCCCGTTCGTAGAGCTTATGACCTAGCTGTTTCTGTTCTCGTTCGTCGTCCGCTATTACGCGTGGGTGAATCGCCATCTGTGCATATGTCCCCGCTGCTCGTCGTTTGGATAGTGTGCCGGGGTTGATCACGAGGACGCTGTCGACGACCTAGACGATCGGATGTTAGAAATAAGAACGAGAGCGAAAGACACGGTCGAAATACCTTGACAAATGGAGGGAGTAAACTCGGGGTAATCAACACGTCCGGTCGTACATTCCACCACTCTCCCAACTTGGAATAGCTGAGGTCTAACATGGCTCCCGTCGCAACACCGTTTTCAGTTGCTGGTTTGGGAAGATTCTCGCGGGAAGAGGGCGGGAACATGGGGAGGAAATGCCGTTGTTCGATGAGATATTTGGGCAGCCGAGTCAAGAGACTGCCTTCCTTGGGTTTGCCGTGCAGGACTTCCTCCCGTCGTAAATCGTATAGTACGTCATACGAGCACATGCCGATGACGGTCTCGTTGAAGGACAATGTAACAGGGTTGGATACCATCCGGACCTGTTTTGGTAACCCGAGCTCTTTCTTCGGTAACTGCTCCTGCGGCCAGGAGACGTGCTTGCTCAACGCATCCCGAACGGATGGTATCATCACAATTGTAATGCTGGGTACCGCTGCGACAAGCTTCTGCAGCGGCGCTGTGATGCAGTGCCTGAACACGGTTGCCAATGTGGCAGTGTCGGGATCAAGTCCTTTCATACTGGGGAGATCAAGATCCCCTGCTGACAGCAGCGGATGCTCAATATCCAAAAAAGGCCCCATCAGTACAAGACTGTCTGCATAGGTCTCAGCGGCTTTCTGACAGATCTCGTGTAGCGGCTCAAAAGCGAGATTGTCATCTGCTGTGTATGGTCCAGACGCAATCAACACATTCAGTGGTGAGGGAGAGCCGGCTTCCTCTAGCCTCTGATTGATACTGTCCATAGTAACTGGAGAAGACGCCGCAGGTGGTAGTAGGGGTGGGGGCAACACCTCCTTGACGGAGAAATAGTTCCCTGAGGCATTGATCCCCCTCAGAGCAACTATTTGTCCAGGGAAAAAATTCGCTGACGCTACTGAATCCAAGTTCAGTGGTACACGTAGACCAGCGCCTGTTCGTCTGGAGGTCTCAAGAACAAGTGACGCAGGATTTAGCTTCCCTTCCAAGCTGTCTGAAGCGATGCGTCCGACGGCAATAATCTCGCTTGTGCTCTGGAGAGCGGCGCTGCCGAAGTTGGCATCTTCCCTTTCATATTCTTTCTGGTAAATTTCGGTAAACTCATCGATCCGGTCGTCCAATATTTCCGATGCTTCAGAAACCCGCATCGCCATCGGCTTATAACCAAACTTCTTGAGGTCTGTGTTCGCAGTGGGCCTTATCCTGGCTTCTGAAAAAGGTGCCATTGGGATCTCGGGCATAGACAAATGCGCATTGAGGGTTTCTATAATCTGTCCGGGATTGGGTCGTTCTGAGAAAGGCACCGATCTGTTCTCCGTCAGTCAGGCTCTCGGACTCACGAGACTGATCCATACTGTAATCCATCGACTGCACCGCCGCCGTTGACAGCTACCGCAGCGGGTTTTGAATTCGGAGACTGGTTATTATCGGTTTTTCCGATCTTCGAGAGCGAAGGAGATCCGAAGTCTGATCTGCGTTTCGTCGAACTATTCATACCAGTTGGAGTTCGGCCAGGGCCATTGGGTGTCAATCCGTCCAATCTAAGTAACGGTGCTTGATAAGCGCTTCCGACCTGACAGAAAAGTGGTATGACTGCTCAAAGGGCCTTACATTCCAAAAACATCGGACGTATTTGTTGCTCGCGGAGTCGCTGTCACTGCGCTTCGCTTTTCGGTCTGTCTGCCTGTCCTTCCTCGGCTTTCCCTTTCCAATGCCTCCTGAACGTCCCGCTTGAATAACCGAACTGTCTCCAGATTCAGCTTGGTGTCTTCCGTGCCCATCTTCAAGCAGTACGATTCCCATTTATAGAAGAGCTCCTGTGGGGGAATCGAATGCACACGCAGTATAGACTGCAACTCCGCAAGGACGTCCTTGGGTAATCCATCTGGCGATGTGGCCGCGAAGAGCTCATTGAGCTCTGCTGTAACACCATCCATATCCATCTTTGTATAATGATATCGAGGTGGATTTGATGCAGCAGAAATGAGCAATTGCACTGTCAGTTGCTACGGGGTATCACTACCGCCATAGATAAAACGCGTCAGATACGCGTGGGACACGCGACGCCATTAAATGGTCACCGCCTACCGTTTCTGATATTCTATTGTCTTACTGTCTTAGGCATCTACTAAGGTACTAATCGATGATCGGTCTTTTGTTATCCTCCAGTGGGGCTTGTCGATCTCGATGAGGATTGACAGAACTAGGAAAAAGCAAAGAAGAAAAGTTCTGATTCCTGTGACATAACTTCAGCACTCGTTTAGACCATTGCCACTTAGATTTTTGAGATATAGAAACTTGGTTTGAAAGCATAAACTCGTTCACAATGAGTGCACCGTCAGAAGCTCCCGCTGCTGCAACAGCTCCAGTCACCGACTCACAGGCCAATGCTCCGGTTTCGTCGTCTCCGACAAACCCAGTTGATGATCAATCTCCTGCTGCGACAACATTGCAATCTATGGCCCAGGTCCCGCCTTCTAATACCAGTGGGAATGATGAGAAAGATATTGAATCGAACCTCCCAACGTCCGCTGCTGATGGCCTCGTTCAGAGACCATTCCCTCGCCCACTTGATACAGCAAAACCAGCGGCTCCTGCTGAGCTTACTCCTGATCAGCAATCGAAATATGAGGCAGTCCTGAAGGCAGTTTCCGAATGGACCACTGTTCCGACAACATCGGCAAAAAATGCTCCCGAGGCCCCAATTACAGACGATGAGCGCATGTTTCTGACCCGGGAATGTCTTCTGCGGTACTTGCGCGCTACGAAATGGAATGTCGCCGAAGCTATCACCCGACTTCAGCGCACTCTCACTTGGCGGCGCGAATATGGCCTGGAAAAGCTGACTCCAGACTACATCTCGATTGAGAACGAGACAGGAAAGCAGGTCATCCTCGGATACGACATCCATGCGCGACCCTGTCTCTACCTCTTGCCCTCCAACCAGAACACGGAGAAGAGTGACCGCCAAGTTGAGCATCTAGTCTTCATGCTGGAGCGCGTGATCGACCTTATGGGACCGGACCAGGAAACTTTGGCACTTATTGTGAATTTCAATGAGACGAAGTCTGGGCAGAACGCGAGTTTGGGTCAAGCTAAGCAGACGCTCAACATTCTTCAAAACCACTATCCGGAGAGACTGGGACGTGCATTGGTGATAAACGGTAAGTGATTCTGCTGTTTTGATGATTCACTCATTTGTCTGATTGCCGTGGTGATTTTAGTGCCATTCGTCATCTGGGGCTTTTTCAAACTAATCACCCCGTTTATCGACCCATTGACTCGGGAGAAATTGAAGTTCAACGAAGATCTTCGGCAGCATGTGCCTGCCGGCCACCTGATGAAATCCGTAGGTGGTGATGTGGAATTCCGATATGATCATTCCATTTATTGGCCGGCTTTGAATCAGCTGGCTGACAAGAGGAGGAACGAGTACCGACAGCGCTGGATGCAGGGAGGCAAACGTATCGGAGAGTTTGAGCACTATCTCAAGACCGGTACCAGCCCCAGTCGGTCACAGTCCGAGGGCACCAACGGGGTTAGCGAGAAGTCGTGACAGGACTTCTTCAACCTCCTATGGCCGTCACTTATACGGCGTCCCTTCGATGTCCTTCCTGTTTTCTACATGTTGGTCAAGCGTCTAATAATTGCTGGCGTGTTGCTGGAAGGATCTGTGCCACACTGAGCGTCATACTCTGCTGGAGAGTCAGTGTGTATATTTCCTTGACCTTCGGCCTCATCCTTGGTTAATGTTCGTTTGCTTTTTCTTCTTCCCACCAGCCTTTCTTTTCCACGCCTTGTTGATATTCTGAGGCTTTTCCTGCCTGCTTTCGGACTAATAGACACTTATATAACATGCTCGTTAGGAGGTTATACTCTAGAAAGAGCGGAATGTATATAGAACCGCAGCTCCCTCTCTATAAGTTTGAGATACAATTGATGCTGTCATGTAATCACTGTTGAGAGTCACGTGTCCTGGCGGGGCAAACAGTGGGATACAGGCGAGTATCTCTTGAATGGTCATACTTTGTTTGATATATTTGTGCTTCTCAATGACCATTGAGACCTCTGTGCTGCCTTAGTATTGCTAAAAAGAGGTATGGAGTATGCTGGTATCATTCACAACTCCACAACCCGGAAAATACAGCGCTTTCTTCTCCATCTCCGGGCAACGGTTAATAGTAGTAACAAGCCAGTCTCTAGATGTCCTTCTGTAGTCTAACCAGTTTAGCCAATGAACCTGCTGATCCAACAGCCAGCAGCATCCCTTTGTCTAGCTATGTCTATTTTTACTTGTTTTTTCTCAGTCTCAGCTCTTACCTGTGTAAGTCTGTCTCGCGGGGTGTGTATCGAGATCACTTCAACTTAACTTATCTACCTGTCAGCGCGCGAATCATATCTAGCTCTAGACTACAGTACTTCCATCTTGAGAACATAAAGCGGCAAGGGCGGCAAACAACTGTATCCCCGTCAAGGACAAGCTACCTAAGCTGCAGCAGAGAAAAAGAAGCAAACAAAATCCAGTGATCCTCATTCGCATCCACAGCCATCCCAAGGCGTCCTAGTTGACCACGAACCCCATCCTCCTCATGCGGCTCTCCTTGCAATAGACCCAGGCAATCCATCCCACTTATTACCATTTAGAGGGGTAGTCTTATTATTGCTATTATTATTATTCTGATGACGATGGCGGAACATGCCTCCCAGTGGATGATGCAGCAGCCCCCCACAGGCAGAAACAGCTTGCCGCCCGAACCCACCACCGCAACTGCAACGGCCAACGACACTCCGACTCCCACTGCCGCGCATGCTACCATCTCCGCCAACACTACCACCACAACGACCACCACCAACACCATTACTTTCTCGACGCCTGATCTTAATATCGTCCACGGTCACGAGGGCCCTTTTGTGCAGCCCTCATCCTACCTTCGCCCACGAGGTCTCTCACATCCAATGCGCCCATCTGAGCCCGAGAGGGCAATTGATCGGGAAGAGCGTGAGGGTCTAGTGAGTCTACCCCTCTTTTTGCTTTTTTTCCTTGCTCTTCTTGGTCATCTTGTGTTGTTTGCAACTATTCCTTTTTTTTATTGCAATTTCTTCCTTGCAGGTGCTCGAACTGTTGAAGATCACCCCACGTGCGCTATGTATTACTGGTTTTATATCATGGCGGGATCTTCGAGAATTAGAGCTCTTCATGCAGCACGGTTTCCCATTGCATTTGTCTCCGCGCTGACGGCCTTATGCAATTTGGCTAACGGGTTCCCTTGCTTGGATATGGTGTAGCGTGCCATCCGTAACTTCCTCAAAGTCCGCACCAGCTACGATGTTCTTCCGCTCAGTTTCCGGCTCATCATATTCGATACTTCGCTCTCTGTCAAGGAGAGTTTGAATATCCTGATTCAAAATGGCATGTATACATTCTTCTCGCTTGCAGGGTGGCCGCTCGGAATGCCCCAAAGATACTCTCCGAAGGCCGCAACAATCCCAATATTTCTACGGTCCAGATTGGAACACAATAGCTGACTGGGTGGATGTGCGCGGTGTGACCTACAGGCATCGTATCAGCTCCGTTATGGGATTCAAAGACCTCGACCTTTGCCGGTCTTCTGACCACTTCCGACTACATCAACGTCATACAGTATTATTTTCAAAATCCCGCGGCACTGGACCAGATTGACCAATTTCGACTGGACAGTCTTCGAGGTGCGTGCCTGATGTCTCGATACTTGTGAATTTACTCTGTGCAACCTGAAACTGAACAAATGTCACAGAGGTGGAAAAGGCTCTCGGTGTTGCTCCGCCGGAAACTATTTCGATCGACCCAGAACGGCCGCTTTACGAGGCCTGTCGACGCATGCTCGAATCTCGCGCTCGCAGAATCCCTCTCGTTACAAATGATAGCCAAACGGACCGACCTCATGTTCTCAGCGTGGTGACTCAGTACCGAATACTCAAGTTCGTGGCGGTCAATGTTAGTGACACACAAAAGTTAAAGAAGCCGCTCAAGGAAATTCTGTTGGGCACCTATGATAACATCGCCACGGCGTCAATGGATACACCAGTGATTGATGTCATCCACATACTCGTGGAGCGGAGTATATCTAGCGTTCCCATCCTGAACTCGGAAGGTAAGTTCGAACTCTCGTCTCGCAGGTCAACTCTAGTGTCCGGCTAACCGGAACTCCTAGGTGTTGTCTACAATGTCTTTGAAGCGGTAGATGTTATCACACTGATCAAGGGAGGCGTATATGACGACCTCAGTCTCACGGTCGGCGAAGCCTTGAAGAAACGAAGTGCGGTACGTTCTCTTTATTCTACGGTCTTCCCCTATCCACTGCTGACATCAGTCGCAGGAATTCCCCGGTATTTACACATGTTCTCTGAACGACGGTCTGGACACCATTTTCGATACTATTCGCAAATCTCGCGTGCACCGCCTGGTTGTGGTGGATGGAGACTTCCGACTCAAGGGTGTTCTCACTCTGAGTGATATCTTACAATATATACTCCTCGAGGGCGAAAATGACGAATTATCATGATATGAAAGAGATTTTCTGCGCACAAGCGGTCGCGGATATATCTAAAATTTGCATGGAAACGGCGTTGACTCACTTCTACATCAGATCGATTTTGAGGCTTTGCAACATCAGGTTTGGCTGGTAACAAATGGCTACGCCGCATATTCATTGTTCCCCTGTCAGCCATTTTTCTTCCTTTCATTGCTTTTATTCTTGTCTTGTCCTTATATAAGGATGCCACGATGTAAGACGCACGCACGAAAGGTAATGGGATGGTTGTCCTTGGCTCCATCTGCGCTGTATTCGAAGGCGCTTGGCTCGACAACAATAGATTTCATTTTGATGATACGTCTTTATTTTCCAACTATTCATGTTTACTCTTCGTCTCTGTGATTCCTTTTGTCAAGACTTTTCTTTTTCCGTTCACCCGCGAGACATGGAGACCTAGACCGGAGGTAATTGTCCGATGCTGTTGACACATCCGTCGAAAAGAAGGAACGAAGAACAGCACATTGATCAGGCTGCCTGCCTTCTGTCAACAAAATTCCCCACAACTCGGGAAAGCGCACAGTGACCACACCATTATGCTGACGGTCAAAGGAGGGCCGGGATAATTTCTCGTCTACATGAGAATATACCAGACTTCATATCCTTCAATGCTAGACAACGACTCCTTCTCACGTGAGAATGGGACTCTTCAATACTTTCTTTAGAGCCTCAGAGCAAGCCAATGAGAGAACTTTAGAGGGCAGGCAGTCGTGGACCTGGGTACACCGCACACGAGCGGGTGCTGTCACACAGGCTACGCACCGAACAAATCCCTCTTTAAAACAAGCCTCGAACGAACAAGGTACAATCGGAACAGGCGCAGCCAACGATGGCCACTGCTCCAAGGAGTATCATGTCAATGAGCCTGAATCTAACCCCACATCAGCTGGGAGTCTCGAACAGGCACTTACTTCTGGTGACTCTGACCCTTCCTCGAACTATTCATGTCTTAAAACAGGCTCGCAACAAGGATTCACAGAATCACAGCATCCAGTGGCAGGCTCGAAAGGACTTGCAGGCTTTATGACGTCCCTTCGTTCTCGCAAGCCTCGGCACCGGAAATCGCTAATGCGACTTGGGGGGCGGTCTCGACAAAATGACTGTGCCCTTCACGGCGCAAGAACGGATTGTGTATGCATTAGCTCCAGGGAAAACTCAACTATAGACAAGGATGCAGATGAACACCAGGAGTCCCGCAAAGCCAGCGACAAGACCCTCCAGTCTGTCAATTCCAACCTCACAACCGAGACTGTCTGTCGTCACCCTTCCCGAAACACTTCCAATCCGATTCCCTTTATCGAACGGGAATATATATACGAAAATCCTTTCGATGAAGTTGAGGAGTCGCCCCAGTTAGTAGCGGTTTCCAACCCATTCACAGACCGATTCAAAGCCGCCTCTCGATCCAGCAGGGACTCCAGCTCCATCTATAGTCTTACCGATTCTCAGAAGCCACAGAACCTCCATGTCTACAAAAGGTCAAGAAGGCCTGTCATCTGCACCGACCTGGATATCATGGGAAGCTTGTCACGGGAGAGCTCTCTCCCCATGTCGTGCTTGGATGAGGGCAATTGGTCGGACATTTTCGATCGGCGCAAAGCCGCCATAGCGTTTAATGATCTAGCTATCAAACTGAATTTAAAACCTTTGCCCTTGAGCAATCCTAGGCATCAGGGAGGCGGCGATTGCTCTCATGCTCACCCCACTTCAGGTAAGTTGAGTGTATCCCCATTGACGGCATTTAAGGGTGGTTGCTGATGAAAACTTGACGCGGATATCAGGCTCGCGGCCCTGCGACGTTGCGGGGGAGCTGCCTCGGCGGCGGGATAGGATTATTCGTCGGATCAGAACAGTGCGATCGACCTTCCATCTCAAGGCCCAGAGTATGCCACAGGAGCGAAAGTTGCGTCGAATGAAAACATTTGCCAACCTCTCCTACTGTTCTTATCGGATGGATGCCCTAGCCGGGAAGTCTTTGGAAACTCTAGCTCGCCTTGGGGGCCACAGCTTCTTGGCCTATCCCGGAGACTTTGCACCGACGGCACTTAAATTACCCGTGTGCTTTGTGGCGACGGCGACCTATTTGAGATGTCGTGGTATGCATCCCCTGAATCTCAGAGATGAATATCTGCTTACCAAGGCGAGCTGCAGGTCCACTTGTCCGAGACTTGTTCTTCGATCCGGGTGATTTGGGCGCGGCTGCACAGATATATGGTTATTTCGCCAGCCAGGTGCTATCCACTGAGAGAGAGCAGGACAAGATTCAGATTACGATGGGCAGTGGCGAGATGCCGTCCGAATTGATGAGCATCCTGAGTTCAATCCAGTCGCAGCGGCATTCGACTCACATCCTCAGCGTCGGGTGGGTGTTCAAGCGCCTGCTTGCTGGGCTTCCTGGCGGCATTTTGGGATCCACGCACCTGTACAGCGCCCTGTTGGATATCTACATCAAGACTCCTTCTTTGGAGGACAAGCTCAACAGCCCTGACCAAAAGCTCAAACGGACGCGTAGCTGTCTCGGAGGGCTAACTCAAGCAAGGTACACAAGGATCAAAGCGATTGGCCTCGCCATTCTAGCCTTGGCGGGTCCCATGCAACTAGAGCTGATGTGCGCTGTTTTCGGATTATGTGCCTTTTACGTGCATGAAACGAGACGAATTGTGGAGTATGAGCGGCATGGGTACAGAACTGGCGTTGGAAAACTTGAACTCGTGACGCGTTCGCAGATATTGGAAGGGCTCGGCCAAGTCTTTGGGCCCCTGCTGACGGATCAAGGGCCAGAAGAAGGTGCTTATGATCTGGAGACCCTGCGCATACTTGAAATGAATCGCACATATGTGGCGATGATGCTGATTGCTAACTGGCGAGCCGTGAGTCGCCAAATGCGGGTTTGGGAAGATCAAGTGCACGTGCCCGAGCGACTTACAATATCTTGGTCGACTGAGGGCTCGGAATAGCTTGGATGGAGCAGATGATGGATCATTAATCTGTGCTTGGTTCAACGGGCCGGCTTGTGGGCACGGGACGATTCTTGGACTTTGTAGAATGATTTGTTGATATAACCTGATGGTGTTTGGTTTTCGAGTCAGGCTGAGCCGCGGTGTAACCCAATTAGAGGCCATTCGATGAATGAGACAGCGGACAGCCAAGGGCATCCTGGTCGGGATTCGTGTACAATAGCTGAATTGGTTGGTAGACAAGAGTGAAGGCGGGGGAAAAAGACGATCTCCAGCAGTACCTTTCATCATCATTATGACACAAGCGGCTTGCCTAGTCTTCTACCCCTGACGGAAGTACGACTGTATTATGGACAAGGATGGCAGTCTGACCATACCATTGGTGGGTAGCTACCCTATTAGATAGATCGCCGTGGTCACAGCTGTTGATAGGATTCATACTTTGTATCTAGATAGTGGGTAGTTCAGTAGACCCTTTGAAGTTCGTTCCAACAGGTCCCGGATCAAGCGTTTGGAAGGATATATCTCAACCACTATCCACTGTCTGGAAGTCCGACCATACTTTACGTCCACAAGTTTCTACTCCCAGACAGAGCTCTGAGCGAGAACACCCCTTATATGGATGGATGTACAGTATATATATGTCTAGAGTACATGAAATGAGTACAATAAGAATAGGGTATGTACTTGGTTGGCCAAGGATAAGAAACCCCCCAAGATCAGATCCAGTTTCTCGTAGTTGGAATAGGAATTGAGTTGAGTTAGCTGGAGAGGTGGAGGATGAAACACCTAGTGGGAGTGCGTTACTGCATTTGCCCCGTTTGCCTCTCCTGGGCTTTGGACCAAGGACAAGCGATCCGAAGGGTGGAGCAGACGCCGATCCCTGAACGCTGAGTTGTCGGATTTCTGGACCGGCAGATTGTAGTCTACGTCCGTTCCTCTACCACTGGAAGCAGATACCTTGACGGGACTCTTTCCGGGATGCGGACCAGAATATGTATGGAGTGTATGGAGTACATTGGAAGATGGGCTCGATGAGGTGATGATCCCTTGGATGCAGGGTAAACCTGATTCTGGGCCGATGGGGACGAGCACTCTGGATTCCGGGCTCGCTGGGTGAGACAGACGCGTGTCTTGACTGTCTCTTGCCGATAACTTGTTGATTTATCTTGATATTTGAGTAGTACTCAGTGGAGCACTACAGATAAAAGCCAAGGTCTTAACTGTTGACCTGAGTGGAGCGATGTTGGAGGTGACGTGATCGTTAGCATCATACCTTGGCTTGAACCTGAACGTCGATCCATGAATGTGCAGAACTGTAAGTTATCTATCTATTTCCTTTCTGACTTCGAGGTGTTGGCCGTATCCATGGTTATAAGGGTGAGTGGCAGGTTGACAGCAGGACTGCCGTGGTTGAGAGTGTGTACGTGTACCTCAGTGTGAGGCCTGAGCAACTCGAGTACCTGGCATCTCAGGTTCTTGAATTCCTGATGTGTTAGCTATGCAGAGGATAGGTGGCGATTATTAAATGCTAGAGAGCTGTCATATCTCATATTACATTGAATATGCACGTGCGGATGCAAGGGAGGAAGGCTGGAAGGGTCTACTATTGAGAGTCTGGCATGTCTGCTGCGAGTAAGAGGGACTTGCGGATATACAGTACCTTAATCAGAGCCACCTAACCCGGTACGGATTACGGAAAACCATCAGAGAAACCAAGTGGCGAAGCGAATCAGCGGCCACAAACGCTGAGTCAGCCTGTCAATGACGTCACTATGTTCCAGCTCTGGTGGGGGTTGGTGTCCGGAATAAAACTCAGCCCAATCAGAGAAGAGAAAGAAACTGTCCCTGCCTGTTTAGGAAAGTACCTCTCATCTGTTCTAGCTGGTTGTGGAAGTACCACAGGTGTCGAGGGTCAGCAAAGTACGTTACTTTTTCTACGGATAGATACATAGTACCACGTACCTTTGTTCTTGGATCAGGGCCTCGGGCCTCAGGCCTCTGCCCTTGATCCCCTGCCTAAAGGGGGAGGAAACAAGGAAAAACGGTGGATTCTTAGTCTATCACTCTTATGGTTCTCCCAGTCAATCCATGTTGCTCTTGCTCCCTCCGCGTGTCCCAGCCAATGATGGTCCCTACCGCCATCATCAACTCTTTAACCTCCGTCAATTCCATTCAGATTGTCCCCTCCCATCTCACAAAGTTCTGGGTTCTTACAGGTCGAGATCGTCCACCAACGGGACTGCTAGATGTCGCCATTAATCTCATCATGGGGGGTTTCAAGTAGATAGATAACGCTATCGCAGGTCTATTTCCTCGTTGGGGTTATATAAGTTTTGATTCTGGCGTCTTATAACCACAGCCTTTCTATGGGTACCACATTACTACTCCCTATTTAAGAGACAGAAACAGGGAACTATATTGTAATAACATATATATCATACAGGATAAATGCGCTGTTTATCTGAGCAGTAAATGATTGACTCTCTTACTTCCACATTGGCAGGGGGCAGTTGGAATCGCAAACAATTGCAGTCTCAACCTCAATGATTGTCCTGTCTATCATCTGTACATGGAAGTGATTTCTGTCTGGTTTTCCTCAAAACTTGTTCTTCCTTTTCTCTGTCATCATCCACCTTCCCTTGAACTGATCTGCTCCTCTTCTTCAGCGTTCCCTCTTGTCTAGCCACTCCATACACTCCCCACTTTGTTTCTCCTTCCATGCTTTTTGCGCTCCCTGGTTGCAACAACTCGGATCTGACCACACACCACTCCATTTCCTCCCTCTCAATTCTCGTTCTCCGGGGTTCTTTACAGATTCTAGACTCATCTTAGCTAAATTCCCTTTTTCGTCTCCTCCTCGCCAACGCGGTTTTATTCTCCTGTCCTTTCTTATTCGCCTTGTTCGCCCTTCCTTCCTTCTCTTTGGATAAGGCTATCCACGTCCGCCTCTACCACCAACTACGGTACTCCTCTTCGCTCTCCCTCTCTCCTCCCTCTGCACCTCCTTTGTCCCTTGCCTCTAAACCTACAAAGTCTCAAGCAAATCCTTCCCGCTACCCCTTCCGCTCTGATTGTTTGGCCGGATCAGCTGTCACTTCTCGGCCCGCCACTTACACTCCCGTCCTATCAATCAATCCACGGCTGCTATAGATATCTAACTCACTCGTCGTCGACGTCTTCTTGTTTTCTTCTTCTTTCTGTCTTGCTCCTTTAATATCATTTTTGACAGCTTTCTCTCTCATCCATACCTAATTCAAATACCATTTGTCTGTGGCGTACTCTTCAGCTCGAACCCCCTTGTACAACGCATCGTGCAACCATCGCTTCCCGATGTCCACTCTCAATATGTTACCGGAGCAATCCGCTTTTGGTCGGTCTGCAATGCCTGGTCCCAATGCTGTCAACCCTGGCCCCTCTCCGTTTGCTCCTCCTAATTCATACTCTGGTGACTTTCTGGGACTCTCTCTCCCTGACGAAGAGCATCTCTGGGGTATGAGTCCTATGTCCTCCTCCATGCCCTCATGGAACGGAAAGAACGAGCAGATGTTCTCCAATCCTAACCTTGAACGCGACCTCAAGCGCTCCCATGTCCGCAATGGCCAGCCTACTCCACCTCCATACGGTGACAACAAGACGCACACGGTCGGTGATCTATACTCGCTGTCTCAGTGCCAATTCTCCAACGGAGCACAAAATTTCCAGACCCATAACGATCGTAGAAGCTTCTGTGAGCAGTCAGCCATAAATAGCAACGGCGGCAGCTCCAAACGTCGCAAGGGTCGCGACTCCAAGATGACCCAGGCCGAATACAACGAACAGCAGCAGGAAAAGGCGAAGCGGGAGAAGTTTCTGGAACGCAACCGATTGGCCGCCAGCAAATGCCGGCAGAAGAAGAAAGAGCATACACAGCTTCTTGAGTCGCGATATAGGGAGCAGTCTGACAAGAAGGAGCAACTGGTGTCTGAGATTGCACGCCTGCGCTCGGAGATTCTTGGCCTGAAGAACGAAGTCCTGAAGCACGCTCAATGCGGAGATGAGCCGATCAAGCTTCATCTGGCACAGATGGTGAAGAAGATTACCTACAATGACACAACGGCCCCGGAGTTGACCGACGTACGGGATGCAGCATCCTCTTCAGAAGGGCCGATGACCCCTCGACCTCAGCAGGCGCTGTCCTTTGGCTTTGATGATCCGCTGCACCTGGAACCCTCTCGTGCCGGCGAGTCGATGGACCAGTCCGTCCGTCGGGACTCGGAGGCTTCAGTCCTGACGGAGAACTCTTATGCCTTTTCGACCGACGACAGCTTTGACGATTTGATCAATGTTTGAGCCTTTTCAACCCCTGATGTGACAATGACCTCGTGCTTTGCTTTAATGACTATTACTACTACTACGATCCATACTGGCGCCTGGCTGGGAAAAGTATGGAAACAAGGGTCTGCGGATTAGCCTGCTTGCTATTTTACCTTATGGCGAAGGAACCTGCTTGGTTATTCGGAGTTTAATGAGGATGCTAGGCGGTATCATTCTTACAATGGTTTATGGATGGTTTGTGCTTTTCTTTGCTTTGCTTTTGGTTTGATGCTGGCTTGCTCAAGGGAGGTTCCTCTGCGACTGGGTACCGGGAGTACTCATGATGATAGTAATTCATGAATGATAGATGTACATTAGGCGAATCAAGCCTGCTCAATGCTATTCAATAGTGGTACCAGTAGAGATTTAGCCGCAACAAGTGTTTTCAGCTGCTCAACCAGTAATGGCAATGCAATATTCAGTGTCATTCTGTCGTCTTAAGCTATATAATACTTAGTATCACGAAGCAGCACTTCCAGCCTCCACATGCAATATACTCCCATCCTTGCTACGATCACCATCCCCATCACCATTACTAGCCGCCTCACACCCAGCCTCCCTCCGACTTTCCGAATCACGGGAATCCCCCTCAAACAAAGCACTAATCTCCTCCAACGACTTCCCCCTCGTCTCCAGCACGCACCCCCACACAAACCCCACAATCAACAGATCCAACCCCCCAAACAGCAAGAACGTAGCCCATTTAATCTTTGCCAGGACAAACGGCGTGCTAAACGACCACACAAAATTGAACATCCATTGCGCGCCGACGCCCACCGCTACTCCGGGCTCGCGGATGCGCGTGGGGAAGAGCTCAGACACGCAGGGCCAGGGGAGGGGGCCCCAGGAGAGATTGTAGGCTGTGATGTCGAGGTAGATTAGGGTGATGGTTGCGATTGCTGCTGGCGTAATACTTTCTGCTGGGGTTCCTGGTGAGGCGGGTGCCCGGGGGTAGGATTTGAGGACGGCGGCGGTGGCGAGCATGCAGGCGGACATGGCTGCTGCGCCGGAGAGGAGGAGTGGGCGGCGGCCGAAGCGGTCGGAGAGGAAGAGGAGGAAGAAGAGACAGGATAGTACTTTTATGGCGCCGAAGATGCCTGTTAGGAGGAGGGGGGTGGTACTCTCACTATCGCTGTCACTAGGGCCGACGAGGAGGGAGAAGAACTGCGGGGCGAAGTAGGCGAGGGCGGTGGCGCCTGTGGATTGTTGAGCGAGGAAGAGGCCGAAGGCTAGGAGGAGGCGGCGGGCGTTAGGTCCCGCGAGGAGCTCGCGGGGGTGGAAGTTGGCTGTTGCGGCGCGCTCTTGCTCGAGGCCTTGGCGCATGTCGGTGAATTCGGCGGAGAGGGCCGGAGAGGATGGGGACGCGGCGCGGATCCAGAGCAGGCTGGAGTGCGCGCGGGCGTGGTCGCCCTTGGCGAGGAGCCAGCGGACGCTCTCCGGAAGAGTGCTGGTGCCGAGTCCCATGAGGGCGCCGGGAACGAGCTGCAGGGCGATGGGGATCTGCCATTGGGCTGGGGAGGCGGGCATGAACTTGATGGCGTAGTCGATCCAGTACGAGACGAGGATGCCAATGGTGTAGGTGAACTGGTAGCAGCTGCCGAGGCGGGCGCGCGACTCCTTAGGGCTCATCTCGGCCATGTAGATGGGGATGACGGTGGCGGAGCCTCCAATCCCCAGGCCGCAGATCACCCGGCCGGCGTAGAACAGGGCCAGCGAGTGCGAGTTGATGACCTCGAGGATGACACCCGCGCAGAAAACAGCGGAACATGCCATCATGGCGAGACGACGGCCCCAGCGGTTCGTCACGGGCCACACGGCGAAGCAGCCTACCAGGGCGCCGGCCTGCTGAATGCCGACGGCGATGGAGCTGACGCAGGTCTTTTCGGCGGGACTGTATCGGAAGTCGCGCGCAAAGGACTCAAAGGTGAGCACTCCTCCTGTAGATCATCAGCCTCGCGTTCGAACATAACAGGAGTAATGATCGAGGACTAACCAATCACCCCGGAGTCATACCCAAACAACGCACCACCGCAGCAAAGCACAGCTGCCAGCCAGAACAGCCGTAACCCGGCAAGACGGAAATCCGTCTGCTCGGTGGGGTCAGGAGGAACAAGATCAAGATCGTCAGGATCCTGTTGAGGAAGCTGGTTGTACGACCTCATTTTGAGCAAGTGTCAACAAGACATCCGGTCCTGCATGAAATAGCGACATGGGTTCTCCCAGTAAGAACGCTGGAAAGGAATCAACGTGGTGATACCCGATCAGATAGATCCAGAGGATCGCTCCTGCAAGGAACCAAGCCATGTAATGATAGCATTGTGAGTGTACTGTTGACGCTGAGATTGATCAACATACCGCTGTCTGATTATGTCAGGGGCATGACGTATCTGTTAGCCGACTGCCGACTGCGCAACAGAGTGGAGAGATCACGCCATGATGGACTGTGAAAGATGCAGTTTAATAGAGAAAGACGAGAATAACAGGCACAAGCACGATGCTATTGCAGCTGTGAGGACGCTGTATAAACAATCTAAGGCGTCAGTGATCACCAAATCCGGCCACCCCGCAGTCCGCTCACTGACGGGGAATAAAACCCCACCCAAACTTTAGTCCCAAGGAGTTGTGATGACTATTATGGGAAGTCTGTCAAGTGAGCCAATAATATAGACACATCCAACAGCAAATGTCCAGCCAGGTACACTCCTGACATGGCTACACAGCCGACAGCCGATGGGCGATGGTCGTCAAATGAAGGAAGATCATCCGGCAAGTAGTCCTACTGGACTGTCTTGGTTTATCAAGTCAACTAAATTCGCAATTCAATTGGTGTACAATATACAGCGATAGCAACCATCACTGGTGGCTGAGCTGATACATAATGGCATACATAATATGATGGGGAGCGCTGCTCTCCCCTCATCTCCCCTCCTCCCTTCAGATCTCCCTGCTCCATTCTCGGCACCAATCTGTTGCTCTATCATGGCTAAACGTCCCAATTTCCTCGTCATCGTCGCCGACGACTTGGGCTTCTCCGATGTAGGATGCTTCGGAGGGGAAATCCGCACACCCAACATCGATCGTCTTGCTTTAAATGGAGGCGTCCGTTTCACAGACTTTCATGCGGCGGCTGCTTGTTCGTGAGTGTCTTTTCTCTAGCATTAGATCGCCCTCTTGACCTGGAGTAACCGCGATAGTCCCACCCGCGCCATGATCATGACGGGGACAGACCACCACATCGCAGGTCTCGGCAACCTGATCGAATGGACCAACATCTCCGGGCAGAACGGACCCAAGGGCTCCCAGATGAGCACGGCGCCCCAGCGCGGCATGCCCGGTTACGAGGGTTACTTGAACGAGCGAGTCGTCGCGCTGCCCGAGCTGCTGCGGGATGCGGGCTACCACACCGTCATGTCTGGGAAATGGCATCTGGGCCTCACGCCCGAGCGATCGCCGCACAAGCGAGGCTTCGAGCGCTCGTTTGCGCATCTGCCTGCCTGCTCGAACCACTATGCCTACGAGCCGCAGCTCCAGGGGTCCGATGACACGCCTACATTCCTTGAAGCGAGCTACATCGCCCTCCACATGGAAGATGATCACTACGTGAAGCGGTTGCCGGAGGGGTGGTATTCGTCCGACGGATACGGCGACAAGATGCTTCAGTATCTCTCCGACTGGCACGAGAAAAAGGACGAGCGACCTTTCTTCGCCTACCTGCCCTTCACGGCCCCGCATTGGCCGCTCCAGGCGCCCCGCGAGTACATCGACCATTACCGCGGCGTTTACGACGACGGACCCGATGCGCTGCGTCTGAAGCGACTGCAGCGGCTCAAGGAGCTGGGGATGATCCGTCCGGACGTGGAGCCTCACCCCGTCGTCGCGGACGAGGTCAAAGAATGGGCCGACTACAGCCCGGAGGAGAAGAAGAAGTCGTGCACCGCCATGGAGGTCTATGCGGGCATGGTGGAGTGCATCGATGCCAACGTCGGCAAGGTCGTCGACTACCTGGCCTCCATCGGCGAGCTGGACAACACCTTTGTCTGCTTCATGTCCGACAACGGCGCCGAGGGCGCCGCCTACGAGGCCTACCCCATGGTCCAGAGCGGCGTCATGCCCTATCTCCAGAAATACTACGACAACAGTCTCGAAAATCTAGGCAATGCCAACTCGTTCATCTGGTACGGGCCGCGCTGGGCGCAGGCTGCCACCGCCCCGTCCCGTCTGTACAAAGCCTACACCACTGAAGGCGGCGTCCGCGTCCCCTTCCTGGCCAGGTTCCCCCGCAACGTGCCTGCAGCGCGGAGTGGGATTACGGACCAGTTTGCAACGGTCATGGATCTCGCGCCGACTATTCTTGACATGGCGGGAGTCAAGCATCCGGCTCCCACGTACCAAAGTCGTGAAGTGGTTCCCATGCGCGGCAAGAGCTTCTACCCGTGGGCGCGGGGTGAGTCGGAACGGATTCACGAGAAGGACTTCATCCAAGGATGGGAGACCTGCGGCCGTGCGGCGCTTCGGTTCGGTGACTGGAAGATCGTATATATTCCGAAACCCAAGGGTCCCGAGCGATGGCAGCTGTACAATCTGGCCGACGATCCTGGCGAGGTGCACGACCTGGCGGATGTTCATCCCGAGCGATTGAAGCAGTTGCTGAAACTGTGGGATCAGTACGTGATCGAGACGGGTGTGATTCCTCTGAATCCGGATCTGGGTGACTTTCTCGAGGCGACCGAGGCGCAGATGCCGGAGAATGCCTGGATGGAGTATGATTACTGGAAGAAGGGGGCTCGCGATGAGCCTGAAAAGTTCATGCGGAAGCCACAGCGGTTCCAGAGAGTGGTCAAGCAGTTTTAGTTTGTGACTGACTAATTCCCTCGCTGTATGATAGTTTTACCATGCGGTCAATATGAACGCTCGTCTGCAGCAATCCCCATGTAGCTTGCCCGCAAGTAATGGACCCACTAACTGCCAAACATACCTTAGATTTCTTCTTGACGCATATCATTATCAAGCTATATCAGAACGTAAAAATCAGTAAAGAGTTCGCGCCTCACGCACCGCGAATCCGCCCAGGTTCGAGACGCGTCCTGTCTCCGCGTCATCTCCTCCAGAAGGAACAGCACTTTGCTTGCGTTGGGATGCCGCTGCGTCACGTCGCTGTCACAGGCCACCATGCGCTGCATCTCCTGCACGATCCACCGCCGTTGAGTCAGCGTACCCTCCAGCCCGGCAATAAAAAGCGGCCAGAAGAAGCTGACCGGCAGGTGTCGCTGCGTACTTGCCGACTCAGCCGTCGCCAGCTGGATGATCTGATCCACAGCGCGGTTGACTCGGTCAGTCCGCGGATAAATAGCGAATGCTACCCGGTGCAGATAGATGAAAATCGCCAGAAAGTTGGCTATATACTGTCGGAATGTGCGGCATACCTCGTCCGCGACCGACTGACTTAAGGAGCCAAGCAGCTCTTCAGGTCGGTCGTACACGTCCAGCACTGGTGGGCGGCAGTTCCATAGAGTCTCCAAGTCAGCGCCCACCCTGTGAGCAATCTGCAGAACCTCAAATTCATCACCCAGCGTCCCGCGACTGCGATGATGCAGGTCAATGCAAACAATCCGCCGGATAATTTGCTGGGCTTGGACGAAGAAGCGAAACACGGGTCCCACAATGGCATCGTAGACAAGATAGCCTGGTTTCGACAGAAGGTAATCGTCTGTCACTTTCTTGTCTACTGGACGATCGTCCATAATACTACTGCTGAAGGACGATTGTCCGGAAACGGCACAGCTCGATTCGTTTTGCGCCGTCGAGAGCTCAGCCAGGCTGCCGAGTTCTATTAGAGGATCGCCATCTCGGCCGGCAATCAGCGATTTCACATCCAGAAGAGAGACCCACGAGACCACCAGGCGGCCAAAGCCAGTCCATGACTGGATCTGGTGGTGAAAGCGCTGCAGCAACAGGTATGCTGAGTGGAGAAAAGAAGTGCCATGGCGGCCCAGCTCCGGGGATGATAGTGACTGTACAGCGTTTAGTCAATCTTTGACCGTAAACTTGGACATACCGTACATACTTCAGATAACATGAGCAGAAAGACAGTGGTAAAGACCTTTACCAACGTTGGCTCATCCACTTGCCCAAATATGTATGACTGCCCTTCCAAACTTGCCTGCTGGTGGTACGTTGACGCTGAATTAGGCTGACTCCCTTCCTTAATTCCCTTATGCACCTCTGCAAAACAGTAGATGCTATTCCGCAAGGGTCGAAAGTCGCGCGATTGCGCTACAATAACCTCACGCACATATTTCCATTCGAGGTTCACGGGTCCGAATATCGTCGAGGGTGGATCGGAGCTGAGGAAATATGCCAGCAGATGCTCCTCATACGCGGCTCCGGTCTCCGTCCACATACCCTCCGTAGCTGGAGACTGTGATTGCGTTCCCTTTGAATAAACACTTGAGTCCCAGCTCATCGATCGATCAGTATGCGGTACATTTGTAGTGTCGTCCGAAGCCTTGCAAGACGTCGCATTGGTAAATTCGGATAACCCGTTGGTCAGATCGAGGTGCTTGCGCTCTAACTCGGACGTAATCTCGCTCATGAAACCAAGCATATCAAATGGTCCGGGTGATGCCGCCGCATTATCCACAGATCGCAATTGCGAAGCGTCAGCTGCCTGCGGCGCCAGATATGCCTGCTGCCCCTCTGGTCGTAGCACTGTACTGAAATAGCTCGCATCTGGTCTCTGGAAGGTGTTTGCGGTCGGATTCCCCGTCACAGTAGCTGTGTGACCATTAGCCTGTCGCGGGACGGCAGCAGGCACAATCGTCTTGTAGACACAACCCAGCCGAAGTCGGGTACAGTTGGCACAGATTGGTTTCGCTTCATCACACCGAACCTTTCGCGCTCGACATGTCAGGCACCCGGATCGTCTTCGAGGACCCGACCTGCCTAATCCCCGTGCTCTGGGAGGAGCCTAAATGCAGTCAGAACAGCTAACAACTCTACAAGGAACGAACGATCGCCAGAATATGAACGATGGTTAGAAAGATGGTTTACCTCCATAATAAGTCGGCTGCCCCTGCTCAACAGGCATGGTGCGCAGTTGGCTTGGGCAACGCGCAGTTGCAGCTGCGACGAGACACATAAACAAGCAGTGAATTTCCCCGCAGTTCGGGCGGCCCACTCTCCACCAACACAAGCCCGAGGATGGCCTCACACACCAACTTCAGGTTAACATCTCCCTTGTCTACGGACAGACAACTGTAGAATAAGGCAGAATGCATTCATACTCTGATATCATGGTGCTTCCATGGTGTGCTGATGAGTTACATACATAGGCTATTTCCAGTAAGCGTCACAACACGCACATATATATACATCTTTCAACCCTTTAGTACAGTCAAGCTCAGAATGTACGGTGGTGGTCCTATCACTATACAAAAAATTGGATGAATCGTGTCATAAGCCTCCGGGAAGTTCCTGATACGACCTTTGCATTTTATCAACACCCCAACACTTGGCCATGTGCAGCAAATGTCCTCGCTCTTTTCTCACGTATGTCGCAAAGCATATGCCTGCCAGCGCAATCGCCCCGTAACTGATAAAGACGGGATATCTGAATTGCTCCGGGAGAGGAAAAACTATTGTGGTTGCAAATGACAGCATCTCAAAGACGTTCTGCACGCCCATTTCGGTTGAGGAGAATCGTCCCCGGGCATCTTCTTCGACACCCTACATGATAGACATTAGCAACGGCATCTAATAGCAGCCTTTAGGTGGGACGCGATTACCTCTTGAACGAGAAACTGAACCGACAAATCAAAACCCCACAGACCAATCCGACTTAAAGCAACTCCGAGAATGAGGCTCACTGCTACCAGCCGAGAGAGCGAGTCATACAAGGCAAAAGCCACTGCTGTAGTGGCCAAACAGCCAAGCTGCCAATTGAGGAACCACAGTCCCGACCTAATGGGCCCGATCCTGCCCATGATGAATGGTGCTGCCCATGTGCCAGACAATTCCGCGACCACGGCGCCGATTCTCATACAGCTGACCTGCAGAGGATCGAATCCCGTATGCAAGAGATATGTGACCATCGTGGTGCCAAAGGAGAGAACAGTAAGATAGAGCAGGCTCAAGGCAAAGGACGCCAGGAAGACTGGACTAGCCACGTACTCTCTCCAGGGCGAAGCAGCCCGTTTGACCAGGTGAATTGTTCTTTTAATCATACTCTGTTGGTTTGCCGTGGGATTTTCGGGTGCATTGTCAACAGCTCCACTTCCATCATCTGTCGGGACTGAAGCTGTCCGCACGAGTTCCGGTATCGCCTCGTACACCTAACATAATGCCTGGTCAGGCTCAAAGTGATGTAAAGGGCGAAAAAAAGATGAACTCACCTGAGCAATGGCAATGTATTCAATAAAGACACAAAGAACATTCCCTCCCAAGACCGTCCAGACTGCGACCTTTGTAGACAAGCCGTCGACGAGCGATATTACCACAGGGGCCACAAGCTTGCAGAATAGATCTATCCGTCTCATCGATGCATTCAAATCTGTACAGGCGTCAGTGCAACGTGGAATAACATCGGGATATTTGGTTATCTACCTTGCCTCTCGATAGCTAGAGTGTCTGAAACGATGATGACCTAACTCGACGTCAGAGTTCCATGTCCAGAAGTATTCGCTTTGATACGACATACCCAATCCCTCTCGACAGCCACTGTGTTTGCTGTTGCTGCCAGTTTCTCCACGCAAGCGAGCAGAACAACTGCAAGAAATAAACCCGAGACGATAGGCTCAGATGGATCAGGTTCTCGAACTGAAGGTATGAGAAGGGCTACAAAGCATGCGCAGGACACTGCAACAGGTACTCTCTGCCAGACTAGAAAGTGTAAGCAATCATATAGCCATTCATCAACTTAGTGATAATATGTTGGCACGAGAAGCGACCTACCGATGGAGTGACGAATCGCTACCAGGCGGTTCGATCGATCCATCTTGGATCCTAACCAAGAAGACAGAGCCACCGCCGATGCAGAACGCACCAATGCGTAGATCGAGGCATACAACAGAGTTCCCTGGAAGATAGAAGCAAGGAACAAGACAGCGCCGAACTCAAACATGCGTGAGTTCCATGTCGACAAGAAGTGAGAAACATAAAGTCTCCTCAACACACTTTGGGAGCTTGCCGTTCGAGTCGTCCGTACGCTGGGGGAAGCTTCTCTTTCTAGAAGAAATTCAGCTGCTTCTAGTGAGTCTTCCTGATGACTATTCATATCTGGCTGCGTTTCCATCATTGGCCCTGATTGCAGTGGATAGTAGCAAGTGGTCCAGGCTCAGTATAATGCTAGGTATCCTCGCGGATGATGGCTATGGATCAAAACCTTTCAACCAGGTTTATAGTTGGCCCATCGTTTGTCTAAGTGCATATAAGGAAGCCATGGAATCAAAATAGTGAACAACCCCTTCGACGTTAAAAGTTTGCAGGCGGATGCGAGAGACAATCGGTGGCCTGACGCTCATTGGTGAGTCGGAAGGCCGCTGATCGAGAGTTCATCCCCAAGTTCCCCAACGCTTCTCCGTAGATGATTATTCATCGGCAGCGTAAGTAAATACTTTTTTGGCTTCTTCCTGAACGTGGGTTTCCCGTATCGGATGATAAGTGGAGCGGGATATATCTGGCTCGAACACTCATCTTTTTTGTCCTTTTACTCGTCGTCATTTCTCATGGTACCTCGCACTGGTATACGGAATACCTACAGCGATACTGTTCCTCTTCACTTACACTCAGATCCCAGTATAGTTCTGCACTAAGGGCTGAACCTACGAATCATCAGCAAGTGACGAAGTCGTCAAGCTAGATTTGTATTTGTTCTTGATTACTTCCTAACCAGTGACCATTAGAGTACTGCTAGAATTTGTAATGCTACTTCAGGATGACCAGAAATGCGTAGGAGCAATGCTCTGGCCAGCTTTTTATGCTTAATATTCCGTATGAGGATTAATCGCCCCGGCCTTTACCAATAATGGATTTTTCCTTAGATTCAGAGATATCAGTCCAATAAGTATGATGTTCCTTTGCACCGTCCAGCTCACAAAACTACTTTACACCTCTTAACTTTTCAAAGATGCAACCATAGAACGCCGGATCAGCCCCGTCATATGAGATGAACACAAAAGCCAGACGAGGAACTCAAAAGAGATGAACAGATGCTATCGGCCCGAAAGAGAGCTAGGGTCGTACTCAGATTCGCCCGGTCCACCCTCTAAACCTGACCGGACAAAGAGAGCCTCGCGATCCATGGGAGAAAAAGGGTATCAATGTCAATCATGCGTCGTCCTGATGTCGTTGTAGCACAGACGAGGAAACATGCACGGGGCAGGACACCAGGCGAAATTGGTCGGGCACGTCACGTGAAATGCGGATAGGTGATAACCATTCAGCTCAGCAGAACGAGGATAACAGAGTCGCCTCGCAGGAACCTGGTAGGACGAGTTAGGAACGCGACTGATAGTAACATATAGAAGTTCTGCACTTACATCTTGCTGATGAAGCGATCCTTGTTCACGCCCCTTCCCTTTCCGCCCTTCGGCTTCTCCGTCCACATTTCTTTCACGTTCTCGAGCACCATATTGCAGTGGCGGTCAAATGCCTTCACTCGGGCAAGTAGCTTGCGGTTGTTCCGGCATGAGATCAGAACCTGAGTGTGGGTGCGAGTAGCGGTTTGGAGAAGAGACAGGGGGCCAGCTGTGAGCTCGTGTTCTTCTACCAAGGCGACCTCATATTCACTGGAAAAGCACAATGTCAGAGAGATGAGTAAGACGCGGGATAGCACGGAACTGTGGATGTGCGAATTGGATGGACAGGATCAAGCATAGGGAAGAGTCGCATGGGAGACTGTCACATGACATATCCAGAGTCCGATGCACTCAAGCATAGGGTATGCGATGATGAAGGGTGAAATATAGGATGCACATACGTAAGTTCGCTCTTGGGCTTGTTCAGCAAATCCCTGTTAGGATAGACGTCTGGTTAGCATGAACGGAACAGATTGATGTCGGAATTACACCATATTGAATGCCATCAATGACTCATGCTGAAGCCTTGAAGAGAAAAGAGGGGTAAGCACGTACTGAATCTTGGGATCGGTCGACATGATGGCTGTATAAAAAGGCGCTGGCTGGTGGTCTTCCTTCTTCGTAGTGCTGCTCCCTTGTCTCTCTTGCGCTCTCTCTGCCCTCAGCAGCTTCTTAGTCAAAGGCGGTCAAGCCCTGGTGTCGAGTCTTGGCGCACACTGGTCACGTGCGACGCGACTCTGCCGTGTTTTGCAGGCATCCTTTCCCGAGGTCGCGATTGGCTGCGTCACGTCGCGTCGGCAGAAACACTCAACACGCTGTAGGCGATCGTCACAGCGGATGCAAGGCGTGCTTGCTTTTCTCTCCCATAACTAGCTTTCTCCTCTCCAACCATCTCCTCAATTACATCCTTACTTCCTTTTCTTGACGAGTCATATTGCGTTCAGTGGATGAAAAGGCTGTTCTCAGTTCACTCCTTCCCTCAATTCCTTCTTCACCGTGTCTTCTGTCGATATAAGCTTCAAGGAAACCCCTACCTGCCCGTCCCACGTTGAACATTCCAATCGACTTCCCCCGCGTCCCGTATTGCATAATCATACATACCTGTACATTCTCCAGGTCGACGCAAAGCTTCGATCGAATCAAGGCTGGCTATGAATAAACGAAAGTAGCGGGTTCGGCTCGAAATTCCTACCTTGCTTCGCGTTCAAGCTCTCGCCTCTCCCTTGTTCCTCAGCGTCCGACACACCTGAACGAGTCGCTTGCGTCTTCTTCATAAACCTCCGAACGTCATTTATCTCCAATTCTATTTTGAATTGAGAGCTACTTTGGCTTATGGTTGAGATCGGATTCCTTGTGGCATGGAATCTCAGGACGGAATATCCGTCCGGCCTATGAGGCGTGGGTTTGCTCTGTCAGATACAGTCTGTTGATGCTAACCATTGAATGCGGAATTACAGTGAAGGTGCTCTACACATTTGACGATGAGAGTAAAACGAATTGCCTGGCCCGGTGGCCTCACTTACTCGACATCCAGACTGCATCCCTGGATGAGCAAACTCAGATTGGTGTCATCGAGCTGAAAACGTGCATTCAAGCCATTGTGTCTGCGAGGTGGGCCGCTCCTGTTCTTGGGCTCAAGCCAAATCGTGCTAATTGATCTTCCTTCGACAACCTAGTCCCGAACTGGTGGCCAAGCTGGGACAAGACTACACAGTATATGCCTATGACTATTCCGAATATGAGACGCCGTTAGTCGGTCAGGGGATGCTCTCGTGGGTCCTCGCTTCGGCCTCTCCGACTCCCAACGCACCAGCACATCAATCAAAGACTATGGTAACGGGTCGTGTGTGCAAAAATGTGCTCGGTCTCTTTTCAAAAGGTGCACAAGAAACATTGGAGGTCAAACTGCGATTGGTGCCAGTACCTACTGTTATGCAGAGTGAATACCTCGAAAGCATGCAGAAATATCGGGAGTTGAGCAACATCATTCCTCATGAGTTTGACGCACAATCATGGACTGTCTTCCTTCGTCAGAACCCCGGGCTGCTCGGTCCCTCCAACACACAGCCCCTTGACCGCACAACATCACCCATGGATCACGCTGGAATTGAACGGTTTCACCGGTTACTTAGCGAAGGGTCGACTCCAAGGGAATTGTCTTCGATTGCTCCAAACGGAAATTTTCGGTCTATATCACCTGCGCAGTCCGCGCTTGCCGCTCCGAGCAGGGTGTCCACACCTGGCCAACTTCAGCAACTTCATGAGCAACTTCAAATACAGCAGGCACCTCAGCAGCTGCTGCAGCATGAAAGGTCGCACGGGGAAATTCGCCCTTCCTCTAGTGCTTCCATGCGCGATTCTGAGCTGCCTTTGCATGTGCACTATGCCAGCCGCCGGGATTCGGTACAGTCAGGCTATGGAAGCTGTGATGAATCTGCCGACCAACAGCCACGAAAGCGAGCCAAGCTGTATCGAGCGGATTGGCCAGGTAGATCTGACTTCAACATTGAGAGACAGCCAAGCTCTTTGCGTGTCGCAGCCAGTACAGCTGCCTCTGTTCGGATTCACCGTCCTACCCCTGTCAATCCCGCTATTACTGCTGCCCAGAATTCGAACGAGGAGCCTGTCCGGCCGCCAACACCTATCTCTGGATCGAACGATCTCCCACGCAGAGGGCGACCTGCCCCCAGCCTCCTACGCGAATCGTCTGTTCAGAGTAACTATACTTCACCATACCCCATGAGTGATGATCCAGGTGATCACAACTCTCACTCGCCGGAGGAGCCGCGCTACCAGGGTCTGTTCGAACCATCAATCAGTATGCCTTCTTCGCCTCCGGTCTTGGATTGCGGGTTTCCCAATCCATCTAGTCCCGTCCTTCCACCTATGGTAACCGATCCCGACTCGGGTTTCATGAGCGGTGGCCTGGATGATCTCTTGGATGATGATATGGGTACTCCTTTGGAGGATTGTGCAAAGTCGATCTCGAATGACGCACCAAAGCGCAGATGCGCAACGGACGCTGCAGCACAGGCCAGCTCTCCTATCAATCCTTCTGCAGTACCAGAGAATCAGATTGAGAACGCTCCTCCTGCTCCTGCCCCAACCCGCGGTCCTGCCAGTGCGGCCGGCTCGAGGCCACCCTCGCGGGCGAGTTTCAGACAGGCCCCCAAGCCTTTGGCTCCTGCCCCCATCTCACAAAGTGAATTGGAGCAACTCATGAATGCGATCCCCGCAAGTGACCCCGTCGTCCCGACACATGTTCCTGCTCAATATGCCCATTCCTGGACAGGCCCCATGAGCGACCTCCCCAGCGCTGAGACGCCTACGCCGAAGCCTGTGACCGAGGATGGCAAAGTCCGGAGTGGGGCGGGGGCAAGAAGGCTCAGGCAGGTCCAGGCACGTCTGGATAAGTGTATACGAGACGGTCAGGTCCCTCCTTACTGCGAGAACTGTGGGGCCATTGAAACTCCCACTTGGCGCAGGGCCTGGTCAAAGGAGTTTGTTGGAGGGGAATCCGATGCCAATGAGCTGATGAAGGATCCCACCATGCTATTCTGGCAGGTTGTGGAAAGGAATGACAAGGATGAGGTCACAAAGTTCAAAATGTTCAAGAAATCCTTGGTTGACGCCGACAATGACTTTGTCCAGATCCTTCTCTGTAACCGTAAGTCGATAGGTTGTTTTCCCCACTGGAATCGCTGCTGACATACAGGAAGCCTGCGGTCTTTGGCTGCATAAATTCAAGTGTATGCGCCCTGAGAACAGATGGAATAAGCCGGCCAGCGGGAAGAAGAAGCGGATGCCCCGGAACCGTAAGGGAGGAGGCCCGCTCTCGGACAATGGTACCTTGGCGAAAATACACCCCAAGCCCCAGTCGTCAAAGCCGGCTGGGTCCTCCCCTGGTGCGTCTGATGCCTCGTCGCCTGCTGAAGAGGAAACCCCGCGCGCAGATAATGGCAACGAGAATGGAAACGATCGAGACAATGACGACGATGTTCAAGAAGTGCCGTCCCAGCGGCGTCGTGCCAATAGCGCTGAGCCACGGCGGTCGTCGGACACCGCAGAAAAGCGTTGGCAGCAGCAAGATGCAACGGAGGCGCTGCGGCGGGCTATCCAGTCCAGCCCAGCCCGAAACCTTGAGAAACGCCCTGGTCCGGCGGTTGATGAGAACAGCCTTACACCTAAGCCAGTGAGAAGAGCGCTCTTTCATAGTGCTCAGAACGAAGGTTGTCCTCTCAAGCCCTTGGGCGGTTCAGCCCTGAACAGTCCACGCCGTAGCCCTCGCGTTAACTGTCGCGATCCAGGTCAAAAGCCTCAAGACAAGGAAAACGCGGCGATTGACAAAGACATAGAAGGGTTATTCAAGAGTCCGCCTTTTGAATATGATCTGCCCGCCAGCCCTACCCCCAGAAGACGAAACCAGCGCAGCAACCTGCTGGGAGAGAAGCGCAATTCGTTGCCGTGTATCTCACCTTTGTCCAAAGCGCGCCTGGAGGGAAGCTCAGACATGACGCCTACCAAGCTCAGCGCGCAGAAACTTCACCGTATACAGGGCAGTACGACTGCGACGCCCCGTCAAAATAGAACGCCGAAGTCTCTGCGATCTTTAGGACCAGATCTGCCTTCCATGCCCGACGGTGAATTTAATGTGGAAGCCTTGGACAATATTGACAGTATGCTTGTTGATATCTTTGAGGACGTGCCGTCTTCTGCACAGTGTGACTCCTTCTTTTCTTTTGGGCAACCCAAGGACTCGACGAGCGGCAACTGGTCTGGATGGATTGAATCCGATTATATTTCATTGAACGGATCCGACGACCAGGAGGCAAACGGCGAGCAGCGGACGGGTAGGCGCAGCGGCGCGAGTGAGGACGAAGATCTCATCCACGCCATTCTATCCGACCCGGACATCCAAAAGAATGCGCATTTCGATCCATTCCAGTTTACTGGTGCAGGCGCCTTGGAGTCTGGCATTTTTGGCTCAGATTCAGTCCCCACCGATGTCATCGCTCTCGGCTCCAGAACCAAAAACGCCGAGGAGCCCGCGAGCAAGGAGTCGGCTTGAGTATTACAAAACTAATGCCTTATGACCTCTCTCTTCCTCTCACTATTTCCTTTTTCCACTTCGATCTCGCACATTACACACACCTCGTTCATGATCAAATCTTCAGTCTGTCTGCTTTTTCTTAGCGAAGGCGTTGGGCGGGATTCCTGGCAATTCCAGTGAAGTCTGTGTTTTCCCATGCATTTATGCGAAGTGCCCCATATCATGATGTTGTTCTGGCGTTCTGCTCTGCCCATCTGACACAGTTGTCAAAATGCACAAAAGCCTGTTTCACTCTCCTGTTGTCTAGCCTGACTGCTGGATCAATTTTCCTTAGTTATGACATCAAAGGGGCGGTATGTCTCTTCTTAGCATTTAGATAATGAACTAAAGATATGCATGTATGCATTTATTTGGAACGTTTCTGCAGAGTCCAGCTGTAGTCCACTGAGGAACAGACTTGGCATGACTTGACTTCAACCGAGACCGATTCTTACGACCTGACCAACTACAAATAGCGGCAGAAGACTCAGCATGTCATTGGCAAATGCAATTGATACGAATCCTTATCATTGCCATTATACCCCTTGCTTCATCCAGTAAAGCAAGGAAGCTTTGAAAGAACTGTCTGAGAAGCATCCCAAGAGCAGCAACCACCCTGCGTTAACCTGATCCATTGACTCCGTACAGAATCCACGGGCTTCCACCTCAGAGCAACTAGGCATCCGTAGGCTTGTCGCAGAATAAAGGGTACGTCAGATTCGAGATATAGTCCGAAACTGCGTTGCAAAAGATGCACAAATAGAACCAATTCATCTATTCATTGGAATCATAGAATATAGGCTTCAGCTTATGCGTCACTTCGACGACGTGTTCGTAGATCTTGTAGTCTGTGCAGCCACTTTCATTAGTCATTCGCTCGCTTTGCTTCCCAATGCCTCGAAGTCGGCGAGGTGTGCAAGGCACTCACCGCAATCCGAAGGGTTACCCCAGTCCGTCGTGGCCAGGACACGGATCCCGAGACCCTGTTACGCATCATTAGCTCCTTCTGTCCGCTTTCTCTTGGTCTCAGAGGCACGTACCTGCCCACCCTCTAATTCCGTGACTTTCCCTACCACCTCGACTAACTTTCCCATTTGGAGATGCGAGTCTGACTTTAGGATGAGAGTGACGTCCCCGTTATTCCCGCATGTTATTGTTGCGGTGTCGCCGTGGAGGGCTGTTACCGTTCCGAGGATGCGGACGGTGTGTGTTGAGGAGCCGCTGGAGGGGTGGAAGGCGTGGAGGTGGGCTGGGAGGACGCGGGGGGTTTGGAGGGACATTTCGTCTTCTCTTCTTTTGGATCGAAGTCTTTGAAATCTTGGAGGTAATTATTTCGGGCCGTGCAGTGGTTGTTCGCTGGGTTTGATAGGCAGCGTTGTCGATGTAGAGAGGTTGATATCTTTCAATGGTTAAGCTCCGTCGCGGGGCGCGCAACGCGTGTTCACGTGATCTCATTACACTCTCGACCGCCCGCTGGGGCTGAGCTCCATACGTCAATCGGCAGATGTTTGATCGGAGATATCGACTTTTTTCTCCGCGGTATAGCCATTCTCCCCTTCTGCGGAGAATATACCATTTCCGCGCTGCGTAATACGACAGATGAGTCAATAGAGTCTCGACACACCGTTATATTGATCCCCATTCTCAAGCTGTCGTCGCCATGCCTCCTCCACTTCCCTCCCAACATCGCGGTATGACCGCAAACCCTCTCAAGCCAGTTAAGCGTTACCGGCCAGGAAAACCGATCGCGGAGGAACCCTCGTCATCTGAAGAAGATGAGGACGCCGAGGAAGAGATACAGGAGCAGGAGCGGCGCAGACAGGAACAACAACGGCAGAAGCAACAGGCTCCAAAGGCGACCTCGTTCCCTGCTGGCGCTGCTGCTGCTGGGAGGATCACAAGAGGCGTGCAAGATGTAAAGATTGAAGAGGAGGAGGACGAGGAAGGGTTTGTGACGGAGGAGGAGGAAGAGGCGCCGCCGAAGGTAACCGCTCGTGTTGCTGGCGACCGAGCGGAGACTGTGACGGCGCAAGCAGGCGTAGATGAAGAAGAGGAAGAAGAGGAGGAGGAGGAGGAGGAGGAGGAAAGTGAGGAAGAAGAGAGCAGTTCAGAAGAGGAGGCTCCCCGGAGGGTTCTGTTACGGCCTACGTTCATCAAGAAAGACAAGCGCAACAACGCACCGAATCAAGCACAAAATGCCGCTAATGTTGCCGATTCGGCGGCGGAGGCGGAGGCCCGCAAGGCGCAGCGACAGGAGAAAGCGGACATGCTGGTCCGCGAGCAATTGGAGAAAGAAGCGATTGCGCGGACAACGGCGAACCGAGCGTGGGATGACGACGAGGTGGTTGAAGCGGGCGAAGAAGGTGCCATCGATGATCGGGATGGCGTGGATCCAGAAGCAGAATATGCCGCTTGGAAGCTACGGGAACTGAAGCGAATCAAGAGAGAGCGCGAAGCCATCGAGGCAGCGGAGAAGGAGCGGGAAGAGATCGAGCGTCGTCGGAACCTTACCGCGGAAGAGCGCGAACGCGAAGACCGCGAGTTTATCGAGAAGCAGAAGCAAGAGAAAGAAGCCAGTCGTGGCCAGACTGGGTTTATGCAGCGCTATTTCCACAAGGGTGCTTTCTTCCGTGATGATCTGGAACGCGAAGGACTTGACAAGAGAAATGTCATGGGGCAGAGGTTCGCCGACGATGTTGCTCGTGAGACCTTGCCTGAATATATGCAAATTCGGGATATGACCAAGCTGGGAAAGAAGGGCAGGACACGATACAAGGACTTGAGGACGGAGGATACAGGACGCTTTGGAGACGGCTTCGACAATCGTTCCCGCCGTCGGGAGGCTGCCCCTCTCGGTATCCGAGACGAGCGATTCCTACCTGACCGTCCGGACGATCGCCCCAAGGGTCCGACAGGAGCCAACGCCAGTACCGTACGCGAGAGACGAAGGTCGCGGTCAAGGTCATATTCGCCGAGGCGAGACCGTCACCGCGACCGTAGAGATGACAGACATGATAGCCGGCGAGACAGTTATGGTGGCGGTGACCGCTATCGTGACCATGGCCGTGACCGTAGTCGTGACCGAGACCGCTCAAGAGACCGATACAGGCCGGATACCAGCAGTCGAAGGAAACGGAGTCCTTCGCCATACGACGACCGCGACAAGCGACGGCGTACAGACGATGCTGCATAGACGGGCTTATGAGAAGGAATCATTATGTTCTTGGAGTTCCTGGTACCATGAAAAATGCGGATGGGATTCGGGATTGTGTTGCATTGCCGTTGCGACAGGTACTTGCCTTTGTTATTATTCATATCTAATATTTTTTCTCTCCTGGGGGTTTGGATATATAGCCTGTATCTGGGCTGGTGAACGGAGTGTGTAAGATAAAACAGACATCATGCTTGCAGATACAAACACAGCGTCTAACAAGGCCTCGCTCGCTTGGTAAAGCAATCCTTCCCTTTCCCATTGTAACAAATGTAAACGACTTGGCCGTGATGTGACGGATTCTTCTGTAATACTCCTTTCCCTGATATCCAATGCGATAACTCCCAGAGTCTTCGCAAGGCTCGTGCATCCCGTTGTGGTCATCCCGTCAGGCAATGGCTTAGCGATCAGCCATCCACTCACTCATTTCACCCCAGCCCTTTCCAACACCTTCTCCCTCTCCATGACACTCTCGCCGAACCGTAACAAAAAGATCGTGCGCCCGGGCCACATCTCCGTAGGCTGATTGTGCGCCGTAACCTTGGCCTCGAAGCCACACCCATCACAAACCCCCTCTATGATCCCCGCCACAAAGGCAGCGCAATTGAGCATGCTCATCTCCTTCGGAACACTAATGTACGTGTTTACGAGCGGGTCATTGTCCGTAATCATGTACTCGTTGGGTGTCTCGGGAGACACAGAATGCTCGAGGGCGTCTGCGGGGCGTTGGAAGAGCAGGCGCCAGAGGGGCCCATGGATGAGATGGAGCAGGGGGAGAATGCGGAGGGGTCGATTAGGAGGGGAGGCAGAGGTCGAGGAGCTCGATAGCGCGGACGATGTGGAGGAGGACATGGAGCGGTAGAAGAGGAGGTCGAGGAGACGGAGGCCGAGGGGGTAGCCCTGTTCGTTTAATCTGGCGTGTTGTCAGAATGGAGCGACGAATCTATCAAAAAAGCGCCATGCACTCACCTGCGCTCTAGATCCTGTATCCCTGTTACTCTTCGCTGAGCATATGTGACCATCTCCGCGAACAGAAAGGCGAAGCTTGCCCGACTGAGCTCCGCATTTCGACTGCGGTTCAGATGTCTGTCGTAGATTGTCTTGCGGTTCGACGGGATTCGCAGGCCGGGGCTTTGCTGCGCGACTGTCGTCACTTGCTTTGGGGGTGGCTGTCTGTCAGCGGTGCCAGCTATGTTTGTTCCGCTGGTGCTGGCGGACAGCATCGACGAGTGTCTGGCGGGGTGTGATTGTGACATGGCGGTTGTGGTCGGTTGTTGCTACGCTGGGGATGGGAGATTTGCGGGACGGAGTAGAGAGAGGTAGTAATTCAAATGATCATTGCATCATCTTGTGTTGATAGAAAAATTAATGCACGAGGGAGTCTGACTGGGGGTCGTTGGTTTCTCGAGCTGCGATGTTGGATGTTGATAAGGCGAGTTGACCATGGAGGTTTGAGATGTCCATCATCACTCTCCGTCGGGCGCTTGAAGGCCATACAACACTGCACATCGCACGCACTTTATACCAGACTACGAGCAACTGGTGAGCCTGCTTTACACATGGAATTGCTTCCACAGATATTATCCAGTTCTATAATTTCTCTTGCTTTCGGATTTGGTACGAGGTCTGCGACAGCTACAAGCGCTGATCTGAATGTTTACGTGGTTACGGAGTGGAAGCACATTAGACACAGGAGAGGAACGAAGCTTTTCTGGGAGCAAATTCATCATTATATCTATCTTCAACACAGTCTAGTCGAGACAGTGTCGTTTGGAGCTATCCAATATCCAGAAGGCCAGGCCAGCGACACCAACTTCGCACAATCCACCCCGTCAACGACCACGATAAATCTTAATTTCAATCAACCTATACTAAAAGCCATTATTAGCGCCTATTCATTGACCGTGACAGAAAGTCATGCTCAAATCCATGCCAAATGACCAACAAGAATCAGACATCCAAGGAAGATAATGCGCACAGAGCACGTCTATGATGGGTTCATGGCGACGGCTAGCGTGGAAACTGCGAATGTAGGAAAAAATTTTCATCATAAGAGAGCCAGAGGGCTCTGTTGGTCGATTTGAGGATCGAGACAGGACAGAAAAAAAGGTAAGACTTACCCAGAGTTAGTGAGTCGCGAAATGGTGCGCTGTGAATGAGCAAAAGTAATATTATTGTCACATATCTTGAAAGCTAAATCAACTGCAGGAGTCTGCATGTAACTCCATAGTCAATTGAGCGGACAATGCTGCTGTGCAAATTCGAATGGTTGTTGGCTGTGGAAGAGCAGAGGGAAGAATTTTTGCGGCGGCGGAAGGCTTTTTATAGTCTGCCTGAGGCTGCCCGGGAAACCCACCGACCCATACGAAGCTTCTAGAGCGAAGAGCAGAAGAGAAAATCTTCAAAACAAACGACACAAAATCGAAGGTTCGATCGGACTGCAGTTTCCATTACTCAAGATAATTATCTTCGGCTATGCGATATCCAACAATGACATGCCTTTGAGGGCCACCAAAATAGATGATTCCAAGATTATGCGCTTTGTATGAAACTGAACAAGAGCAGACGAGAGCGAATGAGTGAGAGATCGTCGTCAGGTGCATGCCTTTCACCCAATAATACTCGTATGCAACAATGTAAGACGGCTCCTCTGTATACAAGTCATACTGCATACCAGTATATCCAGGTTGGCGCCGCGTTGGCAGCAGCATGCGCTATTTGAAGGTCTTTTGCTTTTGCCTCGAATTCCAGTTCAAAGTTTTGGAGATACTCTGGACCCAGTCCTCACCACGTCGGTTGTGGGGTAGCACATTTGCAAACGGATACCGTGATGCGGATACAGTCACATAATCGCCCGGCTGCAGTTCGATTCTACCATGGCTGTCAGCGAATCTCAGTGTAGCTTCCATGTCACAGAACCCACCTCTCTCGACCATCAAAGCTTGCCCATGAGCTCGTTCGGGCATCATAAGGCACTCCCATACGTAGAACAATGGTGTCTGGCAATATAATCGGTCGGAAAGACAGAGTGTGGGCACAGATTGCGGTGACGAGAATGACGGGGTTCTCTGGATGACACAGTGAACCTCCCGCTGCGAGATTATACGCCGTCGAACCGGTAGGCGTCGCTATACAGACGCCGTCCGCTAACAACGTCGTGAAATGCTCATTGTCACCGAACAGCTCAATTTGAGACATCGCTGATAGGGTCAGTCAGGGATCCATTTCCCGGCAAGGCGTAGTGCATTCAGGGACGCTCTTACTGGGGTTCGGCCCTCTGTCCAGCACGACATCGTTGAGGATCTGGAAAACCTTGTCCGGTCTATGGGTCAATGTTCCTTCCATCTCCTCTCCTATCAGTTCTTCGACAAGATCCCGCTTCGTTATGTTTGATGCGTCGTCTTCCGGCCGCCGATTGCTCCTCATGATCGTGCACTCGAACCTCAGTCTGAGACTTACCACGACACCGTCCTTAAACGCCGTTTCTAGTGTGCTCTGATATTGGTTGAAATCGAATCTAGTCAGGAATCCAAGAGACCCCAAGGAGAATGAGAGTACGGGTGGTACGACGTGCTGGAAAAGCCAGCTCGTGTAGAGAACTGTTCCGTCCCCTCCTAGTGTAACAACAAAGTCAAATAGATGTGCTTCCTCGCAAGCCATATTTGAATCCCAGTACTTGAGCCGGCCTTCGGCTGTAGGTTCTTCTTGGACGAGTTGAATCGCTCCAAAGTCCGGATGCGTCTCCAGCCGCTTCTCCACGTAGACGACATATTTTGTAGAACGATCCTTGGAGAGCAGCCATTGGGTAACCTTCCGTGTAAGTACGACAAGAGATTCGTCGCGTACTTTTGTCACCAACAATACGCTCTTCACCGTAAGCTTGAGCTTGATGCTCCCTAGTTTCTTCGACAGCTTGCGCACATTCCATGCCATATCCGACAGCTGCTTCTTGGTCAGGTGCCGTGATTGCACCACTGTAGGGAGTGTCCTGAGAGCCTTTCGGTCCTTCGCCTCAGATGGTTTAATCGCGTCGTCGTCGACGACGCTCGTTTGTGGAGTTGTTTCGTGCGCTTTGCTTGGCTTCACATCTGGTCGGATGTCTTTGGATAGCGGTGTTATCCATTCACCCATGATCAATGAGTGCACGAAACATGCCGTTCTCTCGTCCGTATTGTCAGGGTGTGGTCTGGATCTTGGGTCGTCTACCGAAACCAAGGACGACTTGCGGCGGTGACTGTAATCGGGGTAAAGCACGACCTATCAGGCAGGGGTATTGGCAGTTAGCAGAGGGTTCAGAGACCAATTCCTGGTGCGTTTGTGCGTTTGTCGTACCTCCAGCTGGTTATGCGTTTCTGTGTCGCTGATTGCCCCTCCATGATCCTTCCGTCAGGTCAGCTTTGGCAGTTCCTCCGGTGAGGATCTGGCGACTTACAAAGTCGTCCTGCGACAGCCCCTTCTCCATTATACCACGGCTCTGTTCTCAGAATTATCAATTTCGAGTAATTTTCTGATGGCTTCTGACGCTATTGTCCCATGATGTGTGGTTTGAGAAGCTGACTTGTTGCGTTCAATGAGTTTGTTACGGTTCCGGTCAAAGTGGGTATGACGTCGTTACACGGCTCAAACAGTCATCATACCTAATCCTGCTGAACAGCATATGAATTGAATACTTGCCAGCGCTCATTGTTGGCGCTAATTTGATGTTTATTGTGATCATGGTTTTGGTGTGTATTTCCAACATATCCAATTGTGTCATTTGGCTAGAATAGTCTGTCTACTTGGCTTGGTGGGGAGGTACGCCAATCTCTCCATGGCGGGGAATATATATCTCCATGATAGCTCAATACAACAACGTTTGACGGGGATCACACAAAAATATATACACTGCGTGTGCTGATGCAGTAGCTGATAGCTATATTGAAAGCAAGGCCATACTAGGATGCATTCATTCCCACACCAACTATAGAACGGAAGGCATTATATACGTGAGCACGACGCAATGCAGTATACCTGTTGAGAGATGTATAGATGAGCCATTCAGCAAAACAAAGGTGTAATATATTGACCGTCGATATCACCATCGCAAGGACGAGTATAATATTGAGGCCAAACAATGAGGTCTCTGCCGGACCATGCTGATCTCCTTCCCATCATACATTAGCCAACAAACATAGCAGCAAAGCTGTCTTTTTGTCCTATTGGTGTAGGTTCAGCATTCGCATTCTACCTCTCTCGGGCTTAATTTTTCTAGATATTAACTCTTCATTTTCGGCGTTCTTCAACAAGTGGTCTCCGTGGCCCAGCTGGTTAAGGCGTCCGACTGTTAAGCTAGCTGCTCCTAGCAATCGGGAGATCGGCAGTTCGATCCTGCCCGGGGACGATTTTTTGTTCCTTTTATTTTATTTTATTTTTTTGCCAGGTCGCAGTTTACCACCATTCTATTGACCCAACTCTGTTGTCTTAAAACCTAATACCTGCAGGCCTAAATGTTTTTGTATTCGGTAATATCAATAGTAGATTCTCTTGCAAGGCTGCAACCACTCGGCGGGCTAGACCGACAAGACATTCTCTGTATCAAAGGACCTTGCGAGGCCTAATGGGTATATAAAGCCTCCAACCCCATGTATCCAAAATTCTCAGTAGATCTTCAACAATTGGTCTCCATGGCCCAGCTGGTTAAGGCGTCCGACTGTTATGCAATAGCTGTGCAATCGGGAGATCGGCAGTTCGAGCCTGCCTGGGGACGAATTTATTTTTGCATCTTCTCTTTTCTTTGCATCCCCTACTCCCAGACCCATCCTACAAGAAACTCTGTCATTAAACTTTTTACCATTAGCGCCTGCTATGTTGTTTGATGCACTATTGGAGAGTGGCCAACAATGCGTCCTGAGTTGCTGCGGTGGTCAACAGTGGCACAGGCAGCAATCAAGTTTGAGGCTGTGTAGAGTAGTGAACACTATTACCGCCGCGCCAGAAAGTTCTAGCCTTTTTGTCTTTCTCGAGCTGGTACTACGCCCTCTCCCTCATTGGAGACTCTTACCAGATGAACACTCAAGGCATCCAGATTCCAGATTCCCAGTCAGATCCAGGCCCTGATTCCTTCAGTCACATCCGAGCGTCTAGACTGGTCATATTTCCAATGACACGTACGGCTAAATGACCGCCGCCGAGAAGCTACCTTCAATGTCCTAACTTGACCACGTCTTCCGACTCGATGATACTCAGGCCGACTTGAGACACGCGCGGTGTCGACCTAACCAATCAGATGTCTCCATGGCCCAGCTGGTTAAGGCGTCCGACTGTTATCGCAGTCCATTTGGACTCGGCAATCGGGAGATCGGCAGTTCGAGCCTGCCTGGGGACGTTTTTTGTACCCCATCAGCGTAAAAACGTACATTGACTTTTTGATGCATAGAACTCTCGTTCTTCCTCCTCATGGTATTTTTGCCCCTTAAGGGCTGTATGCCCTCCCGGGAACGGGATATTCGGCGACTTTGTGAAAGCATATCCAGTTGATCTCTCAAAGAGAGATGCGCATATGACCATGTTCTGGCTCTGAACAGTTCTGAACAGCTCTTAAAGTTCTGAGAACCATGCTTCTGTTCCTTAGCACTTGCAGATATCAGCCGATTCCCAGTCAGAGCCTAAGGCCTGCGAGCCAAAAAAAAAAAAGAAGGCTCTCTCCTCCCCCATCTGCGTTCAACTAGATGATTCTCTTGATGCCCATCCCAAGCGAGCCGTGACTTGAGCAGGATGTCAGTGGACAATGCCTACAAACATCTGAATTGTAAGAGCCGCCTCTGTCAAATCATTCAACATCACTATTCATATGTTGGAACTGATGTTGGGACGGTTCAATCTTTCTTGTTTTCAGCGACAGGAGCACTGATAAGGCGTGGATCACTTGGAATTCAGCTAATTTGCTGTGGTTACCACGGGAGTACCGGCCCGATGCTTCGGTGGTGTCAGGGTCGACAATAGGTCTGGGGTGTGATTCGGGACAGGTGCTATTTTTCACGTTCCATACCCAGGGACTTTCACACGTCCTTTGCAGGCACTGAATCCCTTCTAGAACAAGTATATCACATGTGATGTCGTCATTCAACATCAAATGCTTTTGCAGACGGATGGGTAACAGGTCATTATAGGACTCTGCATTTCCACCCACATTTTTCCTATGTATTGGGGGCACTCCCATTTTGCAACGCGACTCACCAATGAAAAAGGGAAGACAATGGCAAGGACGCAGATACTGTAAACGCCTAATACATATATCATGGCCTATTTGATCCCCCGCCAGACTCTTGAGCGCCTCGACTACTTCGCTGCCTATCGCGTATTAACTTTTACGGTGAGTACTGACGTCAGCTTATCCAAGCAGAGAAATTCAGTAAGGAGTAAGCCTATTCCCCGTCGAAAGCCTTGCGTAGCCCGGCTATGTCAAGCTTCTCCATATGCAACATAGCAACATACGCACGGTCCCTCTTCTCTGTCTCTGTACTATTCAGCATCTTGTGGAAGTCGTCAGGCACAATCTGCCACGACAGGCCAAACTTGTCCACCAGCCAGCCGCACTGCCTCTTGCTCTTATCGCCGCCATCGCCGAGCTTATCCCAATAGTAGTCGACCTCAGCCTGGTCTTTGCAGTTGACCATGATAGAGATTGCTCCAGTGAATTTAAAGTGGGGGCCTCCATTAAGGCCGACGAACTTCTGATCATTGAGCTCAAATTCAATAGTCATGAGGCTGCCGGCCTCGCGTCCGTGGAACTCCTTGCCGGCTTCGGGGTAGTAGTGGCGCCCCGTAACTTTGGAGTTCTTGAATATGGAGGTGTAGAACGAGGCGGCCTCTTCTGCTTGGCCATCGAACCAGAGGCAGGTCGTGAGTTTGCCAACGGACATTAGGCTAGAGGTGGCGTGCTAGGAAGGAGCAGAATAAAAATTGTGATAGCAGGTGTACCAAATACGTCTTGTAGTGTTAAGGGAAGAATTGATGACAGGTTCATATTCGTTGCAACATAATAGCTTCTATACTTGTCGGATTCGTTGGAGTCTGCGGGATGCACGTGATTTAAGAGCCAACGGGAAACTAGGCAGCAGTGCAGTTATTGTCGGAGCATCTGAAACAATAATGGAAAGGCAAAAGGAGATCAAATGAACCTAATCAGCATGGGTATACTGTGATCTATCTGCTCGGGGAGCTACTCTGGGCAGCAAAGTAACACGAGCCGTGTGTCATGGAGCAGCATGACAGTTGCAATTCTATATTTCTGGGTCCTGGGTGATATCCGCCTTGGTGGATATGGCCTTTTTACCATACGTTAGGAATCGGGTGACACCTGGCTGAATGATGGCACCTAAACTGACGCTGGACCGTCCGTCCACCACCCAAGGTCACCCAAGGTTCCCCTATTCCACGTTCTGAACATACTTTACTTTTCGCAGCAGAAGGCGGCCTGCTGGACCCGACCTATGACGGCTGATCACAGTAGGAACAAAAAGAAAAAAAGCTCAGCAAAAATAAGTATCGATATTGAAGACACAAAAATTCGTCCCCAGGCAGGCTCGAACTGCCGATCTCCCGATTGCACAAGCTATTGTTTAACAGTCGGACGCCTTAACCAGCTGGGCCATGGAGACTTGTTATTGTTTCTGCCGGCAGCATTTAAAGCTCTATAAACAAAGACAAAGCATTGTTAAAGATCGAATCACTGGACTTGGAAATCCATGGAATCGCCTCAGGGATCAGCGCGAGTGAGGGCGTCATTCATCCCCTTGCCATGGTTTCTTGCCCGTATGAAACCGATCTGGACCATCTACGCTGTCTGACGCATAACAGACATTGCTCCCCGAATGGCAGGCAGGTAGGTAGAGGGGTGTGAAGTACAAGGGAAGATCCTTTGATGATCCGTTGGAATTGCTTTGCCTTTGATACATCACACCCCAGCATGGACCATGACTGTACGACAAGATGCAGGATTCCAGGATGCTAGGATGTGGTCGGTGCATATCACTTATGTAGCTGGCGTGCAGTCTTTGCTTGAGGCTCGCCTCTGTTTGTCCACAGAGCCATGCAGAGCGTCAGGTCATACAGTGATTCTCAAAATCGGTCTCACCCCCGAAGACATGACGATTGTTCTCCTGCCCCACTGCCAAGAACTGAGTATGGAAATAATATTGAGCCAACCGCAACAAAATGGGGCATAACCTTCTTATTGTACCCAGCCTGGACACAAGCGAAAGTCCCATAGTGACTAGTTGCTAGAAGGTCCGCAAGAGGGAGATAAGCACTAGGAGACTTGCGCCCCGCAGAGGCAATCGATGATGGTTGCCTGGCTGAATGCCCCTGAGTTGGAGAGGCCAAATAAAAGGCCCCGCGGTACGACGCAGCAAAACTTTTAACCACACTGGCTACACACCCCCTGATTAAACAATATTCTGCCTGTCCTAAATCCCCCGTAAACTGCCTATTTGACACCTACTTTGGGCTATCCGTTTTCAGACAGTGGTCATTATTGATGTAGGCAGTCTGAGAGTGGGAGTTATTCAAAACTTTTACTGCATCACTGTACTTCAATAAACTACTACAAAAAGTAGTAAATGGGCATAGTATAGGATGTATGGTCACCTGGCACATATTTTCTTTTCTACTTAATTCCTGTGTCAAGACATTCACAGCCGGACTTTTGGGGTACTCAAGATAGTGGGTGTCAACTACAGCCTCATCTCCGCAGGAACAGATTGTCCTCTTCAGCTTCTTTGTGAGTTGACTATATCTCTCTGAAATACTCACCCTAAAGAGAACCTATTCATGTGTTTGTTCCTTGAAATCCCATTTGAGCTCCGAGAACTCATCATTGAACATGTGCTCTATACGCCGCTCAGCCCGCCTGTAACTCCGCTGCAATCCGATGGAATCGAATACAACGATCTTAGGTACAAGGCATGGGTTGGAGGAGGTAGCAAAATTTATTACAAGCAGCAGAACATGGCTGTCTCTTCAAGCTGTCTGCCTCTGCTTCTCACAAATCATCAAATTTCATCCGAGACTCGGGCGATCCTTGGACGCATGAAAGTCGACTATATCCTTGACATTTCAGTCAAGGATGACTTGGATCTTTTTCTGACATGGCTGTCGGTGCCATGTCTCACAACCCACATATCGACCCTCTACGCGAATGTCCGTCTTTTCGGTCACATCATTGGGAAGCGCGCTGTCCGTAGCCAATTCGGCGATGGCGGCCGGCTAGGGTTCCACTGGTCCTTCTATGCTGCATTAGAGCGGTTTCTCCGCTATGGACCTGTGGGAGAAAAAAGACGCAAAGAGGAAGATGAGTCATCTGAATATCGTCGAACCACGCAGGAATTTGAGGATCGCGGGATGCTGATCGACACCCTTGTTCTTGATTTCCAGTCTGCGGAACTAGAGCTTGCCTTCCCACCAGAAGATGTCACATACAAGCATTGGTCGGCGCGGCATTGGGGTCTCGATCGGAGAGACCAAAGTGAAATCTCAGAGACATTGTCATCATATACAACGCGCCCGGAGTGGCTCTGTGAATATCTGCAGGGCTGGATAGGCGGTCTTCTTCATATGAGTTATCATACCTCCCAATACGGACAGCCTCTATATGAGCATATTGGGACTATCCGAATGCTTGTTGATGGACAACTACATCATGAATTTGATCTAGCAGCTTGGCTAGCTCGCCTACAGTTTACCGACCCAAGTGATACAATGGGTCATTTACCCACAAATGACAGAGAGTCTGGATTTTGGAAATGGAAAAACGAGACATTGCTAAGAAGGGAGGCCCAAGGGTTCCCCGTGATGAAACAGCCATCAGATGATGGATTAGGTGGGAGAGAGATTCACGAATCTATGATTTGAAATGGGAGGAGGATTGACGGTAGTCTGGTAAGCCAGACAGCTCGAGAGCGGCAGTAGGAATAGTACTAGCAGGAATAGGAGCATGAGGCCGCTCTATTAACGTGATTCGTAAATATCCACTATCGGCTTCCATGGAATTCTATTGTACGCACTGTGTAAACCTTATGTAGCAGGATGCAGTAGCATACAGGGTGCATTTTACTATGCTACTTGATTCTCGCAGCCCGCTCAATGACTGATCTGTGCTAAGGTCTTTTGCATGGGTCCAGAAAAGAGTTATTAAGTATGTATTAGTCAAGCAGTTTTCAAGAATGACTGTAGAGGATCTAATATTTCCATATCAAGCTTACACACAAAGTTCTCTTATATTGAAGCTATTCAGAACTAGCACTACCCAAGATGACAAGCAGTGACAGCTCTTATAATAGGGCTACGCGGCCGCTGCCTCTGATCCCACTTCTAATCTGGGCTATATATGACCGAGGCGGCTGCATGACAGCTTTATATAGTTACATTACTTACTATTTTTTGTGTACTTAAGCATAGTCCGTAGCTAGATTGAGAAAACTAGGCTTTCTTCATTTATAATTCAGATATTCGAATAGTAGCCTGCACGACTGACGAGACGCTCCATAGGCATTTAGGTAAACAAATTTCTTGCACTGTATGAAAGGAAATTGTTGGCGAAATAATATATTCACTCTGAATTCTTGGCTGTGGGGTTGGCAAACAAATGATGTGTCTTTGGAGGTCAGTCCGATTTCGAGAATCACTGTATCATCTCTACACTGTCCTTGCTGATATCAACGATCTCGATATGGATGTAAGGTAAGGTAGATTCGAGGGGCTACCTGGTGCCATGAGCCATGATTGGTCGGGCACCCAAACAGTACACTGCCTTACGTACTTGGTGTGCTCCGTACGAAGTAGTAGTCATATGCATGTGTGATATGCATGTACGCATTTGACTCATGGCTACCTGCAGCTGTCCACAAAATCCTTCTGGTGAAGGGGGCAGAACATGAGTCTGACGCTGTTTCTCCTTTTCGAGGGTGGTTGAGCAGAGAGTGCAGAGTGTAGACCCACCCTGTCGTTGGATCCTTCTCCCAACTTCTCAAAGTCAAACTCCGGACCAGGCGTATCTACTAGATGGGTCTATGGTGCTGGATTTCGGTAGGAGGTCCAGCGTGCATTGCCTTTGATTCCGCCACCAAGTGTAGCAGTGTGCCAACTCGCCATCATTTTGAGTCACTAGTCTGCAACTCTGGAAGCTTTGCCAGTCACACGATGCCAACTTTCTTCTTCTCAAAAACAGGCTCCATGAGAACCATCCACTTAGGTCGGCTTACTCCCCTAACAATAAAGCCTACCAGGCGGCAGCCACCAGGTTCTTGAGTTTCCTGATTTAGGTTTAGGTTCAGTTCGACAAAGGGTGAGCTCAGACGTTGTGGCGCTCGGACGTAGCACGCGGCGCGCAGCGGCAGGGAGGAATGAAAATTTGGTTTCAGTGAAATAAACCTAATCCTACAATTGAGTACGATGCATCCCGCTAAGGATGCTAACAGGGGACTGGCACTGCAGGCTGGGATGCAGCTGCATCTCGGGGCATATGAGGCACACTCTGTGTCATCATATTGCTGCGGTTGATATGTCTTATAGTGACAGCTTGGGGTGGGCGGCGTGGTTGCAGTAGTCGCCGGAGGACACATACATTCTAAACGGTGAGTGGCTGTGGTAGACGGAGTACGCGGCCGAACATGGTAATTGAAGGGCCACGAATCCTTCAAGGATGAACTTAGTGGTTACTCAGCTGGAGCGCGGGCTGCGCGGCCGAGGCGAGATGACAAAGACCTTTTGGAAACACTGAAATTAAAAATGCTGAATGGCGCCTAAGCCCACAGTGAACACATCGTTTGACCAATGATAATGCAATCGGCTACAGTTCTTTCCCAAAGTATCACAGGATCTGGCCCCCGATGACATGGAACTAAGGCAAGTCAAATCAATTAGTGGGTGTTCCAATGCCTGAGCTTTGCGCTCTTGAGACTCTGAGTGGCTGGAATCTGGCGCTGGATTGAGTGCTCTTTCAAAACAGGATTGAATCATATTCAGCGAACCTTGATGGAAACCAGACAAGTTGAATGTCTTCTGATCTGACATCCCTTGTCTCCGTGTGATGCTTACTGCCTGTGCCTCGCTATGTGGATCAAGTCCGAGAAAGTAACTATTGGAGGTGATCTCTACCTGGCTGTGGAATTTAACTAAGGTAGTGTCGTCGATTATTGCCCAGTTCCAGGCTTCTCCTGTCTTGGACGGTCGGATTGTGACCGCCATTTCGGGGTTGCTGGATTGAGCCTGGTACAGCAGCGAGGCGCTAATTAGGCGGAGACAGCCAAGTCAACCCCATTTGGAGTCTTGGAGACTTGATTACTACTTACTTACACCTCCAAGGATAGTGTGTTTGACGATCAGTTCGATCGTCATGATTACTCTTTTGATTCGTCTTGTAGTGTTTAATTATTGACAACGAGAGGCAGTTGTCCCTGATCCTGTGAAGGGTGTGAAGAGATGCCGACCGTGTCCCGCAGTCAAGACATAGTGTATGGACTTAGAGGGGCTAGACTAGTTCGAGGCCAGCTGATACTGTAGCATCAATGTGGCCTGTGGGTGTTTGATAAGATCATCTCTTGTGATGGATTTTCTCCCCGAGGCCCCAGCTCGCATGCAAGCGGGCTGTTATTGTCGAGCGATCGGCGAATGGAATGAGATGGAATTGATTTTGGACTGCTATTTGAGACAAACTGTCTGACTAACTCCAGGTCCAAGTCCAGGGCAAATCAGTAGGGAGCAAAGTATGCGTCGGCCTTCCCTTTTACCTGGTAGGATCCCTGCACAACGCCATTCAAGGTGGAGACCAGCGATCAAATGGATAGATCATCAGCACACTAAGCGGTTACCAGTAAGACTAAGCACAATACTCCGTACAGGAGACATACCCACTTGCATTGCCCGTCAGCGTCTCAGAGCCCACAGAGGAGCAGGCTTCAAGAAATTCGTAAGAATTGTTACCTACGTACCGACCCCTGACTCAGGCCCCCGTTTGTTCTATTAATTTTCTAGCCCCCTGCGTTACCCGTGGGTCCGCACATGCGTTCCAACTACTCGGCGGTTTCTTCCTGGAATCCGCGGCCTTTGATTCGCACAGCAATCCAACGATGATCTCAACCATCCGATCAACTAGTACCTTCTTGGTAGTGTTCTTAGCGATGTCGATGTCGATACTCGATAGAAATGTTGGATACACGCAGAGTACGGAGTTTACGGAGGTCAGATCACGGACTCGCCCGCCCTATCTCGTGTACATGACCGTTATGCTGAGCTTCGATGACAATCGCCTGAGCCAACACAGGCAATCATGGTAACCGCCCTTGGAAGCAGGGATTGGGACGACACGGGGGAAGGAGCATGAGAGTCCGCCTTGCCCGATGGCTTGATGGCTGATACTCGGTTCCATGCTCCATAAAGCATACTAAACCGCTAGAAGTGAGCAGAAGGTCCGAGATATATGCTGTAACCTCGAACTTTATGTCGTGAGCCTTGAGCCTTGAGCCTTGATTGAGCCTTGATGTCTTTGTGACGTTGGTCGATCTCTCAGAACTGTTGTCGGAGCTTATTAATCATGTGCCCCTTTAAGAAACTCGTGCTTCATACGCTGTATCAACTTCTTTGAGGCTGCGTTGGCCCCTCGTCACTATGGAGCCACTATGGAGTACAAAGACACGAAGTAGAAAGTGATACTCAATCCTAAGCCTCGACTCAACTCCTAGCCGAAGTGTCAGTTGATAAATGAATAGTACCCCACTTTAAATTGTTGAGCATATTTCGTCCTTGGCTCTCCGTCAAACCTAGGAACAAGATAGTGGGCTCGTAGATGATACATTGATACCCTGCAGAATTCTTTTATCTGTAACAGGTAATATTGGATATTTGCTGGTGGTACGGAGTAGTGCATTAGATGATATTATTGACGCTGAAAGTCATACGCTAATGCTGATCACAACCAGTGTCACATAGATAATCAATATTTGTTTTCATTTTTTTCTATTTTCAATAACACTAAATGTCTTACGCCCTTGTCCTGGGCTAACAAGCCACATAGAATAATAGTAAAGCTGTGACAAAGATAAAGATAAAATCTCACCATCCACATGACTCTTTGATCTTACCTTAGTCTCTCCGAAATCCTGCGCCTAATCAGACGGCCGAAGGCTTGGTATGGAGTGCTTGGCGTCCCCCCGATTACGAGATTACGAAGTTACGAAGTCTAGCCGTTCATGAGTAATCTATGAGTCCAAGTGTCCAACCTTATCCACCGCAGCACTAGAAACGTGAATTCAAGCCTATGACGATAGTGGATGAACTCTCCCCAAGCGGTTGGTTTCAAAACAAGATACCGGATCACAACTTTAGAGAGGTTCCCGGTGAGGCCGAAGAATGCCTTATTTATAGTGATACAAGGGTGTAGCACAGGCAACAAGGCAATGCTCAACTGGATATCATAGACAGCATATAGAAATGCCTTGCAGGCTGACCTCGTTCAGTTTGGAGCGACGATGCAATTGTAACCCTTGCGTAAGAGGTATTGAGCATAGCAAGATGTGACGCATCGAAGGAATGAACTTGCGGGGAGGCACTCAAGAGATACCTTAGGTGCACCCTAATACATAATGCGGACCTACGCCGTAATAATGATGATGGATAGAGGTAAGGCCAGACTCAGCGAAGGAAGAAACATTATTAGTATGTGGACCAGCCTCCAACTCCAAGAGACATTGAATGCCGAACGCCGTAACCGTAAAGCAGCGGGCGCCAGCGATGATAGGTCGAAATTTGCTAGTGTGGCTTCAAACACCAAGAGACAACATTCCAGAAAAAGAGGGACCCTTTAAGTCGAACCTGCTAAACTAAACCGGGCGTGTCTCTCCACAGCATCGCAGCCACTTATTAATAGGGCCAATTTTCGGGCGAGAAGAAAAGTTAAAAAAAAAATAAGAGGAAAAGGAAAATTAAAAATAAAATACGGAAACCCACTAATTCAGATGTCTCTGCCAAACACCTTAGCCATGATCCCTTTGAACGACTCTATCCCTGATATGTACGGATACCACTTCATCTGAATGTTGGCTTGTTGATCATATCAGCAGTACTCCGTAGGTCCGTAAGCAGGCACTACTGATGATAATAGCACAGAGCCATGAGCCCTAGCTTGATGTATAGTTGCATATGCATTGGAACTTGGGCGGTGATCTCCAGGTCCATCATTAACACCTACTTGTATATTCAAATAGTAAAGGCTGGCTTGATGCATGTGCAACCATCGACCCGATCACAAAGGTAACTTTTCTGGGTTATCTAGGTAGCCGCTTATCCGTAAGTTACATAGCAGTCACTTAGTCACACTCGGGCCTTGAACTTAAGTTAGTTGTTACTACGAAGTACTACGAAGTACTACGGAGGACACTCTATCTTTCTGGTTCCATCTCTGTCTTCCCGGTTCCTACCCTGCTCTAAGCGTTCCTCTTTTATTTTCTCCTTGAAATCCCATCCAATGAAAACCCAACTCCTTGCAAGCCTTTCATGGGTCTGATCATCCCCGCCAGTGGTAAGGTATTGAGCATTTCCGGCTCCACCAACATGGCGGCACCATGGTTACCACCACTAGCATGGGGTCCAACCGTCCAGCACATCCAGAGGGTCCAGAAATCAAGCCGGACTTCTGAAAAAGGCGGTGGAGCCTAGAGAAGAGAAAAATAAGAATTCTACACGAGTAGTACAGGTAGAGGAAAGAATTAATGCTATGGACATGGACCATGGAAAGGCAGTGGAGCCGTTGAGCTGAGGCATGGCGCTCTGCATCGTCACATCCTTCCAGTTCCATCCCTACCACTACCAGACCAGCCTGCCTCCTCCGTCCCTTAGCCGACTTGCTTGTTCCATTCTTCCCCCTGTGAGACGCGGACCAAGTCACCTATTTTGTTACTGTCAACGTTGTGTCATCTCACTATTGAACACATGTCCGCCAATAGATTGTCAGCTATGGGGTCCCAACCTTTGGATCGTGGAGCTGGGGCGGACGGTAGATCGGAAATGTAAGTTGATGCCACGAGTAACAAGTGACCCCATATTCATCACATAAAATAAAAATTAATAAATAATTTATTTTTTATTTTTTATTTTTTCTATTTATTTCACATTAATGAATAATTATTTTTTCTAAGAAGGGAAAGTAATTTGATGCTATGGAGACAACGAAGATCTCTAGACTATCTGGCTAAAGTTACTACTTTATTACTTACTTCCCTCCTTCTGCATGACTACTCGCTCGGTACCTTGCCATGAGCGCCCTGTGACCCCTTGTGTCATCTCTATATGATGAGTCTCGATCTCTGACCTTATTATTGTGTATCTTACTGCAGTCATCCATGGATTTCGATCCACCTCCATCTGTCATATAACTCAACGCTCTATCTACATACCTTATCCCTCTCTCGCCCAACACCTCCATCCTCTTCCAGACAACCATCCTAACCATTTCTGATCCGATTGATACTCTCAACATCACAACCAATGGCCGACTGCTGGCAACCACAAGCCTCCGTAGCAGGCCCCTACTGGATTTCCCCAGAAAACCAGCCATGTTTCCGAACATCGACGTTTCGTGACTTGATGTATGCTTTCCCCAGACCAAAGCACACTAGTCGGGTGATGAAGCCTCGGAGTGCTGGGAACAGTCCTTCTTCTGCTGCCAAGCGAAGGGCCACCACGTCGCACACTTCACCAATGTACCGGCACCTGCCGCAGCAGTCTTATCAGGCTCAGATCCAAGCTGCTCTCGCGGCTTCCGCCATGCGCAGAACACGCCAACCGCGACCAATGAGTTGGCACCCGGCATCACTGCAATCAACAGGATATTCCACCTCGCAGTACTTACCGGCCACCACTATGTCTGGAAACCTTGCTGGCACAGGCTTATGCTCTTCGTCATCCAACACGCTTCCGGTTACCTACGGTGGCGAGGACATTCTATCTGCGTATCCCACCTCAGATGCTGCGATGTTTTCATCTTTGTCCGGCATAGAAGATCCGACAATTATGCAGCAACAGTACCTCCTGCAAATGAACGGCTCGCAGGCCGAGCCAGTCACTTGGGACGCCAGTGCGTCTAGCTTATCCGCGATGGCTCCGCCCATGTCTGAAGGCTGGTCCTTCGATATGATGTCCATGAACAGCAGTATTCCCGGGGCGGACGTTGCGGGGTCGAATTACGAGAGCGCGCCGTCTTCTGGACCTCCAACGCCATTTCTTCCAATTCAGCAATTTGATGAGCCGGAGGCGGTTGAGGAGGAGCCGGAGGACGAGCTTGTCGGGATGGGCCTGTACAGTCATCCTGATCCATCGCTGAATGCGTCCTTGACTGGATTAAACGGCAAGGGGTTGAAGCTGGAGGAGACTTTTACGCCGTCACCGGACGACGAGACTGAAAATCAGGACGCTGACGGAGAGGATGATGATTCGCAAGTGACCACAGAGAAGCAAGCCAGCAACAGTGCCGATCTTCGTCAACCGCAACTGGGGCCTCAGACACATGCGCAACCTGTGAAATCAGCACAGAATATGCTTAACAAGTCATTCTTTTTCGAGGACGATGGCAGTGTAGACCAAGGTGGCGGGGTAGTCCCTCAGCAATTCTTCGGTCTGGAAAATCAGCCGTGCATGAACTATGCATATGGGTGGATATGAACTCTTGAATCTGTTTCTTTGCCTTTTCTTTTTTCCCACTCGACATATCCTGTCTCTCGTTTGTCTTTATCTCTTTGTTTCATGGCATAGCGTGGAGTTTTGGTTTTTATGAGAGGCACGAACCGTGACGAGGATACCCAACAGAAGGTACAATGATACGAATAGCTACATGCATTAGATAGACAATCAACAAATAGACGAGCAACTTGCTAAGACTACAATTTGTTTGAGCTGTGTAGTGATCTGACTCGAAAGGGGTTTCTTGATTTAGTCCTTCATATCTTCCTTATGCCTCATGTTCTATCAGAGCTTGAGACGAGCAGTCTACTCTCTTAATCAGTTGAATGCTTCCTCATCCTGGACAATAGAGGCACCGATAAGCTGCATGAATGTAAGCTGATATCTTGCTTGAAAGTGATGACTCCATGCTCTGTGCCCTTGGATTCCAAGTTGAACGGATTCTCGGGCCAGTCTCGTGACTACGGTCTCCTGCCTTCTCCCCATATACTCTTCGACTGTTGCCTTCTTTCTATCCTTTCCACATCTGATTTCGCTTCCCTGGCCGCCGGATACTGAGGAAGGGGGATTCTGTGTGACAGTCCACGCCATGTCTCTGAGGAATGCTTCATTGGGGACAAATCTCCACATCCAGAGTCTCATTGCCCTCCCCTCCTTTTGCTGATAATTCTTGTCAGTCTGGAACTCTGCAAAGTTGTTACTCCCTTATCCCTTGCGCAGAATACCACCCTTGTGTGGTGTAACACTCTTCGACAGGCGAGTCGCAGGTGGACAGTTCAGTTCGCCGCTTCTAGAGCATCCTTTGCGTTACCTGAAGAGGAGTATGGATACTTATAATAGCGTGCATGCATCTCGTCTGATAAGCCTCATTCTAGACTCGTACTTGGTCTATTTTGACTTCCACGTACAGGCTCCAGACACAGAATGACAGTGTCGTCGACCGCCGTTGCCTCTGCGCCCTGTGCTGAATTGGGACATGTCATGCCATATCGCACACTGAGCAACTGTTGACCTTTCGTAGAATGGACGGAGTACTGTAGTTGGACTGTTAATGGGTAAGGCACAAATCTAGGGACACTCGGAGGGAAAAACAATTCCCCGGTATAAAAATCCCGTCGATCAGATACAGTGGACAAACAATAGAACAAAACTCACGAGGGAATTACGGATACTTCTTCACTGAAAGATTCAGGGAGCAAAATGGCAAAAGTATTTTTTACACCGTGGAAGGATCATTCCCAGTTACTCACTGTCCGGAATCAATTCTACCCTCCGCCCGCCTATGATGGACCAGATTTGCGCTCAAATGCCTGCGCTACGGTACGTAGTTTCTACATTACGCTTGAATATCATGATTAACACCCCCAAGGTCGGAGTCTGGAAGCTCCGTGGCAACCTTCCACATCCGGTTGAGGCTACCGCCTTATTAACGGACGCGATTCTTCACGACGATGCTCAGAAAAATTCCATATTCTCGATTCGAGCCACCTACTCGGCTGCTTTCTGTCGGTGAGTCCCTTTTTATTCATTTGTGACGCATAGGGCATCTCTAACGCAGGCCTATCAGATTCGTAACGGGTCTTGTTGACTCGAAACTCCATGGACAGAGGAAGACCATGTTTCAACGAGCGATTGACCTCGGGCTTCCGGCATCGTTTGTTGAGCTGCGCCACGAGGCGACCCATAGAGAGCTACCGTCTCTTGTGGTATTGCGCAACGCGACGCAACGCTCGTTAGAGTGGCTCTGGGACTATTACTGGGCCAAGACAGACTCTGACGTTGCGCTTGTATTAGGAAGGCCTGCCTCTGCGGTCTCTAACGATGCCGACAATGGCAATGTAGAAGAAATCAGGAGCATCGTCAGAACCGTTCTCGAGCATCCAGCGAGCCAGGGCGACCTTACAGAGCCACCACGGAAGAAGAGGAAGTCAGATCAGCAATCGTCTTTCCTTGCGGCGCAGCTGGTAGCGGTATGTAAGGCGTCTAGCAGGAGTCCTCACTCACTTTCTCGAGTCCTCATTGAGGATGCAATAATTGTACCGAAGGGACGAAAGTAAGTGTGCCTTTCATGCAACGTTAGTGGACTACCCGCAGCTAACATATTACAAGGCTTGGCGATTCCATGGATGAAGCATTCACCAAGTGGGACAGATCACTACAGTGTGTAGCGGCAGGTCATCCTACATTTTTACCAGCTCTGACCGAGGAACTGGTCAATGAACTGGCATTCACGAGACGACCGAATACGAAAGATGATCCCCGGTGCGAGGCGGTTTATATGTGGCTGGACCACATCTTGAACTCAGCAGAGTGGAGTACAGCTCGGCAATCTCTTTCTCTCGGATACATTCTCAGTGTCTGCGACCAAAATTCGAATCGCTGGCTAGATCTGCTCAGAGGCGCTGTTCGCTCAGAGGATAATCGCTTGCCTCCTATTGCTAGAGATCAGAGCAACGCTCCACTTCGATCACAGAAAAAATCTGGAAGTACGACACATGCCCAGCACACCGAAGATGAACTACAAGGGCTGCAGAAATTCGGGTGGGAAAGGTTAGACACATGGGATACCAGACCAATAGGGATAGTTTGACTGGAGCAATGGAGCGAAGTGAGCGACTGTGTAAAACCCACCATCTCCGTCTCGCCCGACTCACCGACATCGGAAGAGATCGTAGCCACTCGCATGATCCATCAAGGAATACCCTTTATATTAATGTCATTTTGTGCAAGTCGTAGGGAAGACCATTGAGCGATGTATATAATTTTCCAAATACGGCTTAGCGCCAACCACATGACCCGGAGCTACTATGAGGTAATGCTCCGAATAGTCTTCATTCATGGAGATGCCGCCTATTAGTAAATGATCTCAGTATCACCCCGCATTTTCTCTCTCTATCACTTTCGTCAATGAACCTCCTCAGAGCGATCAGACCATACTGTGGATCTCGATACTTAAGGGCACATCACGTCAGAACCATGCATGTACAGTCGATTCCTATGTGTAAGTTGGATGTACCAATGCCTTGTGTCTGGTCTTGATTGATTCAAGATTGGTTACCCAAGCGGATTTGACGCTCACGCTATGTACAGGGACGGGGAAGGGCAATAACTATGCCTACCTCGTGACGGACGAGCCCACAAAAGAGTCCGTCATCATCGACCCGGCTAATCCGCCAGAGTATGTTGTTCGTCAAATTGGCCTGTGGAATCGACTCTGACGTTCTGCTAGAGTAGCTCCAGAGCTTGATGCTCAACTCAAGGCGGGCAAGATCAAACTGACGGCCATCGTCAACACGCATCAGTATGTCCCGGCATCCAGTCGCTAAGGGAGACCAGTATTTAACGTGCGCTTCCAGTCACTGGGATCATGCTGGCGGCAACGATGAGATGGTGAGCTAGCTAGCTATGTTTATGCGCTCTTCTGACTAACACATACAGCTGAAACATTTTGGTAAACTCCCAGTCATCGGAGGAAAGAAGTGTCAATCAGTCACGCGGACTCCTGCACATGGGGAAACATTTAAGATCGGAGAGCGGATCTCCGTCAAAGCACTGCACACTCCCTGCCATACTCAGGATAGTATCTGCTATTATATGCAGGATGGGGACGAAAAAGTGGTGTTTACAGGTGACACCTTGTTCATCGCAGGTGAGATGTCCGTTTCACAGCTGTTTTCGAATGAATCTCACAATAGCAGGATGTGGTCGCTTTTTCGAGGGAAATGCTCAAGAGATGCACAAAGCGTTGAACGAGACTCTTGCCTCGCTTCCCGATGACACCAAAGTCTATGTAAGGTGTTAAGAGACCATTTTTCATTGATGCAGATTATTGATTCGTGTAGCCCGGCCACGAGTACACCAAGAGTAACGTCAAGTTCTGTCTTGCTGTATCTCAATCAGAACCGATTAAGAGGCTAGAAGCATACGCAAATCAGCATCAACAGACCCAGGGCAAGTTTACTATCGGAGACGAGAAGGTATGGAGTTGTTCGCCCCGTTTGATTGCTCTAGCTGACGAGGTTGTCTAGCTGCACAATGTGTTTATGAGAGTCAATGTAAGAAGATCCAGAGATTCATTCTCTAATTATACTTATCGTCTGACCGCTACATAGGATCCTGAGATCCAGAAGAAAACCGGAAAGACTGATCCAGTGGAGGTGATGGCAGCTTTGAGAGAGATGAAGAATGCTATGTAGCGAGTGATATGGGGAAATAGTCTGAATACACCATTGTTTGAACTCTGCGTAAACATGACTATACTCCTACTCGCCTTTGTGAAAGATGGGATTTAAAATCTTATTGATGAATTCCATGACAAGAATCCTCTTCGCTAAATAATACTGTAAGCCTTGTGCATTGGAGTCGTGGTAGTCATGTAGGAAACGGAATAGTGCCTTCCGTCGCTCCCCTAACTTCATCTCTATTTCATCCATCGGTATCCCATATTCGGCATCCCATCTGCCATCTACGTTGATGTGAACGACTCCTCCAGCTATTTTTTTCACGAACCTCATCCGACCCACTCTTAGCCTTGACTAATTTTTACCAGTTGTCAAGAAGTATACAGCCAGCACATGGCACGCAATGGTCCCCCGCAGCACAGTCCAAACCAGATCTACTACCATGAAAACCGCTGCCAGCGTCAACGAAGGCCCATTTCGCTGTCCCCAGCGGGGATGTAGTCGAAGCTACAGGCGCAGAGAACACCTTACTCGGCACTCTGCGATTCATAGTCAAGCGCCAGCGTGCGAGTGTCCGTTTTGCGACAGAGTTTTCTCCAGGACGTAAGCTCACACGCACCACCTCTCTCGCAACGGCAATGAAACTGACTCTAATATGATATATAGTGATACTTTACGTCAACATGTTCGGGCCCTTCATAAGGACAGGGTGTTGGAATCTAGTCGCACGGTTATAGCATGTAGTCACTGTCGCTCGAGAAAGACGCGATGCAATGGTAGGGCCCCTTGCGAAGCATGTTCACGGAGAGGTCTCCAATGCTCCTTGTCACATCTGGGGAATCCGAAGAACGCTCGAACCATGCGTATGGACAGCATAATCAACGAACTTCAAGATGAGCAGTATGACCAGAAAACGTGCTCGACTGCTGAAGATCGCATGGACTGTACGCTTCCATGGAAGGGGCCCAATGTACTGCAGTATGTTGAGATATATTTTGAGGAATTTCACCCAGTCTGGCCGTTTCTGCATAGAGCGACTTTCGAGCCTAGTCTGGAGCCTCCGATTCTCTTGCAGTCTGTTGTCATGATGGGACTTTGGATGACTGGGGACGAGGAGATGCAGTGTCATGCAGTCAAACTACATGACAAGCTTAGTTCCTTAGCTTACGAACAGCGAGTGAGTAACTCGCCTGCCTTCCCGTTCGATTACCCAATGAAGCATTCAAAGGCAATGTACTCGAGTCGTGCAGCTGATGTCAATCTGATAGGACAACTGGGCAGCCATAGACTCAGAGTCCGAAATCCAAAGCCCCTGGCCCATGGCAACATACCAAGCCATCCTTCTTCAGATCATTTTCGCCTTCCTCAAAGACACTCATAGCCAGGTTGACATTTGTCTCGCCCGAACCATCCCCACGACCTGTTCTCGTCTATTAACGACACTGACTGACACTTGCCTTCGCAAAAACATGTTCTTCTACCCAGAGATCTTAGCCCAGGTTAGCCGCAACTCCGTCCCGGATGTCTTCATCTGGGTAAGCATCGAGGAAGTCAAGCGCTTTGCACTCGCCCTTTACAAAGTTTGCAGGTCGTGTCATATTCAATGCAAGAACGGCCCGCGTAATAGCCTCCACAGGACCCAGAGAGGGAGAAGTCTTCTCACTCTTGCAGACTTGCAGTTCTCACTGCCTGACAGCGATGAGCTCTGGAATGCCACCTCGGATCTCGCGGCTCGGCTAGCAGAAGATGGGCCCCTTTACTATGACAATAACAACACCGAGGCCAATTGGATTTCTCAGTCAGCAAGGATTTTGCAGAGGCATGATATGACATTTGATTGGTTATAGTTTGCGTCCGCGCAGTCAGGTACTCTCGGGTAGATCGAGTACCTTTAGCTTCCTGATCTCCGCACAGACGTTGGAAGCCTTGATGGATCCATGTCAAGAGCACGGGGCTAAGTAGTCGGTTGGCAACGCGAATTCCAGAGGTTTATTGTTTCTCCTCAGAGGTGAAGCTGGGAATATCATAAATGTGGCCTGACCCGCAACAATCATCATGACGTCAACTATGGACGAAACTCCTGTTTTCAACGGAATAGACATCCGAAGCAATAGGCGAGCTGCAGTTATAATTGGGACAACAATCTTCGTTCTACAATCATATCCCCCAGCTCAATATTTGCAATTGCAAAATTGTATCGCACAACCATGTCGTGTCATCAACACATTCCCAGAGACCAAGATGGGATCCCCGGCTCGCCTCTCACCACCAAAAGCCGTGTCCTGGAAGGCGGCGCCAGCATGGTCCAAGATTTCACGCCTGTCAAACAGATCTGCGCCCATCTAAATGCATTTCATATCTATGCGTCGGATCCGACAAGAGCCGTGGAAGCGAATCATTATTGTACTCATGTTACAGAAGGTCTTCATAGCTCCCTTGCTTCTGCAAGAAAAGACAGCTGATCTGAAATGCAGACCTCAGGCAGTGTCTGATATACGATTCCACCAAGCCTAATGCCCGATTGATCGGCGTCGAGTACATGATTTCGCCGCGCTTATTCGAGACCCTCCCGTCCGAGGAACGCAAATTATGGCACACCCATGAGTTTGAGGTCAAAAGCGGCATGCTAATTATGCCTGCTCCCGCCGGAGTGCCGAAGCCTGCCTGGGAGGCAGCGGAAACATCAGAGATGAGGGACGTCATTCCGCTGTACGGAAAAACGTATCATTTTTGGCAGGTGGACAGGGGCGATCCACTTCCCTTGGGAGCTCCACAGCTCATGGCTAGCTTCACATCTGAAGACAAAGTCAAGCTCGCTCATCCGAAGGGTCTTGATGGGCTACTTGCGGAGAGGGACGAGGCGTTCGGGGTTGACTACAAGGCCAAGGCGGAGAAGAGGAAGGATATCGAGCCGCCCAACCTGAGTCCTGGTAAGTATTTTGGGGCATGTTTGAGAAGCTGTGAATTTGCTGACGATTGTCTCAGATGCCGACGCCATGGTGTAGAATATGTAAGATGGAGCTGGGTCACCGAGAGATAGGCCTTGATGAAAAAGATGATACTTGTAAAGTATGATGACTTGGGTGTGCACGGCTGGTTACCGAGCAGTATATCTGAGGATCTTCAGCCATCTATGGCCACGCAGCAAATTCTCCCTGGAGCATTTTGAGAATGGATTCCCTAGTACTATCAAGAGCATGGGTCTCATCATACGACGAAGGAAGGGAACGAAAGTCTGAAAAAAATATCATTACCACGGACACTATTTCATATCTAATTGTCTCCCACCCACGCTGTCCAGCATCCCAGTCCCATAGTTAAATGGGGTCAAAGCTAAGACAGCGTTCGGGGATATCTCGCCACTTTGTGGTCAGCCGAGACGTATAATGTTCATCTTGCTTCTCTGTCCACACTCGCGCGTCCTGGTGTTGTATTTCGGAAACGGCGAGCTCTAGCAATTTAGAAGCGGTGTTGATAGGTATGGAGACTAGCAACTGTGCTTGATGGGGATTCCAATATGATTGAATCATTGAATTGTTGTTGATTGCAATTCAGCTGAGATCCTGCACAATCGAGAACACATTGAAAACAGGCATTACGCAACGTGAATCCTCGAAGATGAGATCACTCAGAACTGTAGAGCAAAGACCAGCTGAATCATCCCTTACCAGACATAATGGTTGTGGAAATAATCAGCCTCAGCTTCTCCAAACCGAAGAGATGAAAACAAAAGCAGAACGAACCGGAGTGCGAAACGAATTTTTAAACGAAGAACCACAGCACGTGACTTTCCTCGGCCGTCCCGCCTCTCCGCCTACAAGCAATAATATAGTGTAGCTCCAATCAGTCCGGCAGAACAGAACACCCAGACAATCCAGAAATGCTCTGACCACACCAATGGAACGAATATTCCGCTCCGCGCTGAGAAGCGCAACGCCCGGCGCCGTCTTCCGCCTCACCCTCGACGGTCTGGGCCTATTCTGCGCATGCACGCTGGTCTGGGAGCACCTGATCACCGTGCAGCTCAGCGAGGGACCCTCGATGTACCCGACGTTCAACCCGCGCGGCGATTACCTGATGATATCGCGGGTGCACAAGTACGGGCGGGGGATTGAAGTCGGCGATGTGGTTCGGTTCTACCATCCTACGTTCCTGGGCGTCAATGGTGCGAAGAGAGTGATTGGGATGCCGGGGGATTTTGTCTGCCGGGATTTGCCGTTTAGTACGGAGGTTGGCACGAGTCGGGAGATGATACAGGTAGGGATTTGAAGTGGGTGGTTGTGGGCTACTGGCAGTTTGCTAATTGGGTGCTGTGCTTAGGTACCAGAAGGCCATGTGTATCTCGGCGGGGACAACCTGCCCTGGTCGAGGGATTCGAGGAATTATGGACCCATCCCTATGGGATTGATCAATGGGAAGATTATTGCTCGGGTTTGGCCACCGTCGAAGATGCAATGGGTGGAGAATACATTGCAGCCAGCTCAGTTGGACGAGGAATAGACGGGTTACCACTGTTACAAAATGATTGCTTTGCGGCGTATAGTTGGAGCAAAGGTTAGGAGTTCGGAGTTGGTTAAACTTGTGTGTACATATTCATACATGTCGGTTGTACAATACAGATCTATCACCTGAAAGCTGTAACGGACGGAAAAGAAGCGCAAAAGGATACATAAGCAGATCACCGGAAGGTGGAAGGATTCCTCCTCTTATAAGGCAAAGGCTCGACTCTCTTCCGGCGCAGTTCTACGTCTGCATCGGGGAAGCCAATTTCTCTCATGACTTCCAGCATGTTCTCATCCCATTGGGTTCTGAACAGGTGCGCCCCAATGGCCTTGAGGTGATACCTGGCCTGCAGTGTCCGAAGAAGGACATCACGGCTCGTCTCCATGCCCTTGACCAGAGAAAAGTTCAATGGAGCCGAATCCTTTTGCTCCATGATGAAGATGGAGAGTCGGTGGTAGGGGCTGCCCTTCTGAGCGACAGGGGGCAGCCAGGGAAGAACAACCTGCGAATCTGCTGACAGGTTGCCGAGATCAACCTTGGTGGAAGTAGCGGAGATGGGCACGTTCACAGCAAGGTAGTGCATCTTGTAGTCGAATCCGTCATTCTCGACATTGGGAACATCCGAGTCGACAACGGCAATCGTCACGAGCTTCTCACCAGCCTCAAATAGCTGTACATCGAGTTTGGGGGCCGTCGAGCTGACCCTAGAGTTGACAAACTCTCCGGGTTGAATCGTGTGTCTGCCGAAATAGAGTTTGGTGTCCACAACAGGGTCGCAGTGAGGCAGAACATCAGGAATGACCTTCATTTGGGTAATTCTCTGCACCAAGATCTTGCGACGGTACTCTCTCCACTTTCGATCGGCCAGGAAGCGGTAAATAGGCTTGGTCATGTCGCCTAGGTTGCAATTCAAGGTTAGTTGCATATGGCTACTTGAAAGTGAATGGTATTCCTTCTTTAACTCACTCGTACCTTGCCCATCTTCGAATTTCTTCTTAACGATAGGGTCATTGATATCGGCATGGATCTTGAGACGCTCAAGCTCCAGCTCCATTGCCCGCAATTTTGACTTCTGCACTTGCTCGCCGCCAGCCTCGTCCGCAGGGATAGCCTGGAGCCTCGCAATTTTCTCCCGCATGGCCGTAATCTTCTTGATCTTCTCCTCGCGATCTGCGAGTAATACCTTCCGGGCTTCTTGGAAGCATTGATAGGGCAGTTGCTCAAAGGGGATGTTGGCGGAGCTCTGCAGTGCCGCTCGACGACGGCGGGATCCAATGGGCGTAACGCCTTGCTTCAGCAGTTTCCTTTCCAATCGCGGACTTGTCACGAGAGCCGGATCCGGGTTTTTGTAGAAGGGTTGGCTTTGGGTCTCGGTCTGAGCTTCCTCGCGAGCCAGAGCGGTCGACTGAAAGGTCCGCGTCGACTGCAGCTGGAGGCCTGGTAAACCTCTAGTATAGGTTTTTTGGATGCATTGAATCAAAGGCCTCGAGGCCCGCTCACAAGGAGCCATTGTTGGCAAAATTAGGTGATGGATGCGGTGGAGGAAAGGTGGTGATCGTGTTGTCGGGGCAAAGGTGGAAGAGGGTCGGACGGAACTCTTTTTTTCAGTCCGGCACAGCCAAGCCTCACCCAACTAGCGCGGACCGCCGCAAAACCCCGGATTGAACTTTTGCTTCACCTGCCCTGGTTCGATCACACAACAATATAGGGCATCAAACAGCAAAATGCCTGGAACTGACGCTCTTCGTGCTCTCAGATGGCTTTCAAGAAGCTCAGGTGGCCTGTTGACAGGTGCTGAAGCCACAACGGTATGACTTTTCCCTTCTTGAATCGCAATGAGCACTTGACAGTTCGCATACTGACATACGTCCTTACCATTAGAAGAGATGCCTGGCAACACCTCTTTCGAGATCAATGGCAACAGAGGCCCAGCCTACGATTGATTTCCTCACAAGAGAGTCTTCGACCGGTCCTCGGCCCGTATGGGACACACCGGCCAAAGCCACCACCTACTCATTTCCGTCAATGGAACCCCTGCGTATCGTCGAATATCCTCGAAACCATCTTTTGATGCCTCTACGAAAAGACATTCTTCACCGAGCCGTCGTCTACGAAGGTGACATGACCCGGCAGGGTACAGCAAGCACAAAGTGGAGAGACGACGTTCATGGCAGCGGTAGAAAGCTCTACGCGCAAAAAGGCACCGGTCGGGCGCGTGTTGGAGACAAAAAGTCCCCAATTCGAAGAGGAGGAGGTGTCGCTTTCGGTCCTCACCCTCGCGACTTTGCTACGAGTCTCCCCCAGAAGATCTACGACCAGGCCTGGCGGATAGCCCTGAGTTACCGGTACAAGCGAGGCCAGCTGATCATTATCGACAACGAAATCTCGATTCCCGAAGGTGCCACCCCACACCTCATCAAAGAGATCTTCAAGGTCAACTGCTGGGGCCGCGAGTTTGGACGCTCAACATTAATCACAGACCAGCTGAAGGAAAGCTTGTTCGAGACGGTACGTGAGGTGGGAGAGCACGCAAAGATCCTGAACCGGAAGGACGTGGATGTCAAGGATCTCCTGGAGACAGGAAGACTGGTCATTGAAAAGCAGGCGCTGGACCGCATTCTGTCTCAGCATTCAAGGGACTTGGTCAACAAGCCTGCCACGGCTGTGTATTAGTGCAATAAGTTTGGGGCTGCTATCTATGGTTTTTAATTGTATTAAAACAATGGCATCCTTGTGTATAAATAGATTGAACATGACATGAGTATCTTGAGCCAGCAGCGACGACTATCGTCATTAGCAGTATTGTATTTGTGACTGAGGTTTTAAACCCTCCATGTGAATTTCCTAGCGTGTCTACTTCAATTTTTCGGATCAATTCCCTAATCCCTGGCCCAACGCTATCAAGTAGATATCATTACTCGATTTAAACCTTCATTTCCCGTTGCGCAGCTAATTCCGTTGTCGAACCGCTCGTAACCGCGGAATTGGGGATGTGCTCGGCAGCAAAACCGTCCATCTTGTCCAAGCTGCCGGCGGAGGAAAATCAATCAGCGCGAAAAACTCCGAGGTCAAGCGTCCATCCAAAGCGGAGAAACGACATTCTTTCCCGAGTCATAAGCACTAACTTTCTCCATTTCCATTCATTGTCGCTTTCTCCTCAACGACGAACTGTCGTCTGCCTAGATGTTACTTCGACGCAGTTTCTGCCGCTTACCAACGCCGGCGAGCTGGATCTCGCGGGTTTCACCACCAATGCCTCTCCGCGCCAAAGTGACGAATCCAGCATTCGGGGCTGCTGCAAAGGTATTCCCTATGGCTTGAGTCTGTTTGAGGTTTATGGTTCTAATTGAGGTGTATAGATGTCGACTGCCCCCGAACTCCCCAAAGAACTCCCCGGAGACGAGCCCGACGATGTCCTATTCAGCTCCCTCTACGGTGTACGATTGATTGAGCTCAATCGCCCCAAAAAGCTCAATTCGTTGAACGGGTCGATGGCACGGAAGATTCTCCCTCGATTGAAGGTTAGCGACTCGGATCTGCACAGTATGATAATGCCTTGGTTGCTAAGCGGCGGAATAGGAATGGGAAAAATCCCAGCTCGCGAACATTGTTATGCTTTCCGGTGCCGGCACAAAAGCTCTCTGCGCAGGAGGCGACGTCGCTTCTCTGGCTTTGCAGAACGAACAAGGGCCGGAAGGACAGCAAAAGTCGACGGATTTCTTCGGCCTCGAATACCGTCTGGACCACATCATCGCTACTTACTCAAAGCCATTCATCTCAGTGATGGATGGAATCACGATGGGCGGCGGCGTGGGTCTCAGTGTTCATGCCCCCTTCCGCATTGCGACTGAGCGTACTGTGTTCGCCATGCCCGAAACTACCATCGGATTCTTCCCGGACGTTGGTGGCTCGTTCTTCCTTCCCCGTCTCGACGGTGAGCTTGGCACATATCTGGCACTCACCTCGGAGCGCCTCAACGGTGTGCAGGCGCTGTACGCCGGTGTTGCGACACACTACTTCCACTCCAGCGTTTTGAGCAACCTGACAGGTCGTCTGGCGGAGCTGGTCTTTAGGGACCACGCGTCGCTTGCCGAGCGCTTGGACCTGGTCAACAAGACCATGGCCGAGTTCTCCGTCGGCCTTCCGCCAGTGGAACAGGAGCCTATCCACCTTGCCGGTAGCCTGCGGGCCGCCATCGATCGCTGCTTCAAGCACAAGACTGTCGAGGAGATCTTCCGGGCTCTCGAGCAGGAGACCGTGCAGAAGGAATGGGCTCAGAAGACATTAGAGACCTTGTCTTCTCGCTCGCCCACATCGCTCAAGGTGACGTTGCGCCAGATGCGCGTGGGCAAGCAATGGTCGATTTCCGAGACCTTCCAGCGGGAGTACCAGATCGCGGCTCAATTCATGAAACACCCCGACTTTGTTGAGGGTGTCAAGGCCCGTTTGATGTCGAAGCCCCCTCGCCAGGCTACATGGCAGCCCGCTACCCTGGAGGAAGTTACCAGTGATGCTGTGGATGCTTTCTTCAAGCTTCCCAAGGGCGAGTCCCGGCTAGCACTCTTCAACAAGACCGACTACAAGCAGTACCCTCACTCGTACGGCCTTCCCAGCGAGGCGGAAATTGAGAAGTTTGTCCGCGACAGCTCGGAATCCGCCAGCAAGACCGTGGCCGATTTCGTGGAGAAGTGGGGTCACAAGGAGGGAGTCCGAGAGAAGGTTGCAGAGGTTTTGGCTAGACGAACAGTACAGACTCCTGAAGGTCTGCGGTGGGAGTAATTCAAGAAGTGCAATATCCGAATGATTAATTATATGTGAGCTTGTGCATATGGTTGTATCTTATTCACGTGTATTCTTAAATAAATGGTATCTAGACTCAATCCGAACCAGAGCCTCCTATCCACCAACTGTACAGGTGCTCTGACAGGATCCTGATCCTATGTATGGTATTCTGGAGACATACTAGAACGAGAGGATCCAAACATCACCCAGCCTCCCATTCGACTCATCCAACCCTCCCTGCACAACAATCGCATTCTCGCCCAGCACATCAGCAGCAAACCACCCACGAGCACATGGCCTCTCAGCACCCTGCACATCTACCCTCCTCCACGACCTGTCCTCCACATCAAACACCCACACATCATCCAGCATCTTCCCCGCCCCCTGGTGACCCAGCGCACTAGGGTCCCTCTCCCCAAACAGCGTCACCAGCGCCACCCGACCCCCAATCCGCACTGGAAGCAACGCGCTGACGCTCCGCGCCTCGGGCCCACGCACCCCATCCGCCACAAACTCATAAGACGACCAGGTGTTCGCTTCTGGAGAATACACATCCACACAGCCGCCCTGCTCGCTCTTCCCATCGAAGCCATTCATCCGGTACAACGCCCCGTCAGCAAAAGCAATCGAGGTCCCCCCGCGCGGCGGGTCCGGCGCAGACGCCAGCGGAGTCCATTCCCTAGTAGACAGACGGAAGGCCCAGAGGTCGGAGAGGCGGCCGGTTTCCGGGCAGCCGGCGTGCAGGTAGAGCGTGTCGGTACCGTCGCTGGTCATGCAGTGGTAGCTGCGGGGCGGGGGGTGGATTGCCGAGGCGGGGGTGATGAGTCTCCAGGATGAGGTCTGGGGGGTGAATTTCCAGACTGCCCCGGCTTCGTCGATGGGGGACATGGCGAGCCCGCCACGGCCGGAGAAGAGGTAGATCTTCTTGTCGAGGGTTGTGGATGCGGATCCTACGCGAGGGGAAGGGACCTCTGGTGTTGATGGTTTGGCGATGGTTGATGTTGAGCCTGTGGGTTGATTGTTAGATAGCCGTTGCTTTATTTATTGGTTTATAGATGTTATTCTCTTACTTGTGCCATTAAGGACGATGGTATGGACGTCATTATCGCGGGGTTCGCGGGGTCGGAGCTCTCCTCCAAAAACGTGGGCCACGTTATCGACGACAGCGACGACTTGGGAGGACCGTTGGAGAATCTCGGCGTCGAGGACCTTGGTCCATTTTCCGGTGACTTGACTCGCTGCCATTCTAATTGCTTGGAACTGTCCACAGATAACCTACATGGGTTTGGAACGTTTGAAGTTTTGATATGGGCTCTACTGACCGTCAGTGAGTACCTTGGGAGTAGCCTCAGTGATAACCTTTTTCCCGGCACTATTTCTATCAATGGTTGGGTATAGAAAGATAAGGGTATTCTACCATTAGTTCTTGCATCTAAACGAGTACCTTAATGTAGCGAACCAGTCTTTTGAAAGACATGCGATATAGACTGTCCAATGCCATGGCCGATTATACCCCATCAGCATAGATCAGCGTACCTACCCTCATTCACTCAGAAGCTGCATATCATGGCAAAAAGCTGGTATAGAGACTGGCTCTGCAGCCGGAATTGTTAAAGAAAACAGAGCTACTGACAAAGGGCGAGATTCTCCTGCAATGTTGGGAGAATCAGCTAACTACAGCCACTTTCTTACTGTTCTCGCTAGGTGACAGTGATTCTAGGATTTCATTCAGGTGGCGAATGACAGATGGGTTCTTCTAAGCCTTAAGCTCAGTGCTTAAGAATTAATATGAACTATTGATCTTCATAGATGGGTCTTCTTCAATTCTACACAGACACTTCTTGGGGATGGAGTTACACAATCTACTTGTTAAGCAACAGAACTATTATCATTCTATATATTATTATTATCAAGACACATTGTGTATCAATCTTTATACAGTCAGTTGTGGTTTAGGTGTTGCCGAGAGGCGGGCGAAATATATAGGAAGGGAAAAAAAAAAAAAAAAAAAAAAAAAAAAAAAAAAAAAAAAAAATTCGACAAAGGCAGGGTTCGAACCTGCGCCTCCGAAGAGAACAGATGTATTGTAGTCTGAGATAGACACAATTCACTTTAATGGATTAGTATAATGGTAATAGAGACTGAGAATCGGGATAGCTCACAGTCTGTCGCCTTAGACCACTCGGCCACTTTGCCGGGATTTGGGGTTGAAACTCCTATTTACCTTAAGACATACAATATAGATTACAGAACAAATGTCTTCCTCAATTTGGGGTAGACGTTTTCTTGACGCACTTGGGCCGAGAGGTAATTGACCTGTTGGATAATGAGGATTCTGTATGTTTCTGACATGCTGTAAAATATAGGTACTAGGAAGGCGCATTAGCAGCCTCGCTTTTATGGAGCGGGAGGCAACATGACACTGCACCAGGTTATAGGACGCACGTAGGCGACCTATACCAACTGGCATATTGCATTGAATAATAGAACTCTTCCCTGCCGAGATGCTTAAAGAAGCGGACATGCTCGCTCTTGATCTCCTGCCAGATGGGCACTTCCTGCTAGTAGTTCGTATTCAACTGGATTAGGCATTGCTCAAGCCGTTTAATCTTTCCCTCCCCAAATACGAGGGATAAGTTGATGTTCTCGGCCCCGCGAAATATGAGTGAACCTATAAATAGACTCTGAAATATCCAGATGTCTGGGAAGATCAGCGGGCCTAGTGTTCCCCAGGTTGATTCTGGCAGGCAATCGTGGTCATTAGGAGCGAGAACACGGATTAAAGCGATGCTGCAATTAAATAGAATTTATCATTGACTGCAAATAGTTTGACACTGTCTTGTCTCTGAGTATAACCGGAGCCATGCCTGATAAGGTTTGGTTTGCTTCAGCAATGTAAGTAACTTGGTATGGATTCGATGGCACTTTGCTACGGAAGTGTTAGAGAACACCTTGGTGGATATTTGCTCCCAGGGTCCTTCTGGCAAGGCTGGTGGATTGGTGGTGCATGCTTCCCCGCAAGTAGCACTGATTTACGCTTGTCATGTCCAGATGTCAGATCTAGTCTAGATGTCAGGGCACCTTGGTGGACATTTTGCTCAATCCCTGCACGTAGCCCAGATTTAAAGCCGTCATGTTCTCTACTGTTCTGCAATGATAAATGAATTAACTCTTTCTTTTATCTGCGAGATCTTCAGAATAACAAACCGATCCCAACAACAGCTAATAACAAATCGAGCAGCCATGTCTTTCTCCTCTGACCCTCCCGCTGCAGGTACCACTGCAGAACATTTTGACAGTCAGCGCCTCATACGAACGTGTCACTGGCAGTTGTACACGCGAGGTTGCATAGTTCCTGCTCAATCTCCAACCAACCGTGGACGCATCATCAGCTGTGCTCGACAATGCCTGCGGTACTGGAATCATCACTGAAGAGATTCTTGAACGCTTTCCCACATCTTCCAAGCCAAAGGTCTATGCCGCTGACCTCACGCCTTCAATGGTTTCGAGCCTCTCCACCAAGGCGGAGAGTAAGGGCTGGGTGAATGGCGAAGACGGTCTCGTGGAAGCATCAGTCATGGATGCAAAGGAGCTGACCTTCCCCTACAACATGTTCACTCACTCCTACACGGACCTGGGGATTCTCTTCTTTAAAAACCCGGAGAAGGGGCCCTCGCAGATCTACCGCACTCTGCAGCCCGGCGGGACAGCTTTTTTACAACCTGGTCGAAGTTGGGGTACTTGTCGCCTGTGCGCAAGGCGCAGAAAGCTGTGCGGCCCGACAGCACTCCTTGGGAATTACCGATAGGCGAGGCATGCTTTACGGAAGAGAAACTTCGACAGGTCCTAAAATCTGGGGGTTTTGAGGCTGGAAAGGTTCAAAGTCAGACCCGGACAGTCGCATATCGAGGGAAGGACCTGAATGACTTGGTTGATATCATGGTGGCTGCATTCTCCTCAGCGATAACCGGAGGCTAGAGCGAAGAAGACCGAGCAAAGTTGCCTGCTGCGCTCCGTGAAAGCTTGAGAGCGTTGAGAAGGCAAATGCGAGCATTGAGATGGTGGCTTATGTCGCGGTCGCAAGAGAATAGCACATGCCGAGGTATGTACTAAACAGTTGTTCAGTTTCAGCAATGTAAGTAAATTGGTCTGGATGTGTTTTATTATGTAAGGTGCCAGAAACTTCTTATTCACTAGTCAACTCATCTCGTAATACTTCTCGTATAGTAGTAGGATGTGATTTGATATCCAAAGCCACCAAGATAAGCAATTCGGATCTGGACTGCGACCAGTGACTCGTAAAGAATTGGCCTTGGAGCTGATTATGGGATCACGAAAAGTGGAAATAAGTAGATAAAAAGCCGATGACAACCCCATACAAAAGAAAGGATCATCAAGGTTTAGAACATTGTACACGCAATTTCGCGATTCCTGCATTCAGCCATTTTATTTAACCTCTCATAATGGATCCTCCTGCTTTAGACCTCCTGGTCTGTTCCACCTGCGGCGTCCAGTATGATGCCACGTCCGGGTTGAAATCCTGCAAGATCTGCGATGATCCACGACAATACGTTCCTCCATCGGGGTAATTCTCACTTCCCTTTCACAGTTGCAGGTTCGAAGTAAGGGAGCCTTTGTACTGATCGATGGAATAGACAATCCTGGACAACACTGCGCTCTCTTCAAGCGTCACCTGCAAAGTATCGCAATGTCTTCACCACCGACCCCGAGAACCCCAACCTTATCAGCATCCAAACGGCCCCGAAATTCGCCATTGGTCAACGAGCATATCTCTGCCTTGATGGATCTGGCTCCGGCAATGTTCTTTGGGATTGTATCACATATCTTGATGACGAAACGATCCGGCATATTAATTCTCTAGGAGGAATCCGGGCCATTGTCATCTCGCACCCGCACTACTTTTCCACCAGCATCCAGTGGGCTGATGCTTTCAATTGTGATTTATACATCTCTGCGGAAGATGAAGAATGGGTCGCCAATAGAGGCGATGGACGCCGGTTGAAGTTGTGGGAGGGGAAGAGACTCTCTCTTCCAAGCCATCGACTCGGCTCACTCCAACCGGATGAGACCTCTGATTTCGTCGCTATCAAGACCGGAGGCCATTTCCCTGGAAGTTCAGTTCTGTGGTGGAAATCAGCCAAGAAACTGCTCATTGCGGATACCATTATGATTGTTCCCAGTGGACTTTACCGCGTGGACCGGCCCGCTGGTACTGTTTCTTATGCGTTCATGTGGTCGTATCCTAACTATGTAAGTGTTCATTGTCCCTGACACTGCCAATAAGCTAACCAGCTAGATTCCACTTCCTCCGGATGATGTCCATGGTATTTGGAAAGCAATCGAGGATATTGATTTCGAGGACACGCATGGTGCCTTTACTGGGCAGGATTCTAGGGGTAACAGTAAATCGAGGATCTTGGAGAGCGCAAAGATTATCATCAGGGCCTCGGGGTATCCGGAACATGCTATATTCCAGGAGTGAAAGAGCCAAGTTCGCACTCGGCTTCTGAAGGCAAAGTTGTATATAGCCTAGGTTGTTTAAACGCAAGGTAAGAAAAGAACTACTAAATGAACCACATATGCTGTTTGCATGAGTGCCACAGTGCAGTTACTGTAGTACAAGAAACTTCATGCCGTTGTCCTTAGAGGTGAGGGATATCTGGCACAGTGATCGACTCTAGTGTAAACCCAAGGCTCAATGTTGACTGAGGATAGATCCCTGTAATTTGCTCTCTGAATAAATACTATGCGATTCTTGCCATATCCGGACTAGAGACCCTATGTACTGCTGCCTAGTGATTTTGCATCCAAGCAACATTGAGCCCTTGGAGATCCAATGTACTCCTGAACCAAATGCTATGCAAAGCAAAGCTGGGCACAGCGCTATTTTATCATATTTACCAGTCATCAGGACAAGTTGCGTGCACTACTAAATATTCATTGGATAACAACAACTCTAGGAATTTTGCGGCGCAGTGAACAACTCACCCAGCCAGGGTAGTAACAAGGCTGGGGAGAGGGCCTTTTGGGTGATGCAAGGCTGATGTATCATGCCCTTTGTGCTTTTAAAATGCGGCCCCTTGACTCCCAACTTTCTCTTTTCTTCTACACTGCTACTTGTCTGCTCTTCAATCTCTCTTATTACAAGATACTTTATTTGAAAATCAACCATGATGTTTGATATTGCAGATGTGAAGACACGGTATGCGGATGTACGTGCTGTTGAGGATAGCAAAGATAAGATCATTCTGGTTCGTTGGCTTTGCAGAGACACCTGAAAAGGTTTATCAGATAACTTACGAAACCGATGTATAGGATCTCTTTTCTTATATTGAAGACCTTACAAAGGAACTCCAAGATGAGAGGGATGTGGTTGATAATAACAAGCGGCTTATAGCCTCATTCAAGGAAGAAAACAGGAACCTTGAGAATATGCGTGAGACTATGCGGCGTGATCAGGTGGGTTATTCATCCATCTTGTTCAATCCAAAGCTGTCCGTCTCTGACACCATTGTTCCAGGCTAAGCTGAGTTTTGTTTCCGTTTTGGTTGATGGAGATGGTATGAATGTACGCCACCTTATTTCTGATATGCCTTGATGCTCAGTATTTGACCGATTCCGCTTTATCCAGTTTCATGGAAATCTCGTCAAAGATGGGAAGCATGGCGGCTTGGAAGCTGCACGGCTCCTGATCCAGGCTGTCCAAGACCATATTCAGAAAGTTGACCCAGAAGCATCGCCAATTATCAGCTGCAAGATCCGTGTGTTTGCTAATGTTGAAGGCCTGACGGAGGCCTATCGTAATAACAACGTTCTCAGTGCTGGGGAAAGCTTGACCTCGTTTATTCAAGGCTTCAATCAGGAGAATGCATTATGTGATTTTGTGGATGCAGGAAATGGAAAGGAATGCGCTGATGTTAAGTTACGAGGTCAGTCCCTGAGCCCAAGAAGTGTATACCAACCTAACAGACTTCAATTTTTAGCACGTTTTGAGCAAGATATTAATGACGTACACTGCCGAAGGATCATCTTCTGCGCCTCTGCGGACAACAGCCACGCGCGTGTTCTCAGCGCACACCGAGGATCGAATCGCATCTCGCTGGTCAAAGGACCCCCTTTTGCCCAAGAGATGGAGGAATTAGCAGCGGGTTTCAAAACCGACTCTTTTGAGAATGTGTTCATGTCGAGTAAGCTGAAGACCACCAGAAGAGTTTCCTTCAGCGCTACAAATACCGCTATTACACCCCCGAGGACACCTACTCCCAACTACGCGTCAGCAGCGAAGGCAACTCCTCCGACGCAATCATCATCACTGGTCGTGAGTTCTCCAGCGCACAGGGTGAGCAAACTAAGGCAGTCAGTATGTGTGAATTCCAGAGGCCAACGGGTGGACCATCCCTTGCGATATTCGTCCAAGGAAAATGTAGAGACGCTGAAGCGCAGGAAACTGTGCAATCAGTTTCATCTTCTCGGATCATGCCCCTATGGCAACAACTGCACACACAAACATGGCCCATCCCTCAGTGCCACGGAGATAACCGATCTGACGCATATTGCCAGATCATCCGTCTGTCTCAATGGTATCTTTTGTCATGACGTGAACTGCGTCTGTGGACATCGTTGCCCGCAGAAGACTTGCCCGGGTGGTGGTTGTAAATTTCCCGACAGCATGCATGGAGTTGACACGAATATCGTCAAGATCATCTGATGGATGCCAGATAATTGTTTATGTTTTGCAATCTGTATCTGATCTTGCACCGAGCGAAATTCACAAAGATGAGCATACCTACATAGCTGTTTATGTTTCGGAGCAGCCCATCCGTGGTAGGCTACCGGGTTTCCCGATTCGGAGCTGTAGGGGTCCCTTGGTAATACAGGGGCAGCTGTCTGTATTGATGACGTGAACTGCTCATGAAAAACATAGAATGGAAAGTCCAGTTGCAGAAAACAACCACTCCTTCCTGAGCCTACATGGCAACGCATCGTGAGATTGGCTACATACCACAACCACTTCAAAGGAAACGCCTGGCTCCCGAAACGGCGAAGAAGAGACCAATCGCGATTTGAGTGGGACCTCGGTCCTGAGTCCTGACGCAACCGCTGAAGATGCCATTCAGAAGGTTGCACCGCTACCTTAGGCCCAGGGTGGAGACTTGCATGAAGTACTGGTTTTATCAATACACTGAAATCACTTTGATACTTATGTGCTATGTTGTGTCCCTGCTGTGATGACCCTAATGTGCTATCACCTCCTAGCTAGAGTTGGTTGTCTGGTTACCTTTTTGGCTGAGTAATTTGATGTATGGCATGCTCTATCACACATCGCAGAAGTGTATCTATCATAGAGAAAGTCCGATTTTACAAATTTACCCTTAGTAACCGAGTAATCAATGCTACCGTACGATGATCAACAGACAGCCCTCTTGTTTATTCTGCTGGAAGTCAACCAATGAGATGGAATACCCCAATCATTAACTTCACTGACAGCTAATGAACCACCTCCTATACCCCATGGATGCTCTTCTAATATCTAACCAAAAAGGCAATGAGGTCTGATGAATGGCAGCAGCTATGAATACAACCAGAAACGTCTTTGAATACTAGGTGAGAAGCATCAAAGCAGATCCGCCGCCCTCTCTTAGTATATCTCAAGGGCTTGAACCGATAGGGTAAGGGAACCCAATGCTACAACTCTGCAGGCCCTGTGAGTAAGTATCATGCACGATGAAGGTCTTGTTGGAATGGCATGTGACAGGGTAATGATGAGAAATACACATACTGATCCGAGATTATACCAAGACATTAATCATATCATAGAGCTTGGCACCCGTCCATTTCCACCGCCCGCCTTGATGAAAGGGTTGAACCCGGACGGTGTGACCGGTTGTCGTATCCTGAAGGCCGAATGAGATCGAGCCAGGAATCGAAGCCTGATCGGCAGTCCAGTAAAAGACACAGTACTCCCGCGCGAGATCGTAAAAGATATGGAGGAAGATGGTAACGCCATTGGTCCTAATTCTGTAGCGATTGCCCGTGTCGGCCATAAGTTGGAGTTGTCCTAAGACGCCTCGCTTGACAAGATGGGATGGGGGATCCGATTCCACTTCCGCAAGATCTAGTAACTCGGGCTCGTCGATCTGCGTGGCCGGAGTATCGACCGCAGGCGCTCTCGCTTCCGTCTCTCTTGCGGAAAGGGAGAGTGGATCACTGGTCACTGGAATAGCAGTTGCCACAACGTGGGAAAGTTGCAGAGCCCCCAGTGTGGCAGCAAGAATAAACTGGAATCGCATCTTTAGGTGGAACACTGTTAGTGACTAACAGCCATTATCATATAAGTTGGAACGGACTGAACATCCGAAGGATAAAACTAACCTTTGCGGTTTGGATCGATAGCTAGAAGGGCAAGGGAAAATATATTGTATCCTTTTCGCTGGCGAGGGAAACCCATGCGAGGTTGACTTCTATCATATAGTTACTCAGATTCTACTGTCATTCCAGAATGATGTCCGTAAAATTGACTTCGAAATTAGCTTTGAACTATTTCCTGGTGTCTTGGAACCATTAGATTAATTGTTCAACCCTAAACATCTTATCCTGTGGATGTGAGTATAATCCAAAAGAGATCTCCACTGGGGAATTGCCATTTTAGCTCTCATCGTCTCCTAACTATCATGGTTGTCCGAGGAGATGTTGTGGCCTATTCAGATTTCAACGGAGCGGGTCGAAGCCGAGTTAGCACTGAGGGGATTTTTTGAGACACTGCGAAAAAGGTGATCCTTCTCTCTCATTACTCTTCACCGAGAATTGATCAATTAGACTTTGGGAGATGAACGGAGAGGGCAAATTAGTGGTCGAGCATCTTCCAGGGCATTATCTGGAGTGTTCCGGACTCTAGTATCTAAGGCCAGCTGGTCCTGAAGGATTCCTGTAGGATCTGGATCCCAGCTGGATGTCTCGGAGGTAATCCTTTCAGGCAACATGCCAGCATCCCATAGTACACTTAGGATATCAAGAGTCTCTTGCTGGCAAAAGTGCAAAAGTGCGAGTAAATGTTGTAGGTCCAATTTCCCACGTGGCTTGATCTATATTCTTGATGTGAACTATATGGCTAACAGAAAACGGGCGTTTAGCGAGCAAAGGCTCATTGGTGGATCTACTGTGGGGAGATGGAATAATCAACTTTATCTTACTCCGAAATTTTCCCGAACCGAAGCTTGCTCAAAATAGAGTTGCATAACCGAACGGCTAAAATCGAATCCAAACCTCACCGAACCCGCAGTGGTTCGCTTTCAGTGCCTAGCATTATGCAACTCTAATTAACAACTGTATGATAGTGAAGGTAAGTGATTTTTCTTCCCCTTATAAGTTGTCCTCCCTCTGCACGATTAGCAGAACATGTCACTCTGCCTCTGATAGCTAAAAACAATATTTGAGCCCTTTTTCAATCTTTCTTCTCTTTTTGACTTGGCTTGCCCGTCATGAAGCTCTTTGCTGTAACCGGACTTCTATTGTTTGTCGCCCTGGCCTGTCATATTCTCTCTCCGTCCAGCCGCTAATAACTTGAGGACAGCTGGTCAAGCCTTGCATACGCGCGTAATCACAATTTCTGTGCCTGCCAGACCCATACTAATGGGGGTTTGGACCTGCAAGCAACAATTTACTGTTGCGATGAGCTTCAAGGAAAAGCCAATGCTGCAATGGGTACTCTCCTTATTGCCACCTGAAGTAATCATGATTGTTGACCATTTTTTAGAGCTAATCACGAAGCCTTTTGAGGGTGGAGCGAAATTTCCTGGGTCCTATGTCAGTCCATTTCTCATATCCGAGGATCTAATCCATGCCATCTAATATGGTACTTAACAGTGCGGAAGTGAACCGGCCGGGGACGGACGCCATGCCACTACGATGTCTGGGGACTGGTGGCATAGTTGCTGTCAGCGGAAGCTGGGTGAAGGGGCCGATAGCACATGCTACTGGTAATCCAAACAGCGCTCTGCATAAAACAGGCTTCGTAGGAAGAGAAGTTCTGTCTAGGCTTTTGCTTTGTTACATGTTAGAATTTAGTGGCCTATTTTTACTCCTAGCCCAACTTTGGAGTGCAATAACTTTGTCTCCCTATAATGATCAGCGTTAATGTACACATAGACAGGGAACCCCCTTACCAATGAAAACGTATATAGTGTTAGTGCTGCTCTTTTCCATTGACTGGATCCCAGTATCAGTTTCAAGGGAAATGTTGGTGTCAGCATGAATATTAACATGGGTAAGCTTCTCAAGTTAGCCAGCATTATAAGGTGGAGAAGATCTTGGACTCATATGTCCCTAGCAAGGCAAGATGGATCTATCTCTAAGAAATACTTGTGCTAACGATGCCTCCTAGCCACACAAGATCTGAGCTGGTTTAATCTTTATCGTAAGGTGAATTTACTCAAACATTTATACCGACACATTGTACAGAAATGCACAGATTATAATATGTGGATTAGCTCTTCGGATGCTAGTAGTGGCTGGACTTGCTGTTCCAGCATTAGCTGCTGCTCCTTGTTCGCCTGATACAACACCTCCCTCCTCCTTTGGCTGACTGAATCCATGCGGTGGGCTGTTGTAAATATACTCGACCCCCACAGCTATTTAGATGTACATATGACTACAGACGAATTGTTGTTTCGCATGCATTTCCAGGATACTGTAAGCAAGTATGCGGCATCCCGTGAAAAATGCAACAGTGGATCAATAGGGTCCTATGATTTCTTAATTTGGAAGCCATTCCTGGAAAAATTGCGGCCCCTTGTAGGTCTGTTAGGAAGGAATGAAACGTTTCGCTTGGGTGCTGTAGCCATCTCGTAGGATGATATAATTCCAACATCTATTCCTACGACAACACGTCTAAGGGGAGTCCTCTTCTGCAGTATATGCTGAAACACGTTCAGCTTCACGCATTCGCCGCCATCAACGCGTAAATCTCCTGCGCGGCTTTCGGTATCTTGCCCTGTTCGCCACTCTCCTCGATATCGATCATCTCATTGGCAAAGTCGCAAAGCGTGGCCACCAAATAATCCACCTCTTCCTCCGTATTTCCAGCATGGATCATGACCCTGACGCGAGACTTGCCTTTGGGAACCTGGGGATAGTCAATGGGAACGACTGCGATTTTCGCCAGTTGCAGGTGAAAAAAGAGCCACCAGTTGTACTTTTGCCGGGTCCAGATTGGTACAATGTGCGTCACAAAGTCCAGCGACTCATAGTCCTCGGCCACGGGAATAGACAAAATACCCATATCGGCGGCTTTGTCCCAGATGTCGCTAGAGGTGATGGATTTGAAGAAGTACTTGACGAGATGTTGGATGTTGTCCTGAGCCTAGGTTTTCTTCTTGTTATTATGAGCTCTTCAGTCATTTCACCCAATTGTTGCATACCTTCTGCGTGGCACCAGTTCTCATCAGGTTATAGGCTGCGCGAATGACTGCAACCGACGGGAAGGATGGGGCTGTCGTATTCACTAGGGACCCAGCATAGTTCAACATCATGTTTCGGACCGTGGCGTTTCCAAGAACCACAGCTTCAAAACAATTGCGTCAGTGATACCGCTTGAGCAAGGAGTCACTGCCAGGTCTATTGATCTTACATCCAGTACAGGCCAAGGCCTTGCCGCAGGTATTCAGTCGAATTGCAACCTCATTTTCCAGACCCAGCAGCTTGACGAGACCGACACCTCTAGGACCCACGACTCCGGTGGCGTGAGCTTCGTCCGCAATGAAGGCAAAGTTCCCCTTGGGACAGATCTCTCGAGCAATCTCGAGCATCTCCGCCAGAGGGCAAACGTCTCCATCCATGCTGTACACCGACTCTACAGACACAAGGATCGAGCGTGATCCGTCCTGAAGCATGGGCTGCGAGTCCATGGTGGAGGACATGGCCTCCCGAAAGGCGTCAAGGTCATTGTGCCGGAAGGCGACCTTGGTCGTGGCCAACGAGGCGGCCATGCCTGTGTGCGTGCTGAAGTGAACCAGCTCATCGTACACAATGGCATCTCCCGGCCGTGGGATAGCCGTATAGATGGCAATATTTCCGTTCGAGCCCGAGTTAAACATGAGAGCCGTCTCTGCCCCGAGGAAGTCGGCGATCTCCTGCTCCACCTCCTCGATATAGTCGTAGTTGCCGCCCATCACGCGAGAACCCCCGGAATGCAGCGAGAAATCGGGGTGTCTTGCCAACTCGGCCAGGAACTCCCGTCGCAGTTCTCCCGTGAGTCCGAGGGAGAGAAGATCATTGGAGCAGAAGTCTATCGCGTCTCCTGTTTTCCATGTGCTTTGTCCTCGGGTCATCAGAGATTGGGTCGACCGTCGAACATCTAGAGCCTCCTCGAGATTTCGGTAGAATGTGGGGCCATCTTTCATGCGAGGAGCGACCAGTTTCTGGCTCTTGATCCAGGAGACCATCTCCGAGACGACTTTGCCGTTAGTTGCCATAGTGGTTGAGGTTGCGGAAGTTAGTCTTCGACAGTGGTGCAGCGGCCAGCGTTGTGTCACCTAAAAGAGAAAGAAAGGAAGCTCAAGAATACATCGAGTCTATATGCCGAGTCAATTCATAAACCCATTTAAAGATCACCTAGTCCCCCATCGGCGTACCGGGCCGAAGGCGCTGCAGGTCGTCGCCAACACGGGTTCCGGGCTGCGAGCGGACGCCGGGGGCGGAGGGCGGGGCGGGGGGCGCATGGCCGTTGCGGAACCCAGCACATGGGAAATGCATGCCACGTTGTCGACAACGGTCATGTTAACGGTCATTTTAAACTCAAATGCAGAGATGGTCCGCCAGGGGACTGCGAAGCAAGCAACTTTTACTTCTAACTCACATCAATGACTATGGACGAAAGTAACGGCACCAATGGCCAGGGGGTAGCAATGGGTTCGACTATCATCAATGGGGCTACTCTCAACGGGCATCCCACCAATGGTGTGCATACTAACGGCACAAATGGTACTGCGACCCATGGGGTCTCTCGCAATGGTCAAGTGCCCATCGCCATCTGTGGTATGGCATGTCGTCTCCCAGGAGGCTTGACGACGCCCGACGAGCTTTGGGATTTCCTCCTCGCAAAGAAAGATGGTCGATGTCGCGTCCCTCAATCGCGCTATAACATCGACTCATACTACTCGGATACCAAGCAACCAGGAACCGTCTCGACCGAGTATGGATATTTCCTCGATGAGAGCGTCGACGTCGGAGCGTTGGATACGTCGTTCTTCTCCATGACGCGAACCGAGGTAGAGCGAGCCGACCCCCAGCAACGGCTTATGTTGGAAGTCGCACGCGAGGCTTTCGAAGATGCTGGCGTGACAAATTGGAGAGGCAAGACTATCGGCACGTATATTGGTAACTTTGGAGAAGACTGGCTGGAGATGTTTGGGAAGGAGACCCAGCCATGGGGTATACATCGCATTTCCGGTTCAGGAGATTTTGTTGTTGCCAATCGGCTCTCGTACGAGTTTGACCTGCAAGGGCCAAGGTATGATCTTCTGTTGGAAAGTTGTTCCAAATACATAGCTCTGTGCTGACACTTTTCAATAGCATGACGATTCGCACAGCTTGTTCTTCCGCCCTGGTGGCATTGAACGAGGCGTGTGCTGCTATCAATAGAGGCGACTGTGGATCCGCTCTGGTGGGCGGTGTCAATCTGATCCTCGCACCTGGAATGTCGATGGCGATGCAGGAACAGGGGGTTCTATCCAGTGACGGCTCGTGCAAGACCTTCTCCGCTGACGCTAATGGGTATGCCCGCGGAGAGGCGGTTACGGCGATTTTCATCAAGCCGTTGGCGGATGCCTTGAGAGATGGCAACCCAATTCGTGCTGTCGTGAGAGCCACATCTCACAACGCGGACGGAAAGACCCCTACACTGTCGCAACCTAGCACGGACGCACAAGAGGCTCTAATGAGGAGAGCATACGAACTCGGAGGTATTACTGACTACGCGGAAACCGCCATGGTAGAATGCCATGGGACAGGTACGCCGACTGGGGACCCCATCGAGGCGACAGCTGTGGCCCGGGTGTTTGGAGACAAAGGCGTCTACATTGGATCGGTCAAGCCCAACCTCGGACACACCGAAGCTGCGTCCGGCCTTGTATCACTCTTGAAGATGGTGAAAGCACTCGAGCATCGCATCATCCCGCCAAATATCAAATTCACCAGCCCCAACCCAAACATTCCGTTCGCGGACGGTAAGCTGACGGTCCCTACGGATCCACTTCCGTGGCCGAAGGACAGACTCGAACGGGTCAGTGTGAATTCGTTTGGGATTGGTGGCGCAAACGCCCATGTCATTCTTGAATCTGCCGCTGCCTATAACGTCCCGGCTGCGGTTCACCAAACACCGGAGACACCGCAACTTCTGTTGTTCACGGCCAACTCGTCAAAGTCAATCACGAGGATAATCGACGACTACAAGGCATGGGTGGAACAAAATCCGGACAAAGTCAGTGATCTAGCCTACACGTTGGCAAGGAGAAGGGAACATTTGCCGCACCGAGCTTTTGCTATAGTCAGCAATGGTGTGGTTGAAAGTGTTTCGCAACCTGCAAACTCCAAGTCCGCGAAGCCGCCGAGTGTGGTTATGGTTTTCACCGGTCAGGGCGCACAATGGCCCCAGATGGGACGGGAGCTGCTGCGATCCAATGAAGTGTTCAGGTCTAGCATCCGATCTCTGGATCAACACCTGCAGACCATTGCTGGGGAGAAGCCGCAGTACTCGATCGAAGAGGAGCTCAAGAAACCAGGCAAGAAGAGCCGTCTATCACTGGCCGAGTTCTCTCAACCACTTTGCACTGCTATTCAGATTGCACTGGTCGACACGCTCAAGTCCGCGGGAATTTGCCCAGACGCAGTCGTGGGCCATTCCAGTGGCGAGATTGCTGCAGCATACGCCGCCGGGGCTCTCAGCGCTGGAGAGGCCATCACCGCGGCCCACCACCGTGGAGCAGTGACAAGCAGACAGAAGAGAGCAGGAACCATGGCGGCTATTGGAATGAGTTGGGCAGAAACGGAAAAGTACCTCGTCCCGAACGTCACGATTGCCTGTGACAACTCACCCAAGAGCGTTACAATCTCAGGCGACGTCGACGCCGTCAAATCCGTTGTTGCTGCTATCAAAGAGGCGCAGCCACAGATGCTGGCTAGACTGCTCCAGGTTGACAAAGCCTATCATTCATACCATATGAAAGAGATCGGAGAGGATTACCAGTCCTTGATCGGCGAGGAAGTGGTCGGAAGAGAACCATCGGCGCTCTTCTTCTCCAGTGTAACCGGAAGTATCCTGGACCCCGAGCACAAACCCTGGCCCAAATACTGGCAGGACAATTTGGAATCGCCGGTCCGGTTCCGCGAGGCCGTCACGGCCATTTTGAAACACGACGTGGGAAAGAATGCAGTCTTCCTTGAGGTTGGGCCTCACGGGGCTCTCGCAGGTCCATTGAGACAGATCTTCACTCAGGCTTCTTCTCCAGCTCCCTATGTGTCGGTCATGGCGCGCAACCTCGACTGCACTGCATCTTTCCTGTCCGCCATTGGAGCGCTGCACTCACTCAATGTTGATGTCAATCTTGAGGCCCTCTTTCCCACGGGTTGCTGTCTTTCGGATCTTCCCCGGTACCCATGGAATCACGAAGGGAGCTACTGGTACGAATCTCGTCTCAGCAAGGAGTGGCGCAACCGCAAATTCCCATACCATGATCTCCTTGGTGCTAGGGTGGCTGAGAGCAGTGACGGTGAGCCTGCCTGGCGTAACATGTTCCATGTTACAAACACGCCGTGGATTCGTGACCACAAGGTCGGGGAGAACATCGTCTTCCCGTTCTGTGGCTACATTGCCCTGGCAGGCGAGGCTATCAGACAATTGACCAATGTCGAGGAGGGATTCAGCGTTCGGAATATCATTGTCAGCACGGCGCTGGTGCTCAGCGAAGGAAAGCCGACGGAGATGATGGCCACGTTCCGGCCGCACCGCCTGACAAACTCCCTAAATAGCGCATGGTGGGAGTTCACTGTTTCAGCCTACAACGGGCGCAACTGGACAAAGCACTGTACAGGAGAGGCCTGTGCTCTGTCATCGGCGCCCGAGCAGACCCAGGATCCTGCTACTGACCTGCCTCGGAAGCTCAACGTTAGAAAATGGTACGAAAAAATGGGCAAAGGTGGCCTCAATCTGGGAGGATCTTTTCAGACCCTGGAGACGATGACGACCTCGACTTCAGAACAGCGGGCGGTTGGTAAGGTTGTCAATGGAAGGCAGGGAGACGAAGCCAACTACCACATTCATCCTACCGTCCTCGATGCAACCCTGCAAATCCTGGGCGCTGCTGCAGTCAAGGGCTACGCACGCAACACCAAGACCTGGCTCCCGACCAGCATCGATAAAGTCACCGTCCATAGGTGCTCGTCAGATATGATCACCAGCGTTTCCGCTAAGCTGTCGAGTAATTTTTCGGTTGTTGGAGACGGCCGTTGTACATCCGGGGGCACTACAGTCGTTGAAGCTGTCGGTATCCGGATGTCGTTGGCGGACGGTACCGGTGCAACAGACATTATGGACACGCATGCCGCATCCAGATGTGAATGGAGACCCGACATTGACTTCCTCGATGTGGATGAGCTCTTCTGCCCACCAGCCGGCCGAACAGACCATCTGCGTCTCCTGGAGGAACTCGGGGACATCTGCTTGCTCTTGTCCCAATGGCATTTTTCAGAATCAGCAAGCAAATCAATTCGGCCCCATCTACAGAAATACATGGCTTGGATCGGGTCTCAATCCGACTCGATTGCATTCAGGTTGCCTTCGACTTGGACAGGCCTCGATAACGAGGCTATCTCCGCTCGAATCGACAATATATTGAGTCAGCTAGCGAACACTCCGGCAGCCCCAGTCGCCAGTGCCATGCATCAAGTCTGCCTAAAGATGGAATCCCTCTTGTCCGGCGAAAGCCTAGCGGATGTCCTCCCGAGGGGAGCTCTAACGCAGGTCCATGAATTCCTTGGACAGATAGACCGAAGGGAATTTATTCAAATGCTGAGCCACTCCAAGCCCAACCTCAGGATCCTAGAGATTGGAACTGGAAACGGCGCGTCGTTGCACCGAGACATCCTCGCCGAATTGACACGACCTGATGGGGAGGTTCTCTGCGCTAAGTACACTTTGACTGCCCCAGGCTATGTTGTGGCGACAACCCAAGAGAAGATATTCCCAAATATGGAGTTCGCCAGCTTGGACATCAGCGAGGATCCGCTCGAACAAGGATTCGAGGAAGGCGGGTACGACCTAATTATAGCTGTCAACGCTCTTCATGAGTGCAAAAATATCCAGGAAAGCTTGGTCAACCTGAGAAAACTCCTACGCTTCGATGGTAGGTTGCTCCTCCAAGAGCTTTGCCCGTCATCCAGATGGATCCAGTATGTGCTCGGTGTGCTCCCGACGTGGTGGTCGGGCCCTGCCGATGTCAAGACGCCCTACCTAGGCCAAGAAGAGTGGAAGTCGAAGCTTGCAGCTGCAGCGTTTGGCGACATCGAGGCCATGGCTCTTGATTCAGAGGAACCCCATCAAGTTACGACAACGATGGTCGTAAAGCAGGTCCGTGAGACGCCCATGAAGAAGGTCACAGTGCTTCTCGAGGAGGAAGGACCTGCTGGCACACACATCCTGAGCGAGCTGGAAAAGGAGGGCTACCAGGTGACCAGATGCAGATTAGAGGATGAGCCACCGGCTGGCCAAGATGTGATTTCGCTCCTGGACGTCGAACAGCCCTTTTTCCACGAGATCGATGAAGCACGCTTCCTGGCATTCAAGGCCTTCCTTCTCGGTCTTCAGGACCGCGACGCCGGGATGCTCTGGGCAACCCACCTCATCGACATAGGATGCCGTGATCCCCGATATGCGCAAGTTCTCGGCCTCGCCAGAACTATCCGTACGGAGCAGCTGGCCGATTTGGGAACCTGTCAGATCGACAGTTTTGACAACCCGAAGTCCATTGGCCGATTACTGCAGGTGCTTGCCAAGTTTCAGACTCGCCAAGGTGACGATGAACTCAACCCAGACTTCGAATGGGCCATTTTCAATGGACAAGTTCAAGTGGCACGCTTCCACCCTTTCATACTGGCCGATGAGCTCTTGGTTTCAGAGGAGTCAAACGAGATGGCCACACTGAATGTCCGTACGCCGGGACGGGTCAACAGTCTACACTATGCGCGGCATGAACGAAAGGAGCCCGAGAAGGACGAAGTGGAGGTCGAGGTGTACTCCGCCGGTTTGAACTTTAGAGTAAGTCAACCCAGTCAACCCATCAGAGCGAGTGTCATGTTACTGACAGGAGACATCTAGGATATTCTGGTCGCACTGGGCATTGTTGAACTGCCGGTCCGTCTCTTCGGAATTGAAGCTGCAGGCATCGTCACGCGCGTCGGGGCAGACGTCAGCCCCGACGACCTGCAAGTAGGTGATCGGGTCGTTTGCTTTTGCAGGAAAGACGCCTTTTCCACATATACAACCACGTTGGCTGCCGTCTGCGTGCGGATTCCCGATAGCCTCACCTTTGATCAAGCTGGAACGATGCTTATACCGTATTTCACCGCGATCCACTCTATGGTCAACGTTGGACGCGTCACAAAAGGCCAGGTAGGCGGCACGGAAGACCCAATGTTAATTTTTTATGATGTGCAAGTACAGTTACTGATCAATATTCCCTTGCATAGTCCGTGCTGATACACAGCGCGTGCGGTGGAGTGGGCCTGGCGGCTATCCAGGTAGCTCAGATGCTGGAGGCCGATGTGTATGTTACGGTTGGCAGCGAAGAAAAGGTCAAGTATTTGATGGAGAACTACCACATCCCGCGAAACAGGATCTTCCACTCTCGTGACAGGTCGTTTGTGGATGGCGTCATGCGAGAAACGGAAGGCCGTGGCATGGACTTCATCCTCAACTCCCTCTCGGGCGAGCTCTTGCACGCCACGTGGAGCTGCGTTGCTGAATTTGGAACTTTACTCGAGATCGGAAAACGCGATCTGATCGGAGATGGTAAACTCGACATGAAGCCTTTCCTGGCGAACCGCAATTATTGTTGTGTCGACATCGATGGGCTCTGGAAGAGAATCCATGTCGCCAGAGCTCTAATTTTCTCTATCTTGGATTTCTACAGCAAAGGATACATCTCTCCGCTCCCCATGACCATCTTTCCCGCAGCCCAGACCCAAGATGCATTCCGATTCATGGAGAAGGGACAACACATCGGCCGTGTGGGCGTTTCGTTCAAGCCGGCCGAAGGGGAAACCCAGCTGGGATTGGAAACCACCAAGAGAGCTCTGACGATTGCCTTCAACGGGTCCGCCTCCTACCTCATGGTTGGTGGCCTTGGCGGGATCGGTCGTGCCGTATCCACCTGGATGGTCGACCACGGGGCCCGCGAGCTCGTCTACCTGTCCCGTAGCGCTGGTCTCACGCCCAAAGATGACGACTTTGTCGCCGAGCTCCAGAGCATGGGTTGCGCCGTCAAGCTCGTGAGCGGAGATACCACGAAGCTCGAGGACGTCAAGAGAGCCATTGCTGCGGCAACATATCCCCTCAAAGGTATTGTACAGATGTCTATGGTGGTCGCCAATGAGAACTTTACCAGGATGAGCTTCGACGAGTGGATGGCGTCGACGGCACCCAAAGTCCAGGGCACCTGGAATCTCCATGAGGCTTCTGTGGCCCCCGGTATCGATCTGGATTTCTTTGTGATGTTCAGTTCGGTATCGGGCATCGTTGGACAAGCTGGACAAGCCAATTATGCCAGTGGTAACAGCTTCCTAGACGCGTTCGCCCAATACCGTAACGGCCTGGGTTTGGCGGCCTCTGTGGTTGATATGGGAGCCGTCGAGGACGTGGGATGGATTTCGGAGCACCAAGGGATGATGGGGAAAATGTCCAGGAGCGGCTTCAAGCCTGTACTGGAGCAGGAGGTTATCGACGCAATGGCAATATCCATGCTGGTCCACAACAAACCCGGTCAAGCCGTCGACGAAGCTCTTGCGGCCGATTCCAAAGCCACTTCTTATTTCGTGCACAAAAATACTTTCCTCGTCGGCCTTGCTTTGCTCATTCCATTGCACGATCCCAGCAACTACGTGATCTGGAAGAAAGACCGCCGCATGGCCTCCTATCACAACAATTCTACGGTGGCTGCAACCGCAGCCTCGACGGATGTCCTCAAGTCCTACTTGAGCAGTGCCAAAGCGGATCCGTCCATGCTCAAGTCGCCAGAAGCAGCGAAGCTCTTTGCGGTCGAGATCGGCAAGAGACTCTTTGACCTGTTGCTCAAACCTCAGGAGGAGCCTAATACGAGCTGGCCACTGCTCGATCTCGGCCTTGACTCGTTGGTGGCTCTCGAATTGCGCGCTTGGATCAAACAGGTCTTCTCGTTTGATCTTCCCATGCTGGAGATGATGAGTATTGGCTCTCTTGACATTCTCGGTCAGTACGCGGCAAATGAGGTTTATAGAATCGCGACAGAAAACAACGAGAGCTAAGCCATCCCTCATGCGGGATTGCAACTCGGGAAGAGTACCTCCTATCATTCTACCACTTGCTGCAATACAGCCTTCAGCCCTCCTTTGGCATCAAGCACAAGGTCGGTGAAAGTATTTCTTGCATCTATTGATGCTTTTCTACAAATGGTTTTCTACATTCTTTGTGTCCTTGCTCAGACTGTACATTTTTATGAGAAATGCCAAGTATCTATTTGTTGTCAAAGATTTTCATAGTAATCTTCTGCGTCCATGAGGAGTGAATAATGGGCTCTTCCGGGTACCCAGGGATAGGAAAACTCACGGCCTCCAAAGTACACGATGTAGAGAACGAGTTCGCTCCTAAAGATCTTGGTTCTACAAGCCTCAAACCAAAGTTATATCATAGTCCTTTGTCCCTCCGGGATCAAGATTTACAGGGTTGGATAACAGACAAAGGTCCGTCCGGGATGACCACATGTTTAGGTCTCTATTGCTCCCAACATACTCTCGTAAGCAAGGGGCAGAGTTGAAATCGTACGACATTGACTGATAGAATGAGCCGAGCCTGTCGCAAATGCTGCGTGCATCAACCGGGGGAATCGGAATCCGTAAGCCCCGGAGGCCATCAGTGGACGGGATCCGAGTCTGACGACCGAGGTCATGGAACGAAACAAGCCCCATATGAAGTAATGGAAAAACCCTCCTATTCATAAACTCGTATGCAAGCAACTAGGATAATCGGGGTTCATCTTCACCAAGTCCCCATCTTCTTCTACCATCAATACATCGTTCAGCTAAACCCTCCTGCCAGAACTTCCCAAAATGTGGCGAGTCCCAACAGACGTCCCGCAGGTCGCCGTACCCAATGGACTCAAGCTCGCGGAAGTGACAGTCGACACCCCCTTAGACGAAGTGTTCAAGCACTGGAAAGAAAGCGGCGGCGTCATCCTGAAACACATGCTCACCCCGGCGGAGGCGAACCAGATCACCAGCGAGCTCGAGTCCCGCATCGACTCCGTGCAACGGGGGTCCCGGGTGCCCCATCCGGACCTGGCGGCCTTCCACGGCACCAAAACCAAGCGTGCCGGCGACCTCATCAACCACAGCGCGACGTTTCGCGCGCGCATCCTCGAAAACGACTTCATCCACGCCATCTGCAAGCGCTGCTACAGCGAAGGCGGGCATAACGGGGACTACTGGCTCTCGGCGGCGACCACGCTCAATGCCTCCGGACCGCAGCCCGCGCAGGTCCTGCACCGCGATCTGACCTCCTATCCACCATACGCCCAGCTCGGACCGGAAGGCACCGAGCCCCAGATCAACTTCCTCTTTGCCTTTTCGGACTTTACGGATGACAATGGCGCCACGCGCATCATCCCCGGCAGCAACAAATGGCCCTTCCATCAGCGCGGGGACATGACGCAGACGATCCCGGCCGAGATGAAGATCGGGGACTGTCTACTGATTGGGGGCAAGGTCATCCATGCCATGGGCGAGAACAAGACGGAGACGGAAAGGAAATGTATACAGCTGACCGTCATCCCCAGTTTCCTGACTCCGTCGGAAGCACATCCCTTCATCATCAAGCTGGACACCGTGAAGAAGTTGTCCAAGCGCGCGCAGCGATTTGTGGGGTTTAGGTCGCAGTACCCTCGCGGCTCGCCAGGCTTGTGGACAAAGGATTATATCGAATTGGCATTGCATCTGGGTTTGGACGATCTTCAGGGTGCTATGGAGGATTTGCAGGATGTTCTCAACCAGCCCAAACAATGGGATACAATTGATTATGACAAAGTTTGATTAAGTTGTACATAAAGTTACTTTTGGCCACCTGAATGATTTACACACTCTACTTGATAGTTTGCAAAAAAAAAAAAAGCCCCCTTTATCCCCTTTCCCCCCCCCAATCCTTCTCCCGACTAATCCTCGAAGCGCTGATTCCCGAACCCCTGCGACTTCAGATCAATCTCATCCACGAACAGCGAAGTCACCAACCCCAGTCCACTAAGCCCCGTCATTGTGTAAAAGATCGTCTGGAAGCACTTGAGATAGACCCTCAGAACCTGATCAAGCGTTCCAACAGGAGCGTCTAGGGATCTTAGCTTGTCAATAAAGGCCACTGCATTGGAGGCTTCCTTGAGAGGAGCCAGAGAACCGGTAAGTTGGACTGTAGTGGCGGAGATGGATGTCGAGAAGACCGAGTTGAAAATGGTTGAAGAGATCGTGAGGCCGACGAGACCTCCAAACATGCGGATTGCGAGAAATTGTCCGATCGCTAGGCCGGTGTCGTCGACGTTTTTGACGCTCGCCTGCATGGGGAGAAGATTGAGACGCAGCAAGGCAACCCCCGCTCCCCAGAGGATGGGAAGGCCGAGCCGCATGGATGACGACGATCCTACGTCGAACAGGACCAGCAAGCCGGTTCCCAGCGTGAGTATGATCCATGCCAGCCTGAGAATCCATACGTATCCACCAAACAACGGAACCATCATCATGGAGGCAGCTGCGACCACTACACTAGTAATGACGGTGGGCAGCAGGGCGACGGCCGATAAAATGGCAGTTTCGAGTTGTACGGCTTGGTAAAGCAAGGGCAAGTATTGCAAAAGCGAGACCAGCACCGCGCCATGGAGGAAGCCTCCGGCTAGCGTCATGTTTCCAGTCTTCGAGTGGAAGAGTCGATGAGGAACAATAGGGGCTTCGGGTTTCGCTTCGTAGAAACCAAATATGACCAGTACCGCAACCCCTAAGAACATTGGGACGAGAGTCTGCCAGGAAGCCCATGGAAATAAGGAGCCCGCCCAACTGAGCGGCAACACAAAGATCGTGATCCCGACCACGACCAACGCCATACCAATCCAATCGAGGCGGTTCAGATTCTTGGCCAGCGATGCATCGAGGGGGACGGGCCGTAGCTTGAGGAAGAAAAACACCAAGGGCGTACCAATCCCTAGCAACGGCAAGTTCACCCATCCAATCCATCTCCAGCTCGCATAGGTCGCGAACAGTGCACCAACGGAGGGCCCCATGATATTCCCAATCGCCATGGGAATGGCCATCAAGCCCAGATATTTCGAGCGTTCCTGCAGCGTCGTCATATCTGCGAGAATTACCTCCGCCAGCACATCAATTCCTCCACCACCAAACCCTTGAAGTACGCGGCCGACGATAATCGTGTTCATATTTTGGGCCACGGCAAAGACGATGGATCCGACGAAGAATAACGCCATGGAAACGTAGAGAGGCGGTTTCCGACCGAACGCGGTGGAGATACTGGCCCACACCGGTTGCATGACGAGACCACATAGGGTGTAGGACAAGTTCGCCCAGAAGGACTCTAAACTATCCCCCTTGAGATCAGCAGCTATGGTCTACCGACTGAGGTTAGTCTTGGGGGCGATTCAGCAGCAGATGAGAAAAATTGCGGTATAGCTCACTGGAAGGGCGATACCGAGGGCCGTTGCATCCAACTGGAACACAAACATGCTGGCGGCGAGGCCGATGAAAGCGAGTTTGAAGGCCAGCGATTTCTTTGGTGTCTGTTCGACATCATCCTCGCCATTTCCCTCGGCAGGAAGTTCCCTCCCGCCTGCCTCTGCCTCTGTGTCTGTCTCTGCCTTTCCTTTTGTTTCCGATATGGGTTGTGAGTCTGATTCTTGTCGAACTGCGAATGTGGACATCTCGGCGCTGGCGCCTGGCCAATGCTTGGCACGATAGTTTAACTCTCAGGGCACGTCGGCTTAGGGCTCAAGCTCAATCAGAGACACACTCGCAAAAAATAGAAGTCAAGTTTTCAGTTACAGAGATGGGATGCTTACCGACGGGGTTGGTCCACCGCAGTGTGCTGGAGATAGGAAAGAAGCTAGAAACAGAGACACCCCTTTGTTTCACGCTAGGATCCGCATCACAATATTCTTCGTTCTTACTTCCGGATCGCTGGTCGATATTACTTACTCAGCAGGATCCGGGCCGTCACGTGTCCTGAGGATGAAGGGGAGCGGAATGACAGAATGAACGAGTATGTACCTTGTAAGATGAATCATGAACCTTCGAATTCTCTTTTCCCCCAAGCGTGTGCCTGAGTTCGGTGGATGATGGGATGAGCGAGCGGGAGCCTATGAGGCGCGCCGGTCCTCGCGGGTTCCGGTCCCGAAGGCTCGGCCCGGCTGTGGGGCCAAGCAAACCGACCTAAGGCAGCATTATCATGAAAGGCAGTGACTGCGGACTGCGACTGCGACTGCAACCAGGACCAGGACCACGATCACAACCAGAATAAGCTGTCGTCAATACAGAGGCTCCATTAGACAACTTGTCATGGGTTTTCTTGGATTTGGGAGGGAGTCTGCCCCTCCGCCGACCGTACCAACCGACACAATCATTCCCTTCCACTACTGGGATGATGACCATCATACACGAGGCCTTTCCTTCGACGTCACTTTCCGCTTCGATGACATCCTGGACCCAGAGAAGCTTCGGTGTGCGCTATCCCGGCTGCTCGAATTAGGAGACTGGCGGAAACTCGGTGCTCGAATCCGAAGGAATGCAAAGGGGGAACTAGAATACCATGCTCCACAATGTTTCGACGACAAGCGGCCTGGCTTCGCATACTCCACGGTCGCATATGACATGAAGGTGGCCGACCATCCACAAACATCGCGTTTGGCTCAACCTCACCACCTTGATGCCGCTGGTCGCCCGTCCGTTCTGGCCACTTCATATACGACTACACCCGAGTTCAGATCATTAATCCGGACTCCTGGTTTCCCCGATCGCTTGGAAGGTTGGCTTTGCTCAGACAGTCCCCAGCTGGGGGTGCGCATTATCACCTTCCTAGATGCGACACTTGTCACCGTTTCTTTCCTTCATAGCTTGACGGACATGATGGGCCTTGATGCCGTTCTGGACGCCTGGTCTGCAGTGCTGCGCGGACGAGAAGATGAAGTGAAGCCGTTTGTGGGATTTGCTCATGATCCTTTAGCTGGGCTCAGCGAGTCGAAGACAGAACCGCGGCAAAAATACGTCTTTGCCGACACGCTACTCATAGGGTGGACCTGGTTTTTGTTTGCATTGCGGTATATTCTTACAGTTGAGCTGTTTTGGCAGCGCCGGGAGGAGGAACGAGTTATCTTCTTGCCCGGAAAATACCTGCAACAGATGCGATCTCAGGCGATGAAGGAGCTTGCATCGCGCGACGCCAACGACGGCGACAAACCCCTTTTCGTTAGCGAGGGTGACATTCTGTTTGCCTGGTGGACGCGCGTCGTTCTGCGAGCCGAAAAACCTCGCCCCAGCCGCACAGTTAACATGCGGAATACATACTGTTGTCGGTCAATCTTAGCAGAGCTTGGCCACATCCCGTCCGCTACCTGTGCATTGGTAACCAATGCCGTATTCGCAACCCTGACATTCCTTTCCGTTCGCCAGGTTCTCGAAGAACCTCTAAGCTTTACCGCATACGAAATCCGCAAGTCTCTTATACAGCAACGGAACGCGGAACAACTCCAAGCACTGGACACCATCCAGCGAAATACTCTGGACAATGCACATCATCCAGCCCTATTCGGAAATCCTAGTATGTACACGGTAATGATGTCAAACTGGGTCAAAGCAAAACTGTTCAAAGTTGATTTCTCCGCCGCCATCGAAAGACAGGGACTGGCAATGGACAAGCGAAGCAATCAGCTGGGCAGGCCATCTTGCATCCAAGGAGTTGGGACTAAAGGCTACGCAACGCGAAACACTGGCGTGGTAATTGGAAAAGACGCTGCGGGTAATTTCTGGCTGTTGTACAGTTTGCGGAAAGAAGTCTGGCCGGCTGTAGAGCAACAACTTCTGTCTATGTCTGATGAAGATGCAACATAATCTATCGAAGACATGCTTAGTGGCTAGCACAGTTGCTGACATTCTTACGGACACTGAGCTCTCTAGATTAATGTATAAATTGACAAAATCTGGCACTCAATCTCAAGCGAGGATGGCCCCTAGCTGAGCTTCCTCCTTTATCGTGACCGGTTGCTACCATCTTCCCTACACATCCTCTCCCACCTCCTCCTCAACACTGGCACGACAAACCACCCCATTACCACGCTCAACAACGAATCCACAATCCCAAGTCCTCTCTTCGGGCTCAGCCCGACCATATTCGTAAACAAAAGGCTTGCAGACAACGAATCCTCGCAGATAATAAAATCCCCTTTATCTACCCGCGCAACTATTCCCTGAGCCACTTTCTGCGAAGAAGGGAATTTCCTCTCCAGCTCGGCGAAAGTGGCGACGTTGGTTCCCTGGATCCGCTTCGTGAGGTCAGGTTTGGTGTCTTGTTCGAGGACAAACCCAGGGGAGATGAAGTCGGCCGGGAAGGCGATGTGGATGGTGTAGGTGGTACTGGAGGAGTTGTGGCGGAGGACTTCAAAGCGGAGGGTGTCTGCAAGGGCTCGGACTGCGCTTTTGGCGGCTTTTTGATTGTTTGGATGGTGTTAGCCAGATTGACAACAAACTCGAATCAACAATAGTTATCAAGATCATCGACTTACGGGTATAAGCAACGCTCCCTGGTAACCCCAAGAACGCCGCCGCACTGTTGACGAAAACAATCTTTCTGGTCTTGGGTCCAGTGGCATTGTTTGACATATCGATGCCAGTAGGTTTCTTGTCGTTCTCAACCCAGATATCCAACATGGCCTTGGCAGCATAAGCAGTGGAATAATAATTATTCTTCATGCAAGAATCGAGCTGCGTGGCTTCGAGATCGATGAAAAACCCATTCTCAGCATGGTTCCCCCCGGCGGAGCAATACAGGAAATCCGCTATTCGGGGTTGGGCCCTGAATGCTTCCGCAACCTGTGTGTTTTGGTTAGGGTGAAAGCTCATTTCGCATGCTGCCGTCTCTCCGAGTGTTTGGGGGTTTCCTGGATTGGGAGCAACATACCGCAGAGGCATCAGCCATATTCACAGCCACGGCATTGATCTCTTGCCGATCTGCATCCACACAATTCCCGACTATCTCATTCTTCGCATTTTCTAGAGGACCCTGTCGTCGCGCGAATATTGTGACATGGGCGCCTTGGCTTGGGATCAGTGAAAATCTAGGGGTTTCCAGGGTGGAGGATTTCACAAACCACGCGCAGCAAGTATGTTGGAAATCGCTTTTCCTAATCCACCGGAGCCACCCGTTACAAAGGCAGTCTGCCAGATCTGTCAGCGAGACCATTATCCGGCCAAAATACGTACATACCTTGCCAAACAGGTCCTGATCTGGTCTCATGCTTTCTTTCTTTCCACTCCGGGGTCTTTCCAGGTGAGGGTAAGATTCTGCTAGGTCGCAATTGAAACATTCAAACAACGCCTCGCGAAGTCAGGATGAGTTGAACCTCGTTCCGTCGATCTTGTCATCTTGCCATGCTCTATGGGAGATATGAAATCATTATGCCAGAGCAGCCAGAGAATGCAAGGACCCAGTCGGAGCCTTCGCCGGCTTGGACCAAGTGGGCCCTGAAGATGGGTCCCGTCTCCGAGATGAGCGAAGTACGAAATATTACCCTAATCGCTCCAGCTTCTTCAAATAAGGCCTAGACTCTTGTCGCTCTTTAAGGATTGTTGAGCTTTTAGCGCGTTATCCTTTCGTTTCAAGCACAGCACGCGTACTCGATATAGCAGCAACGGTGTCCTGAAGTCTCCCCTTCAGGGGCTAATCCGCCTCTCAGGCTACTGCACCTAGTCTCTCCCCCCAATATCTAGCTCACACTTACCCCTCCGTTTTAGCCTCAGACAACACAGTCAAAATACCCCACCCCCCCACGCCCCATATACGCAGTAAGCAATCACCACAATAACCGAGTGCTAAGCATGTATTTTTAGCGCCTCTTTTCATTGGCCAGAACGATATGAAGAATGTGGAATCCACAGATTTCTGGTTTAGCGTGGTAAGCTTCATAAGCATGACCAATGGGCCTAGGGCATGGGGACCAACGCCAAAAGAACATATTGGCCCCAGGTGAGGGGTAGTAGAGCCTTCCTGCAGGTAAACTTATGTCCGTTCGGCTCTACCTGCTGAGACAGAGGCTGACTGTGCTCAAGGACTGACTCGTTGATCAACGGAAGATCGCCGGAATGTGCCGCAGGTCTTGCTTCTCCAGAGGCGGAAGCCAACTTTGTCTGATGCTCTCTGTTGCTTGGGTGCTACTGCATCTAAGCACGCCATCACGAGCGTCAATCTGCTAAACCGCGCGGCCCCCTCACGCTATTGTCACCATTCTGCAGAGCAGTTACTGCCTTTGACTCCGGTATCATGCATAGGGTTGTTGTAAATGCGAGCAGGTTCCACAACGCAGCATGGCACCGTTGCATTTTGGCCTGGGTTCCACTTCACCAAGTACTTTTTGTTTTTGATAGGCTTCTTTGGTGTGACCAAGTGGCAGAAACTCTTTGAGGTATGGCAGGGTACCCTGGGCGCGTCTCACATCTTAACTGAGCTCAGTTTCACCAAGACAAGGGTGTGAGAGAGTTGCATGATCAGATCTGAACATTCTCCGTAGCTCCGGACGGAATGACTTCTCTCCAGCGACCCGGAAAAAATTACTCAAGTTCCTGTCTCGCCAGTAGATTATCAGCAGCCTCCGTAGTAGATCGCAGTCTATCCTCAGACCTATTTCATACAGCGAATCTAAATGGTTATCAAGACCTAAAACCATATACGAAACTCAACCACTTCAGAAATGTAATAGCGAAATTCTTGCACCGGTACTAGCTCCGGGAAAGGTATAGTTATAGAAGTAGTATTATGTTATCAAATAAGATTTCGGTCAATCAGCCATGGCTAACAACAGCGGAAGAGGCTTGATGGAAGAGGCTTGAACGATTCAGCCGAAACTCTACAACAATAGGCATATTTATCCAGGAGATTCCCGAAGTACATCACCGACTACATCCGCGCCCCATGTCTAATATTTTTTCAAACTATCTTCGCTTCCGTTGTCGGCTTTCATAGGAAATAGATTACTATATACTACGGTAATCTAATATATGATTAGTTTATTAATCCTAAGTGCTACTGAAAAATAAGCAGCAAATCTAGAACAGTAAAGAGTACATTTTCCTTCTAACGTCTTATCAGGCTGATGTTGTCGGATTGGGTTGGGGACATCGAACCATCTCTCCCATCTCCCATTGATGGGACCTGGTTGGCCCTGTGCATGCTTGGCCGTGGGCCCTAATGGTCCTCAGTCGTTGGTGATGGTTCAATTGGCCCCCCCCGTAAGAATGCATCTCAGCATGCAGAAAGGAAATGAACGGCGGCAATGCCTACTGCGGCTGACAAGCGGAGCCTTGTTGCCCTATAAATGCTCTTACCCGCAATCATTGTAAGGTGTCAGGCTGTACGTTAGAACCCCATCTTATACCTCTCCGGAGGGATAATCAAAGATTCGCGCGGGCCTACGACTCCTTTCTGGCAAAAACTGCGACGATGGCCCAGGAACTTAGTAGAGACGAGTACACAGGTAAGCGAGCCCCCCGATCCGCACGGCCCCAAAAAGCAAGCCAACCATAGGTAACCAATCATTTCGATCAGTGTGTGACCAATGCCGGGCCAGGAAGATACGCTGCAGTCGAGAAAAGCCCTCGTGCAGGAACTGTGGCCGCCTGGGCTTGCAGTGTGAGTGGTCCGGTCAAGGCAAAAAGTGCAATCAAACAACTCTGCTGTATGTACTACGCCACTACTTCACTACTATATACGCATTCGTTGTTCCGGGCTCATGATCTCATAGAAGCCATACGATCCTGGGCATGGGTAGTCGCCTTGAACAACTCGAGGTAAGCTGGCCGCAGTCCCATATACATCTTGTAGACGATTTCTAAATGACGGCTTCTGGAAGACTTCATTGGCGGACACTCAGAGGTCCTTGAAGCGACTTTTCGAGGGTTCATCGACTGTCTCGTCTTCCTCAGGACACCCAGCCAGCCCAGCGATGCCTACACCACAATTGACTGATCAACGGTGTCCTGATTCGTTAAAATTGCCCCTATTCACGAGGCCGCTTGGTCGATTTGTCGTGGACCAAAATAGTGACGAGAGATGCTTTGGCCCGACATCTCTCGAGTCACTGATGCTCAACATCAAGGATGAGCTCTTGCAGAGTCCTGATCTCGAAAGACACACCGTGAAGGAATGCGTGATGCAAGCACAACGCAAGATTGATCTTCTGGTTGGCCAGGGGCAAGAGACTCCCATTATTGGGGAAAAGTCTCCGCCCGCGATGCCTCCCTTTGCCATTTTGGACGCCATGATTGAGCCATACTTTACAACAACCAATGATCATTTTCCTATCTGGACAAAGAAGAGGTTCACACAAATGGCTACTACTTTGCGGCAAGCAACGCCATCCGAACGGGACCTTGCTTCTATCGTCTGCTGCAACAACCTCATCATCATGGCCATGTCAGCGGACTCCCTAGGCTCCCACCAGCGGGAGTCCATGATCTCCAAGCAGTCCCACAAGACTTCGTCAATCGACTTTGACCTTATTGCGGGCTTTTTGACAAACGCAAAGCGCGCTGTCAGCAATATTGACCAACTTGTGTCGCCGCACCTGATCAATGTGCAGGCACTCTTATCTCTGGTATGTCTCGGACAAGTAATCCCCACCTTTCCCAGTTCGCAACTGATTCACTGACAACAAGAAGCACATAGTCGCGCAAGTGTACCTCTCTATAAGTATATCCGAGACGCTGCTTGCTCTAGCAACCAGATGTGCCAAGTCCATTGGCATCCACCAGTGGCACTCCTTTCAAAGTCAACTGAGTGATGACGACATCAAAGAAAAACAAAACCTTTCATACTGCTTATACGTTCTTGATAAGGCCGTCTGCTGGACGGCTGGGTCATCTCCCAGTATACCAGTCTCCGAAGTCCATTTCGACCCACGCCTGGTGCCTTCTGACAACGGCATCCCCTCCTGCCTTGTTGCAAAGGCTGAGATGGCTAGGATAGAGGAGACCGTATACTTGGAGATATACGCTGTCCATGTGCAGGCGAGAGACGAAGATCAAGTTCGAGGATTCGCAGCCTCGGTTTTGTCAAGACTCCAAGCTTGTCTCACCGAATCGGGAGTCGATTTGGACAAGATACAGAAATCGCTTGAAGGCTCCGCTTCAAATCTCCAGCTGGCAATCAGATATCTTTCTGTTCAGCTGCTCCTCATCTGGCCCCACAAGCACCATCCCGATCCCATGTTTCAACGGGCACCCGAGGTCGCTCGAATGTGTTTGAAACTCTTGTTGCGCCTGTGGCATTCCCCACCCGACCAAGGGAGCCAGGCTGTTTTCTCATTGTAAAGATACCTTTTTTTCTCTGACTGCCCTTGTATATTTTGAACCACACAATTTGGACTGAGACTGACCATTTGGTTTCCCGATATAGTTTTCTCGCCTCACTTCCGCCACTATATCTTTACGAAGTATTGTCATCCATCCTCGGTGGTCAGGGGTCCAATTGGGACATCGACATGCTTCAAGAGTTTGTTGAGATGCTCCAGACCATAACCGACTGCCGCGCAGAAGCCTCGTACAATCGACGGCTATACCAGCTGTCACTTATTGTCACCGACGTGATAAAGGCCAGGAAGACTCAGCACAAACGGCAGAAGCCGACCTCGGAAGGACCAACGAACCCTTATTTGATGTCAGAGCTACTCTCCCCCCCAACAAGCGGTTACAGCTGCATGACTTCCGAGGTTCAAGAAACCTATGATTCACGCTTCGACAGTGCCGTTTTCCAAGATCCAGATGGTTCTTTTGCCTCCATGGACCCAATCCCGTCGGCGAGCGGCGAGTTGGCTCGAGCCTCAGATTCGTTTTTGCCGCAGTTGAGGAGCTACGCGAAGACGGCTCCCGGGAACGAAAACTTCAATTCTCTGGCCATGGAAGCCTTGGGAGAGTCTGTTCTCTTTTGGAAGGGCGTCAATCAAGGTGCCAGGGTTGATAGCCCGTCAGTCAGGTGCGATTTGGGGGAGAGGTTAAACTATATATGAAGACGAATTCTCAGAACGAATCTGTAGGCACTGAAAAGAACTTTGGCAGCGGACAACCACTGCAGTCTATTGCAAGAGACTAGTCGTGCGTAATCAAGTATGTGCTTGCATAAAGTGGGCCCCAGCACTCTGCTCCCATATTTTGCCATATACTGAAACCGAATAACTGTCGGAGAGTCGAACGCGGAGACGGCGCCCGAGCCCCGGTGGTATAAGGGGTTTCAAGGGCTTGGATGTGGGTAGAAGTGACAAAAATTAAACCAATCGTACGACTCGTCTCAGCTGGTGACAAGACTGGGGTATTGGGTCAAGCTGTCGGTCAGCGAGCTTGGTCCTCTAGATCATTGAAGTAAGGGTGGCCCTCCACCAGAAAACGCGGCCTCACTTCCTTTTGTCGCGGAATTGGCCTTGGAAGACCAAACCGCCATTATGGGATCCATTAAGGATTACTTTGGAGTCCTCTGCCTCGGCGCAGCAGCCGGTATCTACTTCAAGCCAGAATACGCCATCTACGACTCCAGAATCGCGGCCATTGCCGTTTTAATTACAGGTATCACCATATCAAAGCTGCTCTATCAGTTATTCATCTACCCTCACTTCTTCACGCCGTTGAAACACTTTCCGGCCCCGCCAGTGAGCCATCAAATCCACCGTTGCCACCACTTGACTCTGAATTAACTGCAAATCTAGAATCGGCACTGGCTCACGGGCAATACGGGCAGTCTGCTCGTCGACACCCCCCATGCGCTAATGAAGGAGTGGGCCAAGACTATTCCCAATGATGGAATTCTCCGTTACTACATTGTGGGAAACATGGAAAGGCTCACGATCACCAGTCCTGCTGTCCTAAGCGAAATTCTGGTGAGCAAGGCCTACGACTTCGCAAAACCCTTGGTGATACAGCAAACATTGAGGCGTGTGCTGGGCAATGGCATCCTGATTGCCGAAGGCGAGGAGCACAAGGTAAGAAAGAAAACAGCAATGTGCTTTTCGATTGTGATCTTACAAATCATTTCGTTGTAGTTTCAACGTAAGAATCTCAAGCCAGCGTTTGCGTACCGCCATATCAAGGATCTCTATCCTGTCTTCTGGTCCAAGGGCACGGAGATGGCCAAGTTGATTCGAAAGGATCTGCAGAGCAGAAAAGCCCCGGAAGATAACACAATTCAAGTGCGAACCTGGGCCAGTCGATCCTCGCTGGACATCATCGGGTTGGCGGGCATGGGCCGGGATTTCGACTCCTTGCACGACCCTGAAAACAGTCTCAGCCAATCTTACGAAATGATCTTCGCCACGCCGGGTCTGGGAACAAAAATCCTTTTTATACTTGGAATGCTCCTGGGGAATACGACATGGCTAGCAAAGCTACCCACCAAGCAGAATAAGCTCATTGACACCGGCTGCCGCAATATCCGGGATGCCACGCGGCGGATGATCCGCGAGCAGAAGGTCAAAATGGAAGATCCAAATGCAGGGACCGAGGTCGATATCATTTCCGTCGCAATGCGGAGCGGCAACTTTGACGACGAGAACCTCGTCGACCAGCTGATGACCTTCCTCGGCGCCGGCCACGAGACAACCGCTGGGGCTCTGCAATGGGCTGTATATGCGCTTTGCAAGCACCCAGAGGTCCAGACCCGCCTGCGTGACGAAGTCCGCGCCAACCTGCCATCTGTCAATGCCGAGAACCCCAGTCCCATCGACGCTGCGACCATTGACAGCCTCCAATATCTAAATGCCGTCTGCAATGAAGTCATTCGCTTCCACCCGTCGGTGCCAAATACCGTCCGCGTGGCGTTAAATGACACCACTCTGCTGGGGAAGCCTATCCCCAAGGGCACGCAAGTCGTCATTTCGCCGGAACTTGTCAATCATATGCCGGCGCTTTGGGGGCCGGACGCGGAACAGTTCAACCCCGATCGATGGATGGGCCCCGGCAGGGCTAACACCGGCGGCGCATCCAGCAACTACGCTTTCCTGAGCTTCCTTCACGGTCCCCGCAGTTGCATTGGACAGGGATTCGCCAAGGCGGAACTGGCATGTCTCCTCGCTGCGGTGGTCGGTAGCTTTGAGTTCGAACTGAAATACCCCGACGCTCCACTGGAGGTGCGCGAGGGAGCAACTATTGCACCGAAGGACGGCGTCCTGGCCAGATTCACTCCTTTGGAAGGATGGTAGAAGCGGGGGTGAGGGGTTTTTCCTGCATTGTCTTACTTCTTTCTGGGTTGATTTTGGCGATTAGGTCTTCCCATGGGTTCACGTGAACCAAAGGCATTTCTGAATATGGACGTCTCTGGGAGTGGATCGAGACGTGAAACAGTCATCCAGTCGTTTATCATGAGAATATTACATAGAGCCTACCAGTGTAGACAAAAAGAGAGCACAATCGAGCAGCAGTGCCAGAATGGGGTCAGGGCGACGGGGCGAATGCGGCAGCGGGATCCGGCGCCCCGACACGAAACATAAGAATAAGTCTCTCCACATGATGTACTATGATATTACCATCCGAGTCGATCTTTTTCCTAAAATGGCTTAAATGGGGAGTGTAAGATTATAGATCGGTCATCCCCAACACGCTTCTCTTGGGAAGTCTTGACCTCGGAGATAAATCTGTGGCAATTTCTAGGATCGGATCCATGTAGAAGGATAAAAGGAAGGACCTGACTATTTTACACTCTTCCACATTCTTTGAGTTCTGGCTTTACACAGCATGGCGCGTCAATTGATCTTCATCACCGGTGCAACCGGTTTCATTGGCAGTGCCACCGCCATAGCAGCAGTCAAAGCGGGATATCGATTGCGAATCTGTGTTCGAAAGCCCGCAGACAAGTTACAGGATCTGCTGTCGGGGTATAGCGACCAAGTGGAATATGTTACTGTTTCCGATTGGACAGCCGAAGCCGAATTCAGAGGGCAGTTGGATGGAGCAGACTATGTCATCCATCTCGCACATCCTATTCCCAGCGGCACCGATAAAGAGTACTATTTCACTCCGGCTGTGAAAGCAACGACTGCCTTGCTCAAGGAGGCTGCTCGAGTGCCAAGTATCAAGAAGGTTGTGGTCACCTCATCGATTGCGGCCTTGATGCCCCTGAACGGAATACCAACCGGCGGCGTCGTCAAAGGTGAGTTTTCGGGGTGTGTTCCTGGGGGCCGTTTATATTGTAACTGGAGCTAACATCATCCCCAGAGGACAACGACTGGGACTTTGATGTAGATGAGACTGAAGACTTCGCAGCATCCAAGGACCCACGAGGAATACCTATGCGGTTGTACCATGCATCTAAACTGCTCGCCAATAAAACAGTATGGGAGTTCCAGAAGACCGCAAAACCGCAGTACGCCTTGGTAACAATCCATCCTGTGTTTGTGTACGGACGCAACCCGGCGCAGACTACTGCTGAGGAGATCCAAGAATCCTCAAATGGTCTCCTGTGGTATGCTATCATGGCAGGCATCCCTCACCACTCTTACTCTCGGGTTCCTGCTGTGCATATTGACGATGTTGTTGAAGCCCACCTCAAGGCCCTGGATCCAGCCATCCCAGACGGGTCGAGGTATCTGCTGTCGGCGAAGGGCGGGACCTGGAAAGAGGTGGCGCAGATCATTCAGCAGAACTATCCAGGTCTTGGGGCAAAGATTACACCAGACATTGAGGAAGAGTTTCTCTCGACAGATAGTAGCAAAGCAGAAGCAGAGTTGGGGCTGCAATGGCGTTCATGGGACCGGATGGTGCGGGATGTGGTAGACCAGCAACTGGAGTTTGTAAAAGGTTGATTGAGTATTTCGAAACCATCAGTCATAGGGGTTCACACTTTTGTACTTTGAGAAACCAACGTCCCTCGTTGTTTATCATTTTACCCTGTACGTCTTAATGATGCCATTTATCAAGGTGATGATGGTTAAGCAAAAAGGCATTCCACCGATTCCAGTTACTAACCGTCTAAAAACTGAGTTTCCAGGTGTAGTCATTTCCGTGCCCTACGTGTTAGGCGATTTGTCTTGCGGTAAGCTGTTCAAGAACAGACTTGACAAGGCCCGGCAACCCTTAAAAGATATCTACTCTGTAGCGAAGCCACTGGTTGTCCTTGTTGCGATGACGATGTCACCCACAGATCTGGCATCATTGAATCACAAGGAAATGTGTCCTCGTCTCGAATACTGGTGGCAGAACAATGCGCCATCCCAAAGATTTCCAGTCCAGTTCAACCGAGCTTGTCCACAGGTGGCCTTCTCCATGTACAACATAGATTATTCCTTACTTGCTGGGTGTATTGACACTAACTCCTTCAGAGTCGTAGCGTATCAAACACAAGAAGGTGGAAACATTTGAAGGGGAGAGGAGAAAGAAAGAAGATCTGGGGGACAAAGCCCCATACTAGCAAAGCAAAGAAGGTCCTTAACTGGCTATAGGAGATCCATGCATATGGAATGGAAGAATTGGTAAGGCAGGTTATAGGTAATTGATTGCAATAATACTGCACCCATCTCCAACCTACCACATCTGCTCAATTTGGACGCCATCTCTGAAACACCCAACCCCCTTCCACTGCCTTTGCAAACCCAATCCGCGGTCCCTGTTCACCATGCCTCTCCTCAAACATATCCTCTACCTCATTCACAGGCGTTGCCATGCGTACTTCAAACAGCGCCGCTACTAGCGCAGGAATACTCAGGCGCGCTTGTGCCTCTCCTGTATTGCCCCGAACAGCTATCAAAGCTACAATGGCGAGTATAATGCCCAGCAACACAAGCAGCAGATTGGCGGCAACCAGGGCGAACAGCGGCGCTTTGGGAACGCGCGCAACAAGAATCCGGTCTCGCACCTGGGACGCCCGAGCGGCGCGTGGCTCGAATGCGCCAGACGAAACTGCCAAGGCGGTTTGACTATATGCTAGTGCAAACTGATCTGCGATCGCTTGCGCGGAGTTGCCCAGCCCTGCGATGCTAGCAGCCTGGATGAGGTTTGGGTTCCCGACGTCTGTGCGGCGCTGTGTGCCTTGCACGATAAGCGTCATAGAACTGTTCGATTTGCTAGTCTTCCAGTCCTTGATGGTGCCGTTGACGGAAGAGTATTCGACGTCGTAGACGGTGGATGTGCAGCCCACGACCACGATAGTAGCACCGCCGTGTCCACCAGACAGAACCTCCGGGTCGTTCTGCAGGGCTGCAGGGCGTGCATTGCGCATATTCGCTAGGATCACGGCGGAGTAGTAGTAGGGATTGCCAATCAAAGTTTTATCCGTGTTATTGCTAGAGCCAGTTGAGTCGGTGAAGTAGGCCATGGTGACGGAGTTGGACGCGCCCACGGCTGTGTTGACCCTCCCTTGGAACGCAAATGGGCAGTTGTAGGTCGTGCCAACTCCGGAGACATCATTGGCGTTCGCGCACTGGGAGGTCACGGGAGAACATTGCGAGTGTATGGCATATGTTGAGACGGTGTAGTCGAGCAGCGATAGGCGAGGTGTTTCCGGGCTCGCGATGTATGCGTACTGATCTTGACCCGTCGAGTAAATCTGGATTGTCATTGTATCTGATATGTTGGAGAGAACTTTCATCGGGTCGGTGTTAAGCAGGACATCGCCTGAGGCAGGGTTGTTGAGATTACAGCTAAGGAGAGTGCTGTCTACGTTTGTGCAATTCTGGTACACGCCGAATCCAAGACCTGAGGGGTCGGAGTTTGCGTTCACTTGGATGAAGTTGACGGTTTTGGTAGTGAAGTGAAGCCAGGTGTCGGTGACCAGGACAAGAGTGCTTTTTTCTTGTTAAACTAGCAACGCGATAGTACCTCTAGAGACTGAAAAGCCACGCACCTTGAGGCAATGCCGAGGGTCAATACGGTTGTCAGACTCTTTATCGCTCTCCCCTGTCGCTCGCGCCGTCCTCGCCACCCAAAGGAATACATCAACCAGCTCCAAAGGGCAGAGAACGAGCCGCTCGAAATCATACGGACAATCAATGAGAGCTGAAAAGGTGTTGGTAGCTGTGCCACCTCATGATTTTCCGAGGCCGTCAACAGACCCTTCGCAACGGGGTAGGACACCAGAGCGACACCGAAGCCAACCAATATTGGAGCGAGAGTGCTAGACCACGAGGCAACGGTGATGAGTGTGGTTGCACTTATTCGGACAAAATAGACGCCTGGATCATTCTGGTTCGAGTCAAATGCGAGATCACTGGAGGTAAAGTCGTTTTGTGTGATGCGATAATGAAAGACCAAGCCGAGCAGAAGGCCGGAGAAGATTAACATTGGCAATGTCATTACAGTGAATGCGATGAGAATCTCCTGGATGCGCCCCTGCATTTGCTTTGGCCCTCCATCAGGAGCCAGAGGTATAGTTGAGGATACTCCTGTCTTGTCCGTATCTTCAAAGGTGACCATCTTGGTATGAGTAAAAAGTATGAAGTCTTAACTATCACGGTTCAAGACACCATTTGACGGCAATTGCGGGTATTTGTGCAAAGTGTTTGGCAAGCGTGCGGCTGAGGAAAACGAGGTGCTCGCCTACTTTTGCCGTGACAGTAAACGCCACCTCGACGCCTCCAGAGCCTAGCCCATAGAAAGACCCCACGTCTATACTCTCTACAAATGATGCATTGCCTGTAATCCCAAGGATCGGGACTACAGGACCCTGCGGATCACGAGATGGCCTGACTGCGTGGCCATGATAAGGTTTCTTTTGGTTTGAGGTATCGGTTGGTAGACTGGTACGGGGAGGTCGGATAAGCGATTGGAATCTGACACCTTGGCAGGTCGGTAGAGGCATTTGAAATTGCCATTTGCCAGCCCCAAGAATCTTGTCTCCTAATTGATCACTCCCAGCTGGAGGCGAGGTCCGATTGATCTACAAGTACGACCGCTCAGCAAGAAGTCTCGGTTGTGTGGCAGGGACTTCCTCATTTAGCGAAGCCGATGTAGCAACGAATAGGATATTCGGGTTCGTGCTCTGGGAATACGTGCAGTAGAGCCACCAGAAGTGGGTCATTGGCATCGGCCGTGATGCCCAGATCGTCCCGCCAAAGGGCCGCAAAAGGAGCTAATGGACCACCGGTGAGTTCGGTCTAGACGGGGCAGGGCATGGAGCAGCCGTTGCGGAGAATAATGATCCAATGCAGTGGGTCATTATCATCGCTTAGAAACAATCTTGAATGCTCGGACTCGGAGCTCAGGGCACAGACGACGAGGAAGAATGCGAAGGCCAGCACCGCCTCACAATTGTCGCTGTCCACATGCATGATTGCCCATCGGAATGCGGGAATTGCTTGATCTTGGTGCCGTATTGACTGGATTGTGTAATATGTTCGATTGCCGGGACCAGTGGAAGCGAGGTGGAGGGCAGAACAGGCTAGGACGCCGTGAAGTAAGAAGGGGAATCGGGAGGCCAGCTCTAAAACAATGACCCCAAACGCGTCTTCTGTCTCCGGGTTGCATGAGAGGGTTTTATAGGTGTAGGCTCGGTAATGATCTCTGCCTTAGGTGGGAACTGAAGGTGCCGTTCTCAGGCACTCTTAATATCCTATACCTAATGCAATCCCTTTCCAGCGTTTCAAGACCAGCGTGCGCGGTGGCCTCAGATACAAGATGATGTGGTAGGTATTTTGATAATAAGAATAGATTTTGGCGGAACCGCCCAAAGGTTAACAGTGAGCTTAGGGTGAGCAGGGCGAGTGCATAATAGACAAGGTAAACTACTCACCCTGTGCTCACCCACTGTCCTTTTTGGATCTTTAATCTAGATGTGCTGCTTTTATTTAGTTATTAGTTAAGAGTCAGAGCTGTGACAATGCAAATCACTTAATGTCAGAAGGTATAGTTTCTAGTCATTTCTGGGTAAATAAAGCTGCATGCAATCAAGTGTTAAGAGGACAACTGGTTCAAGAGCATTACTTTATGTTCGACTTCCTTTACTTAAAAGTCCACTTCGACAGGGTGAACATCCTGCTTTAAGGGAAGAGCAGACTTATCTCTATCATAGATCATTAGATCCAGCAACCTTAAGCAGAATATCCCTTTGTATTTAAGAGATCGCGACAATGGCGCCAAATCCAGAATACTGGTAGACTGCTGTTAATGCCATATAATAATCTCCTAATTTATTATCTCTATGGTGGAGTATGAGGGAAGCTAGTCACACTATTTGAAGTAAGCAATGCTGCACAGAACTAACATTTAATATACTCTGCTTTAGTGCACCAGTCACCTTTGTCATGGCTGTATTACACCTGACTATAAGGTTTGTTTGGATTCTTAATATAAGCCTTATAAGGATATGCCGCATAAGACAAGTACTAACTTTTTATAGCACTAAATTCATGTAGTATTCTTCTAGTAGGAGTTCTACACTTAGTATATTGTTAGTCCTATCCTAGCAGGTTATCTTTAACTTGAAGATTGAATCTGGCACTGCAGTGCGTATATTCATCAGGCTATGTCTAAATATGTCTTTTAGCAGAG